>NC_073702.1:70423577-70730952 GCF_023634085.1 Falco cherrug | reverse complement strand
GGAAGAAAACCCATGCGCCCTGCAGCCCTGCTCAGAAGCTGTAGGACTGAGATGAAGATCACTGAAGGGCAATTTGCTTGCGATGTTTTCAAACATCTTGGACCAGCAATTGCAAATGTAATCCTTTTAAAAAATACACTGATCAGAGGAACTCAGATATATGCAAACACTAATAAAATACCCGTCGCCAATACATTTCCTGAAGCGTGGGCAGCCTGATGTACTCGACACATGGCATACAGCGCAGACACGTCCAAGAGCCTCCTGAACTGAAATACAGACACACCCCCAATATTGAGAAGCGATAGCCAAGGACCAGTCCTACAACAACATAAATCACACAGCCAGGACACACAGAGCTTCCAAAGCACCAGTAACCAGCTGAGGCAAGCTGGTGTCCTGAAGCTAAAACGCTGAGCTTGGGTAGGAGGCAGCCCCAGTCAGGGCTGGGGGACAGGGGGGAAAGCAGTCAGTGGAGGTTTGCCTGGCAGAGACCAAAATCTGAGGCTGATTTAACATTGATGAAGAACAGATGACAATCACGTTATCGACGAAAGAGAAACTGAAAGAGAAGAACAGCCTTAGATCACTAAATATTCCAAACCAATGTTAAACGATCACCTAACTGCGCAAATTTCATTTCTGGAGGACAATGTGAAACGACTCTTCAACACCACCCACAAAACCACAAATGTTTGCCTAAACGTTTAAACAATTTAGAAGCTCACACACAAACTAATGCCCATTTAGAGACAAAAATCAAAATAATATATTTTTCCAGATGCTCTACTGGATTGCTCAAGTTGTAATGGCACACTTACAAGAAACTACAATAAAAAAGGCAAAATGCTCATGGCAATACAGCATGAACATAGCACAAGAGCCATTAATATTGTTCTGCCAAAGAAAAATGTCTTACTAAATAGCCTGAAAGGACATCTGACATGCATCTTTTCCTGTTTTCAAGAAATATAACCATACATAAACCTGATATGATTACTTGCTAAATCTAATAAGTTTATTTTTCTTTGATGGTTGTGTGCTCCTTAGTGTGCTTTAAATGCATAATAAAAATATAATGAAAAACATACATTTATTCTGTGGCAACTACTGCATATTCCATAAAAAAGTAATCTTATACAGTTTAATTTTACAGTGTTTCTTAAACCTAATTCTACTTATTCACTACATGCAGAGGGTATCTGCAAAGGAATTTAATACTCTAGCATAACCCTTTTCTTCACTGACATTAATGCCAAATTTTCTCTTTACAATCATTGTCTTCTCCCTCCTGTAAGCCTAGAAGAGGAAAAGAAAATGGATTTAAGGTTTCCAAAGAGTCTCATTAAAATGTAAAGTCCAAATATCCACATAATTTTTTCCACGACTGCTTTAGGACTGTTGTGGGATTTTTCTTGTCTGGGCATTCATCTTCCATAACATTTCAATATCCTCGAGAAAACTCTGAACTGAGCTTAAGTCATTGTCACTGGTGATATCAGTGCATTTGTTTTGCATTAAGGGCATGCAAATTTGAGCACAGATGAATTAAAGACCACTTACTTTCCAAAAAGCATCTGTCAGGAGAAACACCAGCAAATAAAAGCCACTGACAGGAAACCCAGTGCAAATCTTTAGGATAAGACAGTCCAGAAAAAAACTCTTGGGACTGTCTCCCTTGTTCCCCCTTGCAGTGGAATTTACTATGGAAAATCATGCTTGCAGTCAACAGCCAAACCATCTGCTATTTTTAAAATATTCTTATGTTACACACATTTGTTTTACATGCCCTGCCATTCATTTAAAGCCAGAAAAATCTGCCACAGAATTCTTCATTATGTCAATTGAAATAAGAGCTTTTATTCACTTCAAGAGATGACAAGTAGTAGGGACTTGCAGATGCCACAACCTGCTCCTTTCACCAGACTCAGCATGTACTCCAGTTCTTTGGCTAGGCAGTGTTAAGCTGCCCTCCCGTTACAGTCACTTCAACTAGCCTTGATCTTACTTGATTTTATGAGGCTACTCATCCTTTTAACTGGAGCTATGCAGAAAACCACTTATCTGTGGTGCCAGAAATCCCGTGCCCCTAATTAGGATGTGTTCCCCCACGGAAGTCAGGATGAGGACATTTTCCATGGAAGGTCTAGTTCTTTCACAGACAAAAGGCTCTGCATTCCCACAATCATCCTAACAGTCCTCCACTGCATCTATCTCCATTTCCACTCACCTTTCGTGGGCATGCTTGCCCAGAACTTGGGGGGTGGGGGGTGGGGGGGGTGGGGATCCTGATGACTCAGTAGAAATCTGACAGGTTTCCTGGGCACAGAGGCACTTTCCTGGTCCCAAAGTAGACAAGCACTGCATCTGTAATGCAGAGTGGTCACTTCAGTGCTGGCAATGACCAAAACCTACAAGCTACATTCACTTCTGTTCCCCATTGACAGGTTGAAGCGCTCTGAAACCCAGCACGCCATGGCTACAAATAATGCTGACCATACCCGCTCTTCATATGAAACAACCACATGTAAGACAGTGCGGCGGATCTGGGCACTCTTGATACCTCTGATGCTTTCCAGGAACATCGGATGAGCTACACAGCACCCACGCACAGCAGTTCCGATGAGGTAGGAGGGAAGAGGCACCTCTTCTTTCCCAAGAATGATTCCTGTGGTACAATCCCGCGCAGCTTCAGCTGTGTGACTGCAGAAAAAAACGCAGGAAGCAGGATCGTTATTGCCTGCTGTCATGGTCCACACAGTGGACTCACGATGGTTCGTTTACTATGATCTTGAAGCGCAAAAAATCAAGGTGACCACGCCAAGGGGTTATGCTTCGATCAAACAGCACAACTTTATTGTTTGCCCATAAAGTGGCATGCAATAGATAGTGACAGAAAATGAAGAAAAGGTAAAGTAAAAAGAAAAGGAAAGAGGACTATAGCTACCACCACAGGTCCAAGGTGTCCCTATGTCCCAGGTCCAGGCACCATCCCGCCGGTCCTTCTGATCGTCGTGATCCTTGGTGGGGAAGATCTCCAAAGTTGGGTTTCTAAGGAGCCATCCTTTATGCCAAGCAACACACCTTGCTCCTCCTCTGGCCCATGGATTGTTGCCAATCTCCGCCTTCTTGAGCAAGGTAACCAGTATGTCCAAAGAGGAGTGCCCGAGGCATGGTTTGCCTTAGAGGTGGGTGGCTTCAGACCAGGAGGTGTGGTTTTGTATTATAATGATATTATAATGAAGAAAGTTCACCTGAAGTGCAAGTTTTCTTGTTCGTTGTTACAGCAATGGTTGTGATCCATCTTCTGGACAGCTGTTATGCGGCCTTGTCGTAGTTGTTCCTTCCAGTGCCGGGTGGCAGGGACCAGCATAGTACTCCTCATACCATGCAGTTCTCCTTCCCAGAGTCTTTGGGTCTTGGTGTCCATGAGGACCGCACTCCATCTCCAGGTCTCTGTTAGCAATGTTGAGACAGTATCATTCTCTTTAGACTGACTCTTACAACGACCTAGCCGGCAAAATGTGATATAAACTGTTGGTGAAGAGCTAGTGAATCCTAGCAGCAATTCCTTGGGAAAGAAAAATTCCTCACCAAGTCATCATGGGAGAGGCTGGAAGGCTGGTATCCCCAGCAGCTGCAGGTTTGTTTGGAAGAGAACAGAGGGCCTCAGAGCAGAGGACCATAGCATAGCGTGGCTTGTGTCCTACCCTTGGCTCTTATTTGTGAGAAGGGATATTAAATTCCTAACAGCAATGGAAAAAGCAGTAAGTGAAAGCAGCCTGGCAAGCACTGTGCAACAACAGTAATTCACCACAAATGAAAGAATGGGTCCAAACACAGCAGCACTAATATAGAGATTTTATTTTGACTGTACTGAGTTGTACAGCACATTTTGTTTGTCACAATGCTATCACACTGATTTTAGAGTTTTTGGCCAGCACATTGTGATGCTGAAACTCACAAGAGCTAAAAGCAGTTTGGACTAATGGCCTGAACGGAAGGGCCAGGAGTACCTAGTTTCTGGCTTCCTTACTGCTTGCAGTCATTCCAACATGGGCAAAACAGGAGCAAATCCAGTTTCTTCTGCCAGCCTAACGGTCACTCTTCCATATCTGGCAATGATTGCAAGGTACAAAGCAGGGGAAAATCTGAAGCAAGGTGCCTTCTCTTCCCAAAGCCATATTGGTTGTTCCCAGTATGGAAAAGAAGGAGAGTCCAAGTAAGTACAGCGTCTTCAGATGATGCTAGCTTTGTTTGCACTATTGGGGTTTACAAACCCAGAGGCTGACATCAAAGTGCAGAAAAGGGTCATTATTCTATTCCCTCCAACAGAGATGACAAACCATTAGCAAAAATTTTGGGAGATCACAACAGTGTAAAGTACTTTGCCTCATTAGTAGACCAAATGTCTTCACAGGTCCTCCCCACCACATAAGAAGTCTCAGCTCATGAGATGCAGAATATATCGGACACTGTCATTTAGCTGGAAAGAAAACCTGCACTTCTGCAAAGAAATGCCCCGCTTTCAAACTCTTCTCCCTTGTTAATATCCACAGATTTCTTAGAAAGGAGGCAGGATGGATACTCCCCGAGGAATCTAGGGATTAAAAGCCCCTTTTCTTTCTAAAGCTTACTTTTTTTCTAAACCCAGTTCCTTTTCTTTAGAATGAGCTGGGATTCCTGCTCTCTATTTTAAAGAAGTAGAGAAGCAACTACAAATTGGCAACTCTGAACTCTGACCACTGTACAGGAGACAAAAAGACAAGTCAAATTCAAGAGGCATTTTAGGTAGCGCTGGGGCAAGTCAGAGAGATTGTTTTCACCATGAACAGATGCCACACGTTGTGTTTATCACTGTAGCTTGGCTGTACATGCTGAAGTGAAAAGCAAAGACCATAGTGTCTATGTCAGCCAGTGTCCTTCCCCACCCCCATTTTGGTATCGATGCTTCATTCTCCTTCTTCGGGTTACATTAAGTGCACAGAAATATATAGCAGCATTTGGACTGAAGCCCTTGCATACACCAGACAGTACATTCCAGGAGGTAAAACAACACCTTATGGCCTATACCCTCAAGGTATCGAGTTTTCAGGATAAAGAGCAGTAGGAAGTGGAGAGCTGAGGGCAGAAAAGGGGAGGAGGAGCAACACAGGAACACAAGTTCTGTTTCCATGCCAGGAGAGGATCAGGGTGCCATTCCTGTGTTAGCACCAGGCTGTGATATGACCGCAGACAAAGCAGACGGGCAGAGCAGAAGTGAAAAAGCCAGTCTCCCATCTCCCTGCAGCAGTGGGGTCAGGGGCAAAGTCAAGTGCGTTCACCAATCCCAGCAGAACGTGAAAACGGGCAAAATCTGCTTGGCCCATTTTCAGCTGGAATTAATTTCTCTTCAACACACAAGAGAAAATCAATTAGTGATGGCTAATGAGTCTTGTTCACCAGGCTGATCGCAAATCACACTCATGGAAAAAGAATCTACAGAACTGAGAGACACAGGCTGAGGCCCTTCCAAAGCACGCGGTACCACCTGGAGCCTGCCCTCTTCCTTCTCGTACAGCAGCCTGCCTTTGTAGGGGGAGTTGGTTCTAAACATGCCTTTCTATTGCTATTGCTTTGGGGGTACTTTGCACAGGCAGTAGCTGTGAAAACACTGCTTTCCAGCCCACAAAAGAGAGAGGTTGCAATCCTCTCTTTAGCCCTAGATCATCAAGACTACAATGTGCGGGCCCACCAGTACCAGAGTGGGGACACACACCATACCCTCTAATCTCAGCTCCTCTGCTCCAGACTGATCGTAAGACTGCTGAAGACAGTGCATTCAAGCTTGGTGTTCAAGTGTTGCACCAAAAGCCTTCACAATTACAGTGGAGGCAGAGTCACCCTTCAAACCCATGAGAGAAAAGGCTGGGCTTAGACAGGTCCCTTGTCTGGCATTCAGCTGGAAGCTGTGGTGATGGGTTTCTTCAGATGTTGGCTCATGAGCTCCCTGGCACGAGACACTTGGATGTGGTCATCACAGGAGTTACAAACGAGGACGGGGTTGTACAACTGCTGATCAGGGATGGGTAACTTCAGATGGCAGCAACCAGCACAAAACACATTCCTACAGTTCCTGTCAAGGAGCAAGAAAACCAGTGAAAAGAGACCTGGGAACACCACAGCAAAACTTCAGCAAGCACACAGGATCCAGTTTAGGGATGAGGTACCAGCCTTACTTACGATATATCAACAGGCTTCTTAAAGTATATACTGTGGTCTCCCAGAGCAAGCCAACTGGCTACCACTAAAAAGGTACTAATGGGCATCACTACCTAGGAGAAGGATCACAGGCCTTGGAAAAACAGAAACAATGCAGAATGGAAATCGGCAGGGAATTCAGGCGGCCTGGCAAATAAAGACTTAAAACTTTCTCCTGGGAGCTGGAGGGAAGAAACATTGCAGACAGGCATTTTGTGAGGTTTGTGAGAAACAGGCTGAGAGGAAGAGTGGAACTACAGTGATAGCATAGTTTACCTGCGGTGATGCCTCCGTTTGGCCAGCCAGAATTCACAATCGCAGTTAAAACAATGCAAGGCCATGTGGTCTGCAACCCAACGTGTGACCTAGGGCAGACACCAGTCCTCATCAGCTTTCAGTTTGCAACATGACAACGACCAGGTCTCAGGGCCCCAGTGCAGGCTGAGCTGGCTTTGGACCACAACAGGCTAGCTCAGAGCGAGCCCACCCCACAGGTCCCTTTCTATCGGGCACTGCAGCAGCAGAGGATGCAGAGGATGTGTTAAAGGACAAGGGTGGCTGCTCTCTGCCTTGCTTCCAGATCACACTCTGCTGCCATAACCACCACAGTTAGCTGCAAAGAAACCCTCCCCTGCTGCATTACAACTGCCATAACAGAACACATACCTCAAGTCTCCTTCTTATCAACAGGCTCCCAGCTTGCTTCTGACAGTCTTCACTATGATCAGAACAGAAATCCTCAGTGTCACTGCCATCCGATTCCTTCAAACATGTCTGCAAGAAGAGGTGAAGTCACAAATCCCCTCAGCTGCCTCATTCACACAGCCAAGGACACTCCCCGCTCTGGCCATGCTCAGTGCTTGTGAGGGACACGTGGGTGGCTCCACAGCTCCCCATACGAGGAGGTAAAGCATTCATGACTATGTAGGAGCCACTGCTTGCTCTCAAGATGCAGAGATACCTCCAGGCAGCATGAGGACACGGCACATGGACAGGAGGGGAGCAGGGCTGAGAAAGCATAGGAACAAGCTTAACCACTCAGCCCAAAAGTAAAAGGTTGCAAACTGTGCATTGGAAAGGGCAGTGTGAGGGGGGGCACAGGGACCGCCGCTGCTGGAGCCACACTGCCAGAGTTGGGATGTTAGAGGCAGTTACTTACAAAGTCATCCTGGTAGTCCATCGGTGGCTCGGCCAGAGGGGGAACAGAAATGGCAGATGTCCAGGCGCAGCTGCAGCTCTCTCACCTGCCTGCGCAGCTGCTCCACCTCCTGCTTGTAGCTGGCCTTGATCTGCCACAGCCTGTGCTGAATCATGGCTGTGGGGAAGGGGAGCCCGTCATTGTCCAGATAGAGAGGAGGCACAGGAGAAGGGCATTTTGGTGGCAAGTGCTTGGGACCAGACGCTTGTTTCAGGTGGCAGGGTAGCCATGAATGGCTGGGCTTCCTTGCAGGGCCTGCAAAATGCGTGCCAACGTGGCCAGAGCAGACTGAGGGTTTTGCACCTTCCCTGGCAGCCCACTGGCCACTGAGGCACAGGCCCGGTGCCCACAGAGGTTTTCTGCTCAACCTCTTGCTACAGCAGCCATAGGAGAGGAGGTATCTGGGTGCAGGCTCCCCACTGAGGAGTGATGTCACCATTCCTTGAAAACTGTCCCAGTTGGACCCCAGGAAGAAGAACTCACTGCTTTGGCTCTGGGAAATGGGCTTGCGCCATTGATCTAGGGACTCTCCCCAGCCAGCCAGACTCCTTGCAGGGCGCACTCCTTCCAGCGTCACCTTTGCTGTTGTCTTCATTCAGGCAGTGAATGCCCAGGGCAGGGCTTGGGATGTCATGTCAAGGCCCTTTTGGTGCCAGGGACACCTGGCTGCGAATGTCTTGGCAGGTGGCACTTCTCATGGGGCAGTCTCCTCCATTGGACACCATGCCAGTAGCCTTCAAAGGTTCCCGAGGACAGGTTTCTAACTGGAACTTTCTGGAACTGGTGGAAACCCTGTCAGCGTTTTCTTGTCTGGAAGAATTTGGAGCTGGACATGTGCCATCCAGTTCCTCCGTGTATGTTTCACTCCCCTTTTCTGCCTCCAGAGAGCCTCTGCTTGCTGGCACAGAAGCCCAGCCACTCAGTTGCTTGCTATGTCCTGTGCGCTCAGCATGGCTGCTACAAGCGCTGTTGGCTTGCAGGGGAGCGTTTTCCTCTTGCTCCTCCACCTGCTGTGTCTCTCCTGCACCCACCGCACTGCCCTTCGCTCAAGTGTGGCTCAGCTCCCTCAGCAGCGGCATGCCGGGCTTCCAGGCCCACCCAGACCTCCTGACAGCAGTTATTCAGGTTGGGATCACTAGACATGCGGGTCAGTGGGCTGCTGGAGTCACAAGCCGAGAGGAGGTCATCCATAGATCTTGTCTTTAGTAATCCAGAACCCAAAAGCAAAGCAAATCTCACAACAAACCCCCTGAAACTTCCCTCATTTCAGTCAGAACTGAGGTGAGGGACGGGAAATGTTCCTAATTACGGATCAAAGGGTGGGGGAGGGGCGGTGCAGCAGCATGAGAACAACGCTATAGCGTGGCCTTTGCCATCTGCTTTTTTAGGTGCAGCAGGGAGCTGCACACATTCTTCTCCAAGTGGCTGGGACAAGAGCTACAGAGCTCTTGCTCTCCACAGGAAAGATGAGAACAGGTAAAACAGAGGGACTACAATGAGTGAGGAGGTAAAGGCAGCCTGCGGGTAGGCAGCAACTTGGGCCTGGAGCTCTAAGCTCTTACCTATCCAAACATCTGCCACTGAACTCCTGGCTCTGAGGTCAAGGGTCAGGTAAATGTCCATGCCATCCTGTCCCAGAGGATGTGGCGAGGAAGCTGGGAGATACACTGCTGTCCAGACATGCAGCCCTCGCACATGGCACACTGGATGCAGCACCTGCAACCACCACTTACAATCAGAGATGAACGCAAAAGGAAACCCCTCCAAACACTCCCCACACAGTCCCTGGTGCCTGGCAGATGAAAAGTCTGGAAAACTGGGCCAGGAGCTCTACTGACCTGCTCAGACCCTGGCATATAGAGAAGATTGTGGAAGTTCTTATTGCCAGCCCGTAGGAGGGACCACACGGAGCAGGTACGCTTGTAGATGTTGTGCATCTCTCACTCGCAGGGGCTGTTCCCAAGGAAGGTCCCATAAAGGCAGGAATACGTGTGCTGCACCAGCTTCACCTGCAGCACTAGAAGGGGAACAATTGTCAGGGCCATTGGGAAATGGTGTCTCCTGTCTGAAAGGGAAATGTCTTGCGCTCCTCTGCGGTGGCTCCTGCACTTCCTACCCAGCTGGTGACCCTACTGCTGTCCTTTTCCACACAGAGCAGGACAGAGAAGGGACAGCAACAGGAATCACTTAAAGTGAAAGCAACAGTCAACTCATACCATAACCATCCCTCTATAACCCTAACGTGTATTATTTGATAAGACCGAGATTAATAGCCATTGTTTCCCTAATGTATTTTTTAAAAATGTTTCAGACTCATATTGCTGAGATATGCAAATTAGGCTTTTAATCAAAACAGTGCTGCTGATGGTATCTGAATTCACTGGGCTAGAAAGGGACGTGCAGAAGAAGCAATTGAAAGAAACCAGAGAATATAAACCCTTTGTCACTGTGCAGTCTGTTAGGTCCTCTGAGCCTGCACTGGGAAGGGAGGAAGAAGTTACAAGGAGCTAACAGAAGCCAGCAGTAGTATCACACATACAGACCCAGGTCAAAATAGCACAACTGAAGGGCAGGGCTGGACCCACACAGTGAAGGTACGTCAGGAATGCCAGCAGAAAGTCCCAGCACTACTCAGACACTTGGACATTTTTAAAGAATTCAACTTCTGTCTTCTTTCAGCTACAACACTTTAAAACATCATGGCCTTCCCTCTGCCTCTGCTTGCATCTGGCATGGGATAAAGAGATGTTTGCACGCATATCTCTTACCAAAAAAGCTTCATTAAATTCAAAGAGGCAAGGAAATTGCCAAGAAGCTGATGAACAGCATCCAGCCACTGGAGAAACACTGGGCACTGCTCATTCTGATCTTCCACCTTCTCCTGGTCACCAAACCTGTGACTGAAATCCAGCCAATCTGATTCAACAGGCACCTGGAAGCCCTGTAAATAAAAGAAAAAACTAACTGCTGACACTCTTCTGTAGGCACATAGCAGGATAAGGCAAGGCCCATCTGCCACTCGCGCAAGGTAAACGCAGGCCTTCTGAAGGGCTGGAAAGGAGGCTGCACCTGTGGTTGGTTTGGGAACAAACCTGAATGTCAGAGGTTTCCAAATACAAACTAACAGCTGTTATTTCTATACAAGAAACAGCTTGGAAAATACGCACAATTAGGAGCAGAGAACCAGCTGAACCTTGAACACAAGAGGTTATTTACCACAGTACTTCACCAAGCTGAGCAGAAGAGTGACGTACCATTCATCGAAAACAGGCAGGAAAAGAACATGGAAAACCCCAACACCCACAATTGTAGCTCTGAAACATCACTAAGCTTACTGACAAATGTGACCCTGCTCCTTTCTCTGGAGACTCAGAGACAAAAGCTGCCTTTGAACAGACATGAATGAGCAGCCCAGCACAACCCACACCTCCATGGTCCTGTAGTAAGGGTCCAGAAGAACCTTTGCCAGCGCTACAATCTGCGGAGTCCCGTCCCAGCTGTCTGAGCAATGAACCAGCACTGGACGCCCTTCTCTTTCAGCTGCACTGGAGACTAGCACTGCTGCCTTCAGCATGACAGAAAGGTGCGGCATCCACTTGGTACTCTCCAGGGCTGAAAGCCAGCTAGAAGGTGTGCAAAAAGCAAGAAAACGATTGCTTAGCTCTCCAGTGGGAGGATAAATAAATAAATATACACACATACACTTTAACTGAAGTCTTTTTGGAGTCCACAATGAAAATCAGTCTTTTCTAAAAGATGCTCAAGAGGAGCCAGCCAGCCTAGAATAAGCACAAAGAATTGAACGCCTAACTTCAAATTTTCCTAGATACAACTCTACATTTTACAAACCCTCAAAGGACACACACAACCAAGTGACACTGAGGCAGTGCTGCAACCCCTTCTGGATTACCAGGGGTGAAAATAAGCAGTGTTCAATCACTGTGGGCACATTCCCTCCATTTTCTGAGGTAGAAACCTGGGACAGGAAAAAGGAAAAGGGAGGGAACCCCCTCCAGGACATTGACATATATGATGTCAAACTCAGCTAGAGAAAAGTCACTTACTGGGGTCTGGCACCTGGCTGCAGACAGTACGTAGATACTGCAAAATGTTCCGGATGGAGTCAATGTTGGCCATGCCCATGAATGTGACTTCACACTTTGGGTAATACTCTAAACGCAACAGAGATGCAAACATTCAGAGAGCTGCTGTCACTGCAGCTCTGCCTCCATACACTTAGTATAGCTGTTCCCTCACAGTACCATTTCTGGTCTTCAGCAGTAGGTAGGCAGTTTTTCTAGAAAAGACTTGTGGGCCAGCAGCGATAAATATGGAATAACAGACTGCACGAGCAAGAAGGGGAATGTGGTGCCAGAAACTGAGTACCAAAATGCTGACACCCACACACCCACACACCCCCTGCTGTGCTCTAGGACCCCCTTGACAAATCAGGTTCAAGAGGAAGATGTTCCAGGATGCACTTAGCCCTCTGTACCTTCACATTCGCAGCCACCTCCCTTTGCTCTGTTGGCCACAGCCACAGTGTAGGACCTGGCATCAAGAATCAGCAGCTCCTGAGGAGTTCCTGCGTTCTCCACACCTGAACACATGGTCAGGGATGAGTCTGCAGAGACAGACATGGACTGAGCTCCCAGCACCTCCCTCCCTCCTACAACAGGCCTCCAGTACCCCCCAACACTGGCTGTGAATGAGCCCAGGGACCTGCCCCACACACCGCTGTTAAGGCATGACAGGGCACAGATTATCGACCTGGATATTGGGTTTAAACCTTGCATTGTGACAGCCCTGTTAGCAGCAACAGCAACACTTAGGTGTAAAAAGCACTGACTAATTCATGTTTAGGAGAGCACGGAAGGGAGTGAGCTGTCTCACCGAAGTCAGCATCACAGGCCTCGCTGTCGTCGCTGCTCCCGTTGTGTGGCATGCCACCAGATACCTTTACTCCAGGGTTCAAGGAACAGGCTTTGGCAACAGGTGCCACAAGATACTCGTCATCAGCATTTCGCCAGCACCACCAGCTGATTTCAGGCTGGCTGCAGCGTGCAATCACTGCCCCATTGCACACGTCTGCAAAGGAAGGGAGAGCCTAATGAAGCCTCACCTGGAGAAGTGAGGAACAAGCCCAGCAACCTCTCCTTAGGTACAGTCCGCACCTGTGCAACCCTCCTCACTGCCTTGTCTGCTGCATTTACTCTTGCATTCAAGCACTGAAACAGGGGGCAGGGCATTTCAAATAACCATTATTGAATAACAGCAGCAGCGACACAGAAGCTGTCACTCATGTCACGGCCACGAGGAACACGAGAAGACAGCACAGGAGCGGCTAATGGAGCTGGAGCAGCTGGCAAAATGAGATTGCAGAGGAGTAGGTCGCTGCAGCGGCTGTTGGGAGCAGCCGGTGCCAGTGGATGGTGACAGCTCCGGGGTCAGCTGCAGCTCACTGGGCCTCACCCCAAGGATCGAGGGCTGTGCCCGGGGATCAACTACCACTGAAATGATCGGGGAGTTTCTGCAGCCAGGGGGAAGCTGCCAGTTATTTAGCCTTCACTAAACTATTTTTATTTATAATGATATACAAATATATACTATTATCTATAAATATATAATATATAATATGCATATTATTGTATATAGATATATAAATATCTAAACATTAAACCACAGGGTTTAAATAATTATGGTTGTACTTTGGTAAAGTAATATTTATTTTAATGCTGTTCTGTTCTTCCATTCTCCTCCTTTTTCTTCCTCACTTAAAGTATATACTGGTTGTTAAACCATCTCATTTATCACTTCTAAGCTGGAAAGATTAGCTCACTCCCATCAGACTGGTTAGTTTCTGGGTGGAAGCCTGAGCTGGTGTTTATTAAGAACCCCTAAAATGTGAAAACAGCCTACCCTGGCTGTTGCTTATTGATGCCTGGCAGAAGGCCTGAGGTAGGAATAAGTGTTCTTTTTTCACATGAACACACCAGTCAAGTCATTCACAAGCAGCCTGGAAAGGGAATGGGCCATTAGGTGACAAAGTTGCTGGTGATACAGAATTATCCAGGAGAATCTATGGCTGTCTGGAAAAGGTTGCAAAGGATCTTGTGATAAAAAGAGAGCACAGAATTTAATATAAATATATGTAAAGTATTTACAGATGACCAAAGCATAACCCCAGCTATGACACAGAGCAGTTCAGTACAAATCAGCAGCCAAGCCTCAAAGACTTTGAGGTCACTGTGGAGCTCTCAAATAGCCTCAGCTCAATGCTCAAAAGAAGCAAAACGGTTAAGAATGTGTTAGCAGTTATTTAGAAAAGAGTAAGACAGGAAAAATTATGGCATCACATCTTACGCATCTTCAGAGTGACAAAAATTTCTCACCAATCCATCTCAAAAAGGATAACATAGTACTCAAGCCTCCAGAGAAGGGTGGCAAGGACAATCACAGGTATAGAAGAGCTTTGCTATAGGGACAACTTAAGTAGGAAACAGCTCCCCACCACAAGAGGAGGACAAGAATGGGTGAGAAGCATAAAAGGTCATAAAAGATATAAAAAAGTGCATTTGGAAGATTAGACTTATTTTTCCCTGATAGAAACACAAACAGGTACTGGAATGGTCATGATATATGTTCAACAAGTATTTTCCAGACAACAACAAAACAGACAGTGGACTCACTGCCACAGTGCAATGTGGAAGTATAAATTGGTTCCAAAATACACTGAAGTCATGGAAGGTGGGTCCACCAAGTGACCATGAAACATGACCACACATTCTCCTGAATAGTTGTTGTAGGAAATCTAAGATATTGGCTGCTCCAAAGATGCACCGGGAAAGAATACCTGCATACCTGTCACATTTATTACACTTCCCCAAGATGCTGCTCCCAGTGCCTGGCTCTCCTTGGAGACAGGGTAATAAATTGGACAGCCCCGCACCTCAGTTCTTTACAAGAGTGCTTGCCCCTCCCTATCCCACCACCCCTCATGCAGCACCTC
The DNA here is from genome assembly GCF_023634085.1 of Falco cherrug. Classification (NCBI taxonomy): domain Eukaryota; kingdom Metazoa; phylum Chordata; class Aves; order Falconiformes; family Falconidae; genus Falco; species Falco cherrug. The sequence continues at coordinate 70,716,505 of NC_073702.1, read as the reverse complement.
TCTGAAGATGAGCTGGAGTAATAACAAAGATATAGATAAAGCTCCTGACAAACAACATCCAAGTATTTTTCTTTTATTTGTAGGTCAACAGCTCTGAAAAAGTTGCATTGGTGGCAAAGCAGGGGATGTAATGCTCTAGATCCTAAAGCACATACCAGCACACACCTCAACCCATTGCTCAAAGGCTGTTTAGCTGCCAGCGAGGGCTATTAGAAGCACTCCTGAAGGTATCTCTTTCTCATGCTGCCACCCTGTAAGAGGCCCTGCTTTTCCACAGAGGATGACAGTGCCTGCTCATGTTATTTGCTGTAAGGCAGTACACCAAGAAAATGCATCAAGGCTTTGAACTCCTCCTAACAACAGTGCACAGTATCTCAGCAGCAGCTACCACATTTTTCAGGAACAGTCTTGCTTCTCGAAGACAATGTTCCCTTATTCTCCTGAGGCAACTTATCAATAAATGCAGAAAACGTATTATCGTTAGTGACACCTCATAGCCACTAACGATGAAGACTTTAAATTGAAGACTTCCAAAGAAATAATATTCATGTTCAGCCAAGTCAAAATACTGTGAGCTCCTTCTTCTTTCAGTGCTCTCTGCTGCTGTTCTGTTTTGCAAGGACTTACAGAGCAGTCACTCCCAGAAGATCTATTCCTGTCTTCAGGATCACTCAAGTATGGTTAATACAGACAGCAGCAAAGGCTTTGTTTGTACTAGTAAATGAAACTGAGCCCAGGTGTGGACTTAAGCACCAGCCTGTGATCATCCAAGCTTGTTTGTTAGCACACCTACAGGTTTTGGCCTGTGCCAACCAGCACTTACCCAAACAATGCCTAAGCACGTTTTGGGGAAATGCAGGTGGTGTGCCAGGGACTGCTCCCAACAGGCATTTGGATGCAATGGCACTGTTTGGGGTGCAGAAGGTAGAAGGGTTTAGCTGTGTAGGCCACCTGAAGTCAGAGGTAGCCTGCTTAACGTAATACTACAAACACTGCCAAAGAGTCGTATTACATTCAGAAAACTTTGTAGCACAAACTTCTCAGCACTGCAACAAATGCTGGGCAGAGGTTGGCCTTGAGGTAGCCAGTTTCAACAGACATAGTGACATGCCAATAAACACAAGGAGATATGGCCACCACTGATGAGCATGAAGTCACCAGCAAGCAGAAAGTATAGCAGGTGCCAGCAGACAAATCAAAACCGCAACCGAGCTTGCAGTGAGCTTCCAGGTCAGGGAGGCCCCCATAGCTTGACTCTGCGTTCTCCTGTAAACCCACAAACATATGAACCATTTCTGGCCGTTGCTGTGGAACTTTTCTTCAAAGGAAAAAGCTCCTTTCTTGAAAGTGGCATGGCAGAAGGTGCCATAGTGTTTTAACGTATGTGGACAAAATTAATCTTTAGAGAGCCTCAGTTTACTTTTAATTACTCAAGAACCCAAAGCCAGAGTATGCGGTGCATTTGTACTTTATCAGTTGAGCTTTTACTCCCAGATTCGTTTGGAGCACAAGGCTAAAGTGCATCTGATACCATCAGTACATGCCATTTAGCCCATAACAATCATCCAGAAAGCATCAAGTAACCTCTCTCTGGCCATAAAAGTGCTCATCCACAATGCAAAGTCAAACAGCTTAGCTTGAAACAAGAAAAAGCTGAAAGAGGGTTTACACAGCTGTCACCTAAAGGTTCCCAGCTGAGAGGCATGTATACAAGTGCTTTCATTTCTCAAGTCTCAACTAAACTCCTCGCTCACGGGCATGATCTGAAAAGCCTGAGACTGAGCGCTCAGCCATGGTGCTGGAGCAACGCCCACTGGTTTCCCGCCGCTTCCCCGACAGCCACTGCAGCATGAACAAGGCAAGGTGATGCTGAGTGTCTGTGAGGAGCCCTCTTGCTAACATAGTCTCAAGGTCTTCTCAAGGTGGCTGTGTAGACAGAGAGTAATAAGCGGCTGGCATACAATGCCCGTCTGCCTATGCAGTCAGCTAAATAGTTAATTGCATCCTTGGCGTTGTTTTACAAGTGAATTGTGCCTGAAGGCTCCTGCATCTCTGCTGTACTTCACTGAGGACTCAGAGATGGAGACCTGAACTTCTGCTTTCCCTAACAGCTAAATTATACTTTTATAGAAAACTGATAATGTGGTACCTTTGGTGTCATGTTGTATAGATCTGCGACCCAATGAATTCAGAGTTGCTCTCCAAAAGGTCTGAAGTCTACCAGTCTTACGGTTACAGAGTCCCCTACAGGGATGCACACACTCCAGCGGGGTTCTCCACTCTCTCCTGAACTATGAGCGAGGAAGAGGAGGAACTGAGTGTAGGGCTTTTAATTTCTTCCCCTTTCATGCAGCACAAGGCACTCCAGAAGCAGTCATGGCCCTCACGGAGCCTCCTGGCCAAGACTTCAGTCTTGAGGGCAAAGGCTAAAGAGTGCATGAAAGTGAGAGAGACACAGGGGCAAGCACTTGTCCCACCTTGTAACATCACTTGTCGGCATCTTCTAATCTGATCCCAGGCTGCAAAGGGTTGCAGCTCCGCTTGTAAATTACTGGGTACCATTACAGCGATACTATCAAGCAAGGAACAATGTTAGAGCAGCAAAAAGACACGGCTTTGCCCTCAGCTGGGGAGGCACACTGGGACAGTCTCCAGCGCCAGACCATTTTTAGCAAAAGCAATCACAAATACAATTAACTTCTTAGCCGACTTGTCTACAAAGAGGGAAGAGCTCCATACAATAAGCAGCACTCATTATTACTCTGCTGCAGAATTTAGTTCTTCCAGAAGTAATACACTGTTTTGCCAGCATCTAACAGCAAATCATCCAACATGAAGATGCAGAATTAAGGTACCTGTAAGTGCACTGGTTTTGTTTCCTGGCTTTTGTGCTTCCCAAGGTTGTCCTTTGTTGTGCAGCTCTGATACTTTCAATTTTTTTATATATTTGGATATAGTAATTGCTAACACAGAGTCTAAGGCTAGAAATCACAACATATATTTTACAACATGCACACTGGCTGTGTGCACCTATTCCACCACCCTCCCATTTGCTTCAAATATGTCAGTCTCCCTGAAGACACATTTAATGAGAAACCACCCCCCTACCCGGCAAAGCCCTGCTTTATTTGCTGCCTAGCCTCCTGCATCCCCCTGGATAGATTATTTTTGGAAGGCTGACCAGGGAATATTTACCAGCTATTGAATCAACAAAATTCAGCCACATGCAAACATTTCATTCTGTTACCTAAACGGTGTCAGAACTCTCAGAACTCCATCAAAACAGAAGTGATTTGCACTTCAGTATTAAAAGTTATGTCCAGGCCTGAACACCTAGTTGAGAGCTGGGCCACACAGCAGGCTCCTTTGGGCAAAGATTTCTTTTCTAAGCAGCCATTATGCAAGTACCAACCTGTGAAAAAATTTTTAAAACTCAAAGAGAGAGAACCTTGATCTGACATAGTGCTCTTGCTGCATGTCCCGTAGGAGGAAAGTCACCCACATCTTTAGATCTAATGGAAAGTAGGAAAGAAGCAACAAGTGCAAGGTTCTGCATGTGGGCTGGGGCAATACCAAGCACAAGCACAGGCTGGGCAGAGAATGGATGGAGAGCAGCCCTGAGGGGAAGGATTGTGGGGTGTTGGTGGATGAGAAGCTCAACTTGGCCCAGAAACGTGTGCTTGCAGCCCAGAAATCCAACCGTGCCCCGGGCTACATCCCCAGCAGGGCGAGCGAGGGGATTCTCCCCCTCTGCTCTGCTCTGCTCTGGTGAGACCCTCCCTGTGCAGTGCTTGTCTTCTCTGAGGCCCTCAACATAAGAAAGACATGAAGCTGTTGGAACAAGTCCAGAAGAGGCCACCGAGATGCTCAGAGGACTGGAGCCCTCTGCTGTGTAGACAGGCTGAGGGAGCTGGGGTTGTTCAGCCTGGAGAAGAGATGGCTCCAGGGAGACCTTAGAGCAGCTCCCAGTACCTGAAGGGGCTGACAGGAAAGCTGGAGGGGGACTTTTTACAAGGGCCTGTGGCAAGTAAAGGTCCTTAGTAGAGGTCAGAAACCAGCATTGATTTCACTTACAAAAATACATGGTGGTGACACCACAGGCACCGCTGTATGGGTAAAACACAACTTTCAGGTACAGGCAACACACAAGGTGAGAACTAGCAGGGTCAGTCATTCTGGTGGGCAAAGTCTGGATATGTATTTTAGCTGTAGCAGAAGCCCAGTAACCCACAGCAGCGTGAGTAAAACCTTACAGATTTCACAAAAAAGAAAAAATCATGTTTTCGACCAGATGTTTAGCATCGCAACATGTGACTCAACACATTCAGCTTTATAACATCAATTAAGATATGCAATAATCTTCATGGAATCCACTGACCACATCCAAAATTAAACATTAACACAACACAGCTACAGATCGTGACTGATCTGCACCATCCCCTCTCTCTCACCACAGCCTGCAGGGCTGGGGGGCAGGAACACGAAGTGACAAAACACACAGGTGGACAGCTCACACGCAAAACACCTCGTCGCTTCGGCTATAAATCCGCAGCCAGGAAATAAAACCAAACGCATTGCGCTGGGAGCTGAAGCAGCAAGGAGGGCAAAGCGGGGAGAGGAGCAGGAAGGCAAGGCAGGTGGAGCTGGGTAACATGCAGCTGCTCTTCCCTGGAGCAGCTTTCCTTGAGCTGGAGTCACCTCCGCAACTTTTGCAAACTCCCCTTCCGGGACGATCGGCTCCACTTTGACGGGGATCACCCTGATAAAGGCTTTCTGTGCTGCCGACCTCTCCGACTCGACCGCCGCTGCCAGCACCAGCCCTGTATGGTCCAGTGCTGCCTGCAGCGTCACCATGAGCAGCCAGGGCCAGAGGACAGCCAGCTGCAGCTGAGGGCCAGCACTCATGCTACCAGCTGCAGCAGCAGGCTCCAGCCACACATACCGCTCAGGAACAAGTTCTCACCCTGCGGTGGGCTCCGGCCATCGGCGAAGCTCGTCGGCTTGCCCAGCATGCGGTCCCAGCAGCAGGGAGGTGGGAGAGTGGGGACAGAGCGCCTCGGTCACCGCCAGCACTGCTTACCGCACAACTTCTTCAGTCCTTGCCATCACCGTTTCTCTTCCTTGGTGCCACGTGCTCAAAGGCCACTGGGAGCTCAAAGGCATATTTTAAACAAACAAACAAAAAAAATATCCTGAAGTATAAGTCCCTCCTCCAGCAGATAAATCCCAAAAGGTCAGCAGAACAGGTTGCAAGCAAGAAATCAGTTCGGCCCTACAGGAACACTGGGGCACATTAGGAACGTGCCGGTCCCACGGAGATGAGGCCCCGGGAGATCTCCCTACGGACGTGGTGTCCTCGTGTTTCCCACCCAAGGGTTAGGGAGATCGACAGGTTCAAAACATCCATCTCAAATACCCCTGAGAGACACCTCACCTTCTCGCCAGCACTTCTGACCACGTCAGCTCAAGCTCTTCCCCCTGAATGTTACCTGCAGTTACCAGCGACCTTCTCAGAAATTATGCTGGAGGTGTTGCTTGAATGTATGGTGAAAAGGAAGTTTGCTTCAGTACTGTTCTGCAAATCGAGTCGATCCCTTCCATCCTGCTCCATCCTGCCAGAAGTGCTTCTTTCAAGTCTGGAGATCAACTTTACTCTTCTCCGGGCAATCCACGTTCCGAGTCTGACTCCGGGTACAGTTCTTGAGAACAACTAATAAAGCTCGGAGCTTCTCTTCAGAATTTCAAGTTCCCAGGAAATAAAAAGGCTCTCAAAGTATTTGGACGTTTAGATACCACACCAAAGAGGTAGCAAGCAAAAAGTTACAGCATCTCTGGTTTCTCTCGCGCTTTTTCTGTGCACGCCCAAGTTCTGGTATGACCGCTTCCACGCGCACATTAAGAAGATCCCGACTGAAGGCCCCACAAAATAAAATGTAAAGTTCCATCGTCTGCCCAAAGGTCCCATGAAATGTGTCGAGGAGCCTTCTTAATGTAGAGAGCTCAGGCAGAGGCTGTTTTCAGCTAAACCCAAAGTTACGGTGATCGCACAGCCATGAGGAGAAAAAATGGTTTAAAAATTATAAAATAATCTGCAAACCTGTTAGGCAGCGCGTGCCTGCTGGAGTCTGCAGGGGCCGGGGCGGGTGGAAACTGGGCTGTAAATCCTGGGCCAAAGTTATTTCCAGCAGCTTAAGAAAACTGCGTGGGTCTGGTGATGTCTGCTCGCGCTCTTTAAAAAAAACCACCACTACCCCAAAGTCGGTATTTATAATAAAAAAAGGTTAAAAGACAGCAGGCAATCCCTGCGGCGCGCAGGCAGCAGGCAGGCAGGTGCGAGCAGAGCCGAGAGCACTCAGCAGGGTCAAGGGCAGCACCGCCGCAGGCAGCGCTGCGGGGCCGACGCGGCGGAGCGGAGCGGAGCGGAGCGGACTGCCCGCACGCAGCGCGAGCCCAGCGCACCGTCCCCCCGCGCGGCGCCCCCGCTGCCGCGAGCGCCAGGCGCCGGGGGCGGGCGGGCAGCAGCGCCGGGCGCATTGGCAGCGCCGCAACCCCCGCTGCCCCGCCCCGGCACAAGCGCGGCGAAGCCCCCCCGGCCCGACCCCCGGCGCCGGCAGCTGCGGCCGCTCCTCCCCGGGGCCGGCCGGCGCGCTCCTACCCGCGGACACACCGGGAATGTGGAGCAGCCGGAGCCACCGCCCGCCGCTGGGCCGGGACCGCGGGCTCCCCCTCCCGGCCCCGCCGCCCGCCTGCAGCTGAGCGGGACGGCACCGGGGCGCGAGGGGGCAGCGCCGGGGCCGGGGCCGGGGGCCGGTCCCGCCGCTGCCGCGCCCGAGGCGCTGCCGCCGGGAGCTTCGGGCTCAGGCTGGTGCTAGAGGCCCGGAATTCGGCGGCTGCTCCGCCCTGGCAGCGCTGCCCGGCGCGTAACGCTGCAGGTCAGACCTGAACCTCGGCGTGGGGCTGCAGCCGGGAAGCGGCGTGCGCGGAAACCCCGCATAGCCTCCGCAGCCGCGCAGAAAGCGCGCACGGTCCGGCGCGTCGCTGGGAGCCGCCGCCGCGGCTCCCGAAGAAGGGCCAGGGGCCGGGGGCGACTCGTTGCGCGCAGCCAGGCTCGCCCCTGCAGCCGCCCCGCAGGAACTGGGACATGGCGCAAAGAAGAGCGGGCCGCCTGCTTGGAAACTGCTCCGCCGGGCAGCGGCCAGTGGGTGATACACGTGTCAGCAAGAACCGCTGGAACAGGAAGCAGCCGTTTCTTCCAGCTGTGATATGCATACCCTTTGTCAGCGAGAACACGGAGAGAACACCAATGCGACACCCGTTGCCGTGTCAAAGCTTAATTTATTGCAACACTGCTACAAGTCTGACAAGGGAATCCAGCTGGCAGCTGCTGCACATCTGTCACCTCCAGAAAGCACCCCCGCTTCCAACGTATGTCCACCAGCAGACGGAGGTCTAGGAAGAGAAGGGAATACTGAGTACATATCAGTGCTTGTATATGTTTCCCTTGGCAGCATACTATAACATACGCTTCCAACGGCAGACTATAACCTGATCACCCGAGGCCTACCCTGCCTGGGCAGGGGTACAACAGAACACACAAGGGAAACCACATCCCACCCTGGTCCCGTTAACAGGACTATCAGTAAAAACATCTTATTACAGAAGTTGCTACTTATTTTAAAATACCTTATTACAAAACATCTTATTACAAAAGTTACTACTTTTTTAAAAATATCTTGTTACAAACCATCTTATTACAGAAGTTACTACTGGTTAAGAAATATCTTATTACAGAAGCTGTAATTAAAGGTTTCGCCTCAGTTCATCTTACTGCCCGGTGCTCTCTTAGCACATCCTGGCCACAGCTGGGAGCTACACAAGCCGAGGTGGTCCTGACAACTTCTCTGCTCCCTTCTCGTGCGTTTTGCTCAGGTCTGGCTCGTATGAACATGCATGAAGCCATTATATTGATAGTTTAGGTGCTCTTCCACATGGATTTCCTTAACACCACAAACAGAGGATGTGCCCCCTTTATCCTTTAAACAGTATTTTAACATAAACACAAATGTATAGCTATTAAAAACTTAAGATCTGCTATCAACGTAAGTACAATCTTCCTCTAAAAGTTTAAAAAATATTTTCAAGACATAATTAAAACAGAGTACTAGAACAATAAATAACAACAATAATAATAAAGAACTTATCATTACAGATACCATTAGCATCAAAAGAAAATTATTAAACCAGAAGAATTCCCCAGGAATGTAAAAGATCAGCAGCTGTGACATACATACACTTGCTGGTGAAACAGAGAGCTGGTTCAGGAAGGAAGAACATTTCCTGGTTAATCACTTAGAAAATTAGCTCATCTTTCCTTTAGCTGCTCTCCTGAAATCTCTGACCCATTCAGACCCAGAATCTTGCGACTTTCCAATGCTTTTGTTTCATACACGACCCCAGTAAAGGGCCACAGTATGACTTCAAGCAAAGACAGCGAGAACACCAACCACCGTCTATGCTGAACATACTGTAGCTCCCAACAACATTAAATAAATAAATAAATAGTTAAATAGATTCCTAATAGACCACTAAAAACAATTTGCTTCCCAGTAAGGATTTCTCAAGAAAGTTTTTAAGGTTTCCTGTTTACAAAAAGTTCAGACTTTCCGTATCTAAAGAATACAAACAGCTAAGTAATTACTTCATATTAATTACCCTGACCACTAGGTGCTTTATAACTTGACAGGTAGAAAATGTAATGAAAGAGGCCTACTAAACAATACCCTACCAAGTTGGAAAGAAAGCAAAAAATAGTGGTGTGTGGAGGGGGGGTTTGGTTGGTTGTATTTGGGTTTTTTTTGCTTTCTTTTGGGTTTTTTTTCGGGGGGGGGGGGGCGTTTGGGGGGATTTTTTGGTTTGGGTTTTTTTTAAACACAGCTGAAATGATCCAAAGTGGCTGTAGTGTGCAAAGCTCCACTGCTGCTGGGGTCTGACAGGGGAATCCAGCTGGCAGCTGCTGCACATTTGTCACCCACTTCTCACTCACTTGTTTCGTCCTCCAGAAAGCACCCCGCTTCCAAGGTACATCCACCAGCAGACGGAGATCTAGGAAGAAAAGGGAATACTGAGTACGTATCAGTGCTTGTATATGTTTCACTTGGCAGCATACAGAGCAATTGCATTTCTATCAGGTACTGTAAAATATGCTTTCAAAGGCACACTATAACCTGATCACCTGAGGCCTACTGTTTAAAGAAATAGGAATTCTTCCAATTTTTCAAAAATTTAAATATAAAACCCCAACAAAGCAGATTATAAGAAAAGTGCTCCCATTCTTCAGTATGTATTATTTAGACATGCCTTCGCTACCATGGATACCAAAAGTCAAACATTAATTACTATGAATCCTTGGCAGTATCTACAGAAAGGCCTGATCTGCTTGTGCCATATCCCTTTGTTTACCCAGAAAAGGCACAATTGCCTCAAAGCACAACACAGCCAGTGCCAGGATCCTAGAGAAAACTCATAGCATCACAGAGAGGACAAACAAGAGGCTCCTTTTTTGACAAATACCTCAATCAACAGCAAAACAGAGATACTTCCAATGTGCGGCCAGATCTTGCAGGTCAAGAAAGCGAACAAGTACCCTGATAAAGTCACAACAGCGCTACCACTGCAAACATCACCCACAAGAAATGTAACCTCTAAACAGACACATTCACATTTTCCAGCCTCTGTTCTTTCTCTGTACTACAAAGTTCCTGCCCAATAGGCATCACTTTTGCACTTTCTGACATCTGCCTCCTACCAAAGCAGACTCTGTTGGGAATGCATCTTGAAAATACATAGGGATAGAGAAATGAAGGGGTTTGTAACAATGCACCTCAATTATGTCAAGTTAAGACACAGGGTATAACATCCACTCATCCCAAATAGCAGACTGCCAGGACAGGCAATTTGAAATTCCTTCAATGAATATATAATGACGTCAAGGTAATGGCAACTGAGCTGGAGCAAGAAGCTGCTGCTTGGACTCCCGAGAGCAACTTCGCTTTGGGCTTCACACATATGTTCAAGAGTTCAGGGCCAGGCTTGTCCCCACATTAACTTTTAACACCTTTGTAGGAAGAGATCTCACTGTGACCTGCTAGGAAAACTAAATGAACAGTAACAATATTTTTGGCTGGAAGGTGCAGGCAACAGTTCAAGGGAACAGATGATAGCATGGGAGACCTTGCCTGAATGAAGATTTCCCCTTAGGAATTGCACCTAGAAATCTATTTACCTTGGAGGGAATGAGAGAGAACGCATAGTGACACAAGTGTAGTGGCATGGGAGTGGGTGGCAAATGTCTAGGGCACCTTGCAGCATGATAGGGATGGATTCACCTGAGTCAGTAGCACCTCAGTATTATGTCTGCATTCTTGCAGGGAAAAAAAGAAAAAAAGTCAGAGAGAGTCATCAGATTATTTTAAGGACTAGACGACTCACAGAAAATATATGGTCAGCCATCGAGAAAGAAAGTTTTTTTCCTTAATGTCTCAGCATCAGCTTAAATGCTTCAATCCAGAAGTAACAAATTCCACCTGCTCCATTCTGAGATCCCTATTTCCAGAAAGAAGGGCTGCAAACAAAAGTTCCTCCCATCAGAATCTGGTCCTTCTCCCGTGCTCTTTTAGAAGAGGAAGCACAAGCCACAGATATTAGGTCCACTACAGCTATGTTCACTAGCTGAGTGTACCTGTGGAGCACAGTACAGAGGAGATGGGGAAGGAGACTCAAAGTATTTACAGAGTTCCTCTCAATCATTTGTGAAGTCCAAAAGGACTCCTGTTGCAAGTGTGTAAGCTGCCAACAAAAGCTGACAGATTTATTGCAAAAATCCCATTTTAACAGACGAGCTCAGCTAGAAAGTAGTGGGAAAAGCAGATGCATCATCAGCACCTTCGAATCTATGTCCTAAGAGCGAGCTTGGGGCTCAAAAAAAGCAGCCCCTGAAAGGTGAACTATTCCTTGCACCTCCATGTGATAAACATGGCAGGAGCTAGAGCACATACCCATTGCCTCTCAAGAAAAAGAGTGGGAAGGGAACAGATGACACAGCCTGTAATCATTTGCAATGATGTATCTTAGTGCTGAGTTAAGTTCTGCACCCTCTGCAGCTTACTCTGGCTCCCGGGAGGACTCAGAAATAGTTGTTGTTCTCCTGCTGCTACCAAAGAAAACTGGGTCCCTCTGCCAGATTGTCAGGCACAAAGCAAATTAGTGCATAAGGAGTAAAGATATGGTTAAAGTGAACACTTGCATCCAAAACAAAGGAAGAGGAGGGTTCTTCACCCACTGTGTAGTTAATCTGCATTAATGACATTAACTTACAAAAAACACGCTGGATGCTAAATGTTTGCACAGCTTCAAAAAGTGACTCTAAAAATCAATTAAGAAAAGGTTACTGGGGCCTTTTCTGCTTAATGGTACAGAAATGCCAAAGATACTGTTGGAGACAGGACAACGAACTAGAGACACCTTTCATCTTGATTTTGCTGGGCAGAATGTTCTTAAAACTGGTAAACTAGAATTTAGCTGAGATGGTTGGTTAAATACATTGTTTTTCCATTTGAAGGAAGCAGATAACCTATTTCAGTGATTTATGGTGCTGCAGAGATGGGCTGGCAGCTATGGAGGGAAACCCCGGGGACGGTGTTTTAGTGAAAGGATGCTTGTCTTTTCTTGCTACAGAATAGCTGTGAAATGCAAAGAAGTCCAGTCCAGCTCTTCAGAGGGAAGCAATGCCTTCTCCACAAAGGCGGGTTTGATTCTTGGTACGTTTTTACAGTTTAACACCTTGGGGTCGGGCTCAGAGCTGCTCCCAGTCACTGAAGTGACTTTTCCTTCCCTCTTCATTATGTACCACATTATATTGGCTCTCACTGTGTGGCATCTAGAACTCGGTGTCACCACGTAACAAAGAAAAGTGAACATGTCAACAGCCTACTGAAACAGATGGAACAAAAGCCTTTTCCACAGCAGGGTGTAATGTATCAAAGTGCAGGCTCAGAAAACTTGTAAAGGAGTGCCCAAAGGAAAACAGGAAAACAGACAGACTCCATCACACTCAGAGGGTAAGTTGCCAAGAAACACCTGGAAATCATCGTGATGCATTTTAGCGCAGAAAGATTAAGAAAGAAGTTTCCAAAGTCTCACAGAGGACAGGAGGTGCTGACAGACAAAGGTGTAGTCAGAGCCTCAGAAGTCAGCTTGCACTTGAGCCTGCCTGCTTCAGGCTTACAGCTGACGCGCAGCCGACAGGCTATGCCAGCTTGGAGGCTTCTATCATGCACCCAACTGATTTTGGGCTAGCTTGAGCCTGATCACGTTTGGCTCAGGTGTGCTGCTATCTCTACCTTTTACACGCACACCAAGCCTAAAAGGTACAACAGTGGAAATGCAGACCTGGATGACCGTCACATTTCCCAGAGAGTAGACTATGCCAATTGTTGCTAATTAGCGTTAGCATAACAGTGTTTCATCCCTGTGGAACAATCCCATGGGAATGCTTTCCAGCATGTTCCTGTACATAACTTTACAACTGGCATGGTAAGCAAATGTTTTGCTTCAGATATGAAAGCTGAGAGGTTTGCTAATGATCCGTGATACCAGGAAGTAATTGAACAAGAACTCTGGATTCTGTGTTTTAAACAAAAGCTTGTCTTCTTTCAAGGTGGCATCCGACATTTTTTCTGACCTTCCTGACAGAAAGACTTTATTCCTTACTTAAATATTTGAAACTGATGGGCATTATGAGCTGAACTATTAACTAGCATCATGATCTGGAATCTAGAAACTATCCTTTGAAGTGAGCAACAGCTCTTCAAACTCTACCATCAGCTCTTTGATGAACAGCTGTGAGGGAAACAGCTTCTTAGAGAATTGCAGGCTGAACCAAATTCTCCTCTAGAATGGATCCCATGTACTTTTTGTGTCCTCTTATGTCTCTCTAATCTGTGGACATTTAGGTTTTTCCTTCAGTTACTAGATTTGTGAAGTTTTTAGCCTCAGATACTCTGCTGCTTGTTTTTCTCGTGTTTCAGGACATGTATCAGACTGGTACAATGTATTTAGTGATCTGAGACAAAGAGTTCAGACTTCTACACTGACTTCATCAGTTTGGTGGGATGTTTTTTTTCCCCTGGAACTTCCATAGTTACCTCATTACTCAGTGTTTCCTTCACAGCACTGCCACCCTCCAGCAAACACATCTATGGACTTAATCTCGACACTGTGACATCCAGGTTTCTGACACAACTCCCAGAACTTCAAGTTTTATTTACTTACATAATTTATACCCTTTCCCACATCAGAGTAATTAGCATAAGTGTATCTATAGAAGTGTGTTGGTAAGTACACTAAGAGGTTGTACAAGTATAATATTTTAAATGAAGGAACAATGAGGTACTTACACGGCAGACAACAACTAAATTCTTCTACTCTCCCCTTTCTGTAATAGCTAGTTTCAGAGTAGCTGTCTCCATAATCTCTGAGAAAACGTAGAATCTTTCTTACCGAGGGAGTTGCCTGTGTCTGAACCGCGTCTTTTCCTGGAGAAAGATTTTACAGATGAATCTGTCTGTTCTACAGATTCGTTCACAGGCTCAGTTCCTGAGGTGAATTGTCTCTCTTCTGTCTCTGATGTACTGGATTCACTTTTATCACTAGTATTCTCCTTAAAAAAACACAACACAACAACAAAAGAAATAAACCCAAAGATCATTCAATGTTACCTTGTAATAAAAATGGTTTAGTTCAGATCACTTGTCACGGAAGAGAGAGATGTATTCTAGCGTGGGTAAAACCAGGGGGAAATGACACAGATCTTTACTATTAAAGGGAACCTGTGGATAACTGACTAGCTGAAAAGGGTCACATAGACATAGTCCAGCTGGCTGGACAAAAATGCGCATCGCTCTCAGCTTATCTGAAGTAAAGCAAAATACACTGTCTTTGGCTGTCCTTGTTACACAATAACAGGAAGATTTTGGTGGGAAAAGAATGTTGCAGGTGGGAACAGATAACTACAGAAGAGAAACAAGGGGCGGGCTTCGTATTTAGGCAACTAACCAATAATGAGCTTAACTTTTGTAATATGTATGAGCTAATTATAAGAAGGCATAAAAGGTGACTGTAAGGTACAATAAACGAAGTCTGCTGATCACTCATATTGAGTGACTGTGTCTTCCCTCCGTCGCGACAGGAACCCTCTCTTTTACTGCTGCAAACACTGCTCATCCTATGTTATTTTCATGGGTTGAGCCCTTCCAAGGAAGCTTTATGTGGTGCTGTTTTGAGAACTGATGTAGTAGGATACATGGAAATGCTGACTGCAACAAGGCTTCTCCCTGGTGAGTTAGACGGTATCTAGATAAAGGCTAGATAAGTAACTTCTCCAAAGCCCTTGCAGACTCTGGGACAGCACCAGAGCCTTGGGCTCTAGGCACTGCCATATGGCCAAAATTGTTAAGTTACTGACTTGTAAAAATGCGGGGATTTTGTTTGGGCTTTTTGGGAAGGAGCACATCTCTTAGTGGCAGGGATCGATGGTGTAGGCCTGACCAACAGCATTGGCCTGGCTTGGATCTTGGAAAATTCTTAAGAGATTCATTGTCTTTAATCTCAAGGTTCACCTCAAATTCACTGAAGGAGAGGATAAAATCACTTTGGAAGGACCTACAGAAGATGTGTCTGTGGCTCAGGAACAGATTGAAGTCATGGTCAAGGATCTGGTGAGCTGGAGTTACTAGATCCAGTAAGAAACTGGGGGAAGAAGGGGCAACAGAGCAGAGGTGATGAGGTGTTTATCACATCCATATGATGTCTTGACATGCTTAATCGAACTTGCAGAAGACAAATTGTGTGGCAGGTGGATGACACCCCTTGGTTATGAAACTCATCCATAGCATTCTTGAAAAGTCAGCATTCAATTTTTTGATGCAGAGAAGGAAGGATTCTCTTTGTTATAGCTGGAGAGGCATATAAGTAAGTCTTTTCAATGTTTCATGAGCACAATGTTCTCTTCTCAAACCAGAGGAATGCTTGTGCTCTGCTTAATAGCAGGAGAAGTGCTTGTAGCTGACTGCTGGTGAGTCAGTGCCAATACTGGCAGTAGGCAGTTACTTAGGGCACGAGACAGAAGCAGTGGCCTACCCTACCTGGCCCTATACAATTCTTTTTAGATCAACCGGATGGATTACGCAGAAATCACCAATTCCACCGACACCTCGTTGGCAAGAATGGAGCTAACAGTAAGTGGAGTGCCTTTCTAATCCTTCCCATGCTCAGACTCTCCGTGTTTAGTAGATCGTATCAGGGGCTCTGTAGCTCATCCAGTGTGCTGTCTCCATCACATTTCCTCTGCTTTTCTGGAGTGGTAGTGGTACAAGGAGAGAAATGGGCTGTGAGGCCTTGCAATGGCTTTAATGTGTGAAAGTATCTTGGGAGCTTGAACAGTAGTGGAATTACTTTGACATGTCCTGGAGGAAATTTTTTTATTATTTTTTTTTTTTAAAGTTTGCTCTGTGTGAATTACATTTTAGCAGCCAGTTGTGGGTGGTGGAAATCTGCTTGGTGAGCTTCTCCCTGTAGAGGAATGAAGGCAGTGGGTTGATTAACAGTGATAACATGCAGCTGTGGCCTTGCCTCAGAGGCAGTGGGTTGGTTGACATGGATGATGTGTAGGTGTAGCTGGTTCCCACTAAGTGGTTAAATAGTCCTGTAGATGGTGGGGTGGTGGTCTGGCTTTTGGAGGAAGGAGATACAGCACAGACTGTAGAATATGACCTTACTGCAGTCTACTAGTTTGATTGTGCTGCAACATCTTCCTCAACAAAGAATCTGGGATAGAAATGAATGATTATCTTCTGCTCTAAATATGATACTGTTTGGGGAAGAAATGTGCCTTGTTCTGACAAGTGAACAGTTGGCTCTGCAGATGCCACAGTATTTACTTGTGCAGGTTCTTGTGTGGCACAGATCTGCTCTCACTGAACTCCAGGGTGACGAGTCAATTTCTCCTGTCTCAACCCTACCCCCCTGAGCCATTCTCAGAGGTGGGTTTACTTCTTAAACAGCCTCTAAGCAGTGATAAATCAAGGTGCCTTGCTTCCAAGTCCTTGCCTAGCAGACTGCGTCACCACAGTCCTTGCCTTGAAGTTAACAGGATTAAGGACCTCTACAAGGTGTATGTGTGTATTCCCCCAGACAATGAGAAGAGCAACCTGATCAGAATTGAAGGAGACCCACAGGGGGTCCAACAGGCCAAGAAAGAGCTGCTGGAACTTGCTTCCCATATGGTAAGTGAGTAGGATGTGATGTTTGGGAGACTGCAAGGTTTGGGCTCTTGTGTTCCCTTGTAACCTTCTGGTGCAAGTGTGTGCCCCTTGCCCACTGAGCACTTGGATCTCATAAGTGCAAGTTCCTCTTCACATATGTCTTCCTCTGTTCCCTCGAGTAGCCCTTCTCTGTCAACCTAGAGTGAATTTTTTCTAGAGAAAAGAGGGACAGTGCTGGCAAGTAAACTGTCAGGCAGAAAGATGGTAATTAAAAGTATATGGCTCTCCTGCTGAACACTCAATGTGAACTCTGTTCTCATCAGGAAAATAAACACACCAAAGACCTAATTGTTGAGCAGAAATTCCACCAGACCATCATTGGGCAGAAGGGTGAGCGGATCTGGGAGAAATTCCCAGAGGGAAGGCTTTTTAGGAGACGAGGAATCCAGGGGGGGGTATTTTCTACACAGGTAGTAGGCCTATCATCAATGAAGTTGTAACTTTAGTGGGTCTGTAGCTCAAGTGTCTGAGAAGGTAGTTCTTTTAGCCAGAAGCCGCTAACACGGTTACCCTTTTCTGAATGGGAAAACGGGATGTGTAGGATCCCCCCCAACCTTTGCATGTGTCTGACACAAGGGTTCTTGCATTTGCTTGAGTTGACTATAAATGACCACCTCCTGCAGGTTATCATCAGCTTCCCAGACCCTGCACAGAAGAATGATATTGTCCAACTTAGAGGTCCCAAAAATGAGGTGAAGTGCACAGAGTACATGCACAAGATGGTGGCAGACCTGGTAAGGAGGTCTTCTGTCTGATGTTCCCTCCTACATGCCTGAATAACCCTGGGGTAAAGCAGAGCTGTACTGGCTTGGGTAGAGCTAAAACACCTCAAGAGGAGGGAGCTGTCGACACTGTTTTGGCTGAATGGAGGCAGGGGGGTAATACCTGTTATTTGAAGGCTATAGGGGAACGTACTTGCCTTTGCTTACTCTTACAAGTCTCTTGTATAGAGAACTTCCTTGGGTCTAAGCCTATTGTCAAAAGCTTGTATCAGAGTTCCTGCAGTCGGGCCTCACTTGCCACGACAGTGTAATCTTCAGTTCTCCGTTCCTTTCTCCCTTAGGTTGAAACAGCTTTTCTATTTCTGTCCCCATCTGCAAACAGTTCCGCAAGAACATCATAGGGAAAGGAGGTGCCAACATCAAGAAGGTGAGACATCTTTCCTAACTCAAGTGCTCATGATGATCACTGCCTGCAGCAGAATCCCACTGGATGCTCTCTCCTGCTCATTGGTGATGTCAAATATGGCCTGCAAGGGCTTTTTTCTGACATGGGACACTTCTGAGATGATTTTTTTTTCCTTTGTGGCAGATCTGTAAAGAAAGCAACACCAAAGTTGATCTCCCAGCAAAGAACAGCAACTGAGACAATTGTTATCACAGGCAAGACAGCAAACTGTGACGCTGCTTGCCACAGGGTTCTTGCCATCCAGGAGCTGGTAAGTGAAGCAACTGGCCTTTTGCAGTTGAAGGACTTGAAAATGTTGCTAGAAGACACAGATACAGATGTGGTTGTAATGGGTGAGGGCAGGGAGGAGACAAATGTGTCAGTCTGTTCTTGACTCGTAAACCTAAGTTTGTGACTGCTCCTGTCAGGAGTAGCCAGTCTCAAAGCCCTCTGCTCAGGCATTTCTTCCAGATCTATAAAGCTCCTAGCAAGGTGGAGGTTAGAGGGTAAGCAGAGTGGGTGCAAACACATTTCTACAGCTTAAGAGGCTGGTACTGTCCTCTCTTAGGCCAACAGCACAGAGGTGGAGGTCTCTATTCCTTCCAAACTGCACAGTTCCCTCATTGGTGCCAAAGGCCACTTCATCCGCTCCATCGTGGAGGAGCATGGTGAAGTCCACATCCACTTCCCCACCAAGGGCTCTGGCAGTGACACCGTGACCATCAGGAGCCTAGCCCAGGGTGTGGAGAAAGCCAAGAAACAGCTGCTGCACCTGTGAAAGAGAACAAGGTCTTAATAAATAAATAAATGGCAATGAATCAGGATGAGTTTGGTACAATGGTCTGTGTTGAGAAAGGAGTGTACTCTGAATAATTAGAAAAGATAATGTGGGCACCTGAAGGACAGGAGGAGACCATCAAGTCAGGAAATTGTTGAACAAAGAAAATGGAAAGGTCTATTCCACCTAGATCCCACCTATTATGAATGGAATGATTGGGTGCCCAAATCAAGTGAATATGTATGTAAAGATGTTGTGTAACCTCTCACGAAAACTGTATAAAATACCTAACTTTTCATTGGAAGCTTGGGAGCTAGTTTGGCCGGTGCGGATCGGCTAGCTCCCCAACGTTGCATGAAATAAATACCTTTGCTGCTTAAAGACAAAATTGGTCTGTGAGCAGTTACTCTGTGCCATTTTGGCATCAATGTGGTGAGCCAGGCAGGAGAACTCTCTGCCGGTGCTGGAATCCAGGGGTCTGGGGGCCCTCTGGGCCCTTGACTGGATCTGCTGTTGGTGAGACTCCCCTACCGCTCTGCTTCTCACACAAGTGGACAAGGACTTCTGCACAACATGAAAGGTATTTATATTTATTCTTTGTTTTGAATATTTGATTGTCTTAAGATCTGGGAAGCTAAAAACTTCCTTTAGGGTGTCTTAAGATTTGGGAAATTCCTAGAACATAACAACTGACATAGCGCTCTGTGTCTTGTTTGTTTGTGTTGTCTTGTTACATGTTCAAAATTAGTTATGAATCTTGTGTAAAAAACAAAAACAAAAACAAACAACAACAAAAAATAATCTGGCAATTCTAGGTGAGGATAGCTGAAAGCTTAACACGCTGCTTAGGGCCAGAAAAACTTAGAACTTGGTTTTTGGCAATTGTTCATTGAAATACATACTTTGTGTGCCAGCACAAGCTGTCAGCATTCCTAGAGTTGTATGTAAGTGCATGGTACCTGGTAACATACTGCCTGTGTGACTGAGGGCTGCCCAGAGAGAGTGATGTGTGTGAGACGCAGTTTAACTGTGAAGCGAGTGGGGAGTCCCAATCTGTGTTTCAGTGTTCCCTGTGAGGGGGCCGGCCAGAGACAGATGAAGCGATTGAAAAATCAAGGTATGAAGTGGTGGAATGCAATATTAGATATTAGAATACGGAACTGTGGACCAAACATTAGAACGAATATCATTTGGGAAAAGCACGAACATGGGGGCCTAGGTCAGTAAAGGGGAGTCAGAGGTCTTGGGAATACAGCCTATTAAACCCTGTTCCACAGGCAGTAACATTCCATTTGAAAATCCTTTCTTGCTGTGGCAGGCTGCTTGTGTAAGGCTTTTATTGTCTGCTGAGGGTGCTGGAGTAAATGAAGAGAACCAGTCTTTTGGGTGGGAGTGCTGAGGCAAGGCACTTTGTAAAGTGTTCCCCAAAGCAAGGACAACCAAGTCATGCCTCGTCCTGGCTTTGTGGCTTTAGCAGTGCTTTCTGGCTCTTATCGTTGCAGGTGCTGTTTTCTTGTCTGAAGCCCTGGGGCTCCTGTGTAGCCACCACACCCCAGCCTGCAGATGATGTCCTCAATAAAATGATCGTTCCTCTCTTCTGACTGTCTGCCATGTGACAATTGGGGACTAGGCAGATATTGTTTGGTGGTGTGTCCTAGGGGAGGACTTTGGGATCATCCCTTGGCCCAGACTTCTTGCCAGTGGGCATCACAGCTGAGCTCAGGTGCTTTACGACTCACACTGCAGCACAGTCACGCAGGGAGGTAGGGGCTGCATCGCACCTCTGGAGGTGTCACTGTCCTCTCAGCTCCTGCTCAGATTCTGGCTAAGACACAACTCGTGCTGAGGCTTGATGGATGCTCCATCGGGGAACAGCGCCATTAGCTCAGAGCCAGGGCAACACGCAGGCAGACACGGTGTTGCCGCTGCCCATCACCTGCAGCTTGCTATCCCCTGCGGCCGTCATCCCTGCACACTGACTGCCGGGCAGTTTCTCCAGAGCCCCACACTCAGTGCAATGGTATAAACCAAACTGCCATGCTGGCCACTACAAATATGTCTGCTCACCCAAAAAGCTTTTCCAGCAGCTCCAACAGCAGCTGGATTGCTTGAGGCTTTTGTGCATCCCAATGTGACATGGGAGACGCCTGTGCCCTGATGGAGGACAAAGGATGAGCACTCTCACCATCAACCAGCTAACTATTTTGTTCATAAGCTCTTGTGGTTTAGGTGGGGCTGCCAGCTGTGCACCACACAGCTGCTTGCTCCCTCCCTCCCCAGGGGGATGGCAGGGAGAACTGGGAGGCTCAAAGGGAGAAAACTCGTAGGCTGAGACCAAGGCTTTGATGTGTGCAGGTGAAGGTGCTGGTGGAGTTTGTGATTGAAAACTGCGGGGACATCTTTGGGGAGGAGGTGGCCGGCCTCCCCCCTCCATCAGCTGAGGAGGTGCCAGTACCTATGGACAGATGCACAGGTATGAGGAGGGGCTGAGGGTTTTCAAAATCTGGGGCTTCTGGTCCTATTCCTTATTGTGCTGCTGGTGGATTTTGGTTTAGGTGTTGTCCGCTTCCACGAAGTCACTTTGCTGCATGTACTTTTGTGTTCCAGAAGTGCGTTTGGCAGATCAAAGGAGCCATGTAGCTGAAGGAAACACAGAGCCCCAGGCAAAAGACTTCTTGGACACAGCACAGTCTCTGTTCCTCCTCTACAAAGAAGCAGGGGCAGATATAGTGGTGAAATCAGAAATAGTAGAGGGATGTCAGGCCAACAAACAATGTGACGTTTCTCATGTATGACAGTAGTTTCTGATAGGTCCAAGTAGCTGCTGTGCCTTTTTCTGTCATTAGATCACTTGCCTGTTTGACTTTTCTCACCCTGTACTGATAGAGAAGAAAAAACAGAAAGGTTGTTTCTCAGATGCATTGGGAATGTGCTTAATCAATCTAAATACTTACAAGAAGTCCAATACAAAACAGCAGATTTAAAAATAAAAGGCTCATGCCCCAGAATGGGATAATGCTGCTCAAAGGATAACAGCAGAACCGTGTCCCAGGAAGGCAGAAGAAACCCCAGCAGAAAGAAGCTGGCAAGGCTTTTCTTGCCCTCCTTTCCCCGTGTTTCTCTGAGGTCTGTCCTACCCTCCAAGGCCCCTCCAGTTTGTGGTGCCCCAGCCCGCAAGGGGCAGTCCATCATCCCAATTTGTCAGAGCTCCTGAAGCCTATCTTACAACTGTGCAAAATGTGGATAATGCAAAACAACCAAAGGGATCTTATTTGAGGAGCTAAGGTAGCAATTTGGAAAACAGTAGCTTACTACTCTAGGTGTCTTGCCACCTGTCAACTTCAATTTTTCTGGTTCAGGTGCTTGTACCTTTGCCTCCAACCACCCCCGAGAGCACAGCAGACTCCTCGGTAGACCCTGAATAGCTGATGAGCCTTTCAGAGGAAAGAAGGTAAAATGAGCTCCCTTTGTTTAAAATAAGAACTGATTCCAGTTGATCATGGTTTTACCCATCTAATAACACTGTGGAATATCAAGGTTTGCAGGGTCTTTCATTTCAGGAAAATGAAAAGCAAAGAAACAGAAAGAAAAAACAGGCTTCTGGAAAAGAGGCTGAAAGCATACCAGAAGAGAAAAGGAGAGAAAAAAAGCTTTTGGAGATCAACCGCTGAAAAAATTCAGGAAGGTCAAGAAGCCCAGGTGTGTACCAGACACTGCTGTCCATCCTTCAAAACTCTGAACGCTGCACTAAGTGCATGAACTATATTTAGTGTGCACAAAGATGGCCCCAGATAAGAAGCAGACACCTGGCGTTTGGAAAAAAATGCACGTCAGCAGGAAAATGCCATTCCCAATGTTGCAGGTTTTGTTTTACACTTATTGAAGTACTGTTTGCTCAAGGGTAAGCAGACACCTCGCCCCAAGAGCCTCAATCCTTAGCTATTCACCTAGCTACCGAAATAAAGAGGCAAAGTAAGTCCCACTGTTTTGTCTGTGTTGGCAATCCTCACGCTGCCCTGTATCATCTGAATCCCAAATATGCAGCAACGTTGTTCCAGGTCACTACATACACCTTAGATGCTGGTACTTTTTGAAAAGGCCACATTTCACCTGAGGTAATTTGGTGGGGGGTGGGGGTGGTGTTTGTAGTGGTGGTGTGTGTATTGGGATGGACACTTTTTAGTTTCTTACTTCTTCTTTCCTTACCAGTAACAAAGGTATCTTTCTCAAGATCTTGAGAAATGTCCTGAAAATAAGTTTTCATTACTTTTTTGTATATAGATGATTAGTTTTTTAATGTACGCTATTTCACTGTTGCTAAAAGTACTATATTCTGCTTCACATGGCTTGTTTCAGTGACAGCCTTGTACCGTAAATTCATATCGTGTACCTCCTTTTTCTTAGGATCCACAAGCTGCGATGCCAGCAGTTTGTAGTCAGGTTTCAGCACAGGCTATCTGCCCTGGCTGAAACCCGACAGGATAACAAACGGTGATTTCTTCAGGCAGCTTCCTTATGCAGATGTCCTAGGAACCACTTTGCAAGAGAAACCCAGAGAGGGTGCTTCAGGGAAACTGCAGGCACATCCAAAGCACGGAACTAACGAGCAGGACATGCACAGGAGAGTCCGTGTTTAGTAGCCACCTTATAGCTTGAAGTGAGCGATTTTTATTTGCTTTCCAAATCCATTTTCCTCCTGCCTAATCCAATTGGAAGAGTGAGTTCCACCGCATTTTTTGTGATGTACTAAATATATTCTTTTTTAAAATCAGGTGTCACCTTCTTGGCTTTGCTTCATGGTATGTGATGTCCCCTTTTTCTATGTACAAGTAACTTCGTTGATGGTTCTATTCAGCTGAAAGGTAACTGCCATGGAGGCTGTATGAGAGGGGCAGGGCCAGGCACAGGCCGGGGCATTTATCCGTTCTGAGCCCCTCGACTCCTGCTGTGCATATCTGACAGCCCTGCCTCGCTCACAGCCACTGTCCCAGAGGAAACAAAGCACAGGAGAGAAAGTTCTCTGTCGGCTCAGGGGAAGCACACATGCAGGGGTGCAGCACCCTCGTGTTGTAGCCAAAGGGATAAACCAGCCTTGCTTAGCGCAACTCTCCATACAAAAAACTCCATGGCTGCAAGGATCTCAAGCCTCGCCTCTGAGCGCTTGATGGAGCTCCCTCCCAGGCAGCCTGAGATTCCCAACCGTCCTGACGTGGCACTTTCCCTCCCAGCAGCTCCCATGTCCATTGAGTGCCTTTTGCTTGCAACCAGCTGTAATGCTGGCATCAACTCTGCACTCCAGTTTTGGGCCTTTCTGAGTGTTGCTCACTAGAATAGCCCCGAGAGTGACCCCCATATGCCAGCTGCCCCCATTGTGTCCATAGGGATAGCAGTTTGCCTGTGGGCATGGCGGGATGGTGTTTCTTCCAGGAACCACATGGATGGCAGGGTGAGCCCTGCGGGGGCTTGCGCCACCCGGGCCCGAAGCTGGGGAGGCGGATTCCCCACTCACAGGGACTGGGGGTGAGGGGAAGTGTTTTAGGGATGGACCGTGGGGGCCAGAGGGAGGGATTTTAGGGACAGAAGCCGAGGCAAGGCCTCATCCCTGGAGAGATGGCTCAGGCCCAGGGCAGGGCCCACAGGGCTCTTCTCTGGATGCCACGCGGTCGATTGCGAAGGACCAGGCCGCCCCATGCAGGGAGCAGGTGTGTGCCGGGGGGCCCTGCCTGGCTGCTCCCAGCCCAGCCCCAGCTGGGCCAGCCCTGCGCTGCAGCCCTGGGGCCGAGGCGCGAGGAGCCGGGCATTGCTGAGGGTGCTGCACCCCGCCGGGCCCCGCCGCCAGCTGCCCTGGGCGTCCCCTCGCTCTCCCCAGCTCTGCCTGCTGCCAGCGCCGGCAGCGCCACCACGGGGCTTGGCCCCTGCCCACAGCTGCCCTGACCCACATCTGCAGCTGTACGTGGTGCCCACGTTGCACAGCTGGGGTGGGGGTGGCAGGTCTCTGGTGGCAGCCTGGGACCGGGGGCAAAGCCAAGCCCATCCCTCGCTTGTGATCTCTGTTCCCAGGGAGAGCCAGTGCAGACGTGTGGTGCGCTGGAGAGGTGATGGCCAACTGTGCAGAGCAGCACCGAGACCCGCGTGACAGCAACGGCAGCCGGTGGCCACAGAGCAGCCCAGGGGAGCTGGTTCCCTCGACGGGCCCCAAAGCAGCCTTCCTCGGCCCCTGCTTTTGGTGACACGTGGAGCAGTGCAGGGATGTTTCTCAGGCTTCCAGGCCTGAGGAGGCTTTCCTCCTCAGGGGCACTGTTAGAAATCCTGCTCCCAGCATTAAAGCACCCCTCCCCGCCATGGATCCGGGGCTGTGTATCCAGCTCCCTGGAGCTGGGTACAGGGGCCCTGAGCGGTCTCTCAGGGAGGATGGGACCATCTGCCTGGTGGCTCTGACACAGAAATGATGAGCTGAAGCCCTGTGATTGTGGCTGGCCGGTTCAAAGCCTCCGAGAGCCTCAGCCTCTCTCCCCAGGAGCGTTTATCCCAGGCACTTTCTCAGGGTGTGAAGATGGATGCCGGTGTTGTCCTGGTGCCTCTATCTTGGTCTCACTTCAAGGTTGTGATGCCTGAGGTCAGGGACCACCTGAAGGCCCTGGCAGAGATCTCCAGGGACTTTGTGTTCCATTTCATGTTGCCTTAGGGCTACAATGTGCTGGGGTTTTGGGGCAACAGGGTTATGGTATGCCAGAGGTTAAGTGAGTAGTGTTAAAGCATGTTATCGTTGTGGACAGAATCTGGGTTTGTTGGCCCTGGGTTCCTGGGGTTGTGGTAGTGTGATCTTGTGTTCTGTGTGGTGTGGGGTTTTTTTTTGTGGAGAGTGGCTTTTTTTCAGCTTTTTGGCCTTTGCAGGGTTTGGGTGGGTGCCTTTGGTTTTAGGATTTTGGGGTTTTAGGGTTTTTAGGGTTTCAGGTATTTAGGCTTAAGGGTGTTTAGGGTTTTTAGGGTTTAGGTTATTTAGGAGTTAAGGTTTTTAAAGTGTGTTAAGGGGTTAGGATTTAGGTTGTTTAGGGTTTAGGGGTTTTAGGTTTAAGGGTGTTTAGGGTTTTTAGGGTTTAGGGTGTTAAGTCTTTTTAGCGTTTATGTTGTTTAGGGTTTTAGGGTTTAGGCTGTGCAGGGGTTTTAGGGTTTAGATTTTTTAGGTTTAAGGGTTTTAAGGGTTGTTAGGGTTTTGGGTTGTTAAGGTTTTTTTAGGGTTTAGGGTGTTTAGGGGTTTTAAGGTTTAAGTTTAGGATTTAGAGTTTAGGTTTAAGAGTGTTAAGGGTTTTTAGGGTTTAGGTTTTGGGGGGTTTTTAGGGTTAAAGGAGGTTTAGGGGTATTAGGTTTTAAGTTGTTTAGGGGTTTAGGTTGTTTATGGTTTAGTGTTTTTAGCGTTTCAGTTGTTTAGGTTTTAGGATTTTTAGGTTTAAGGATGTTTAGGGGTTTTAGGGTTTAGGTTTTTTATGGGTTTTAGGGTTTAGGTTGTTTAGGGTTTCTAGGGTTAAGGGCCTTTAGGATTTAGGGTTTTTAGGGTTTATATTTTTTAGCTGTTTTAGGGTTTAGGGTGTTAAGGGGGGTAAGGTGTTTTAGGGTTTAGGGACTTTAAGGGGGTTTAAGGGTTTTAAGGTGGTTTAAGGGGGTTTAGGGGTTTTAAGGTGGTTTAAGGGGTTTTAAGGGGGTTTGGGGGGGTTAGGCAGGTTTAGGGGGGTTTGGGGGTGGGGTGTTATCATCAAGATAGCGCATCCTTCCTTGCTTAGAGGCGGGTGGTCAAGGCCGTGGATCCAGCTGTTTGGCCCTCTTTGGAACCACATGGTCAAAATGCAGTAGATAAAGGAAACTCCCTCAGGTCCTCCCTGAGCCCTGGCCAGGCTTTGTTGGGATCTGAGAGGCAAGCGAAACCAGATATTTCTGCATTTGCAATGAGGTGAGCTTGTTTATTCCATAGTTCAAAAGCTGGACCCTCTTGCAGCGACTTTGGAGACTTCAGCTACAAGGGGACACCCTGTGTAGCACTTCTCCATTGCCGAGAGAGGCTCTCCAAATCCTTGCTGCAAGAGGGGCTCCCCAGTGCCTGCACGTCTGGAGTATGGTAACATACTGGGGCAATTGGAATAGGTATCATTCTTTATTGCTGTAGCTAACTGGCGGTAGGACTGATGAGGTACGTTGCCTCGCTTATCTGCCTGAATGAGGGTCTTGTAGGCTGATCCCTTTTGTACGTGCTTCTTGTCTTATTTTCTGTATTCCTTTGAGACAAAGAGTACATAACGGTTATTTTCTCTGCTGGTATCTGTGTGCTATCTCTTGACCCCACCAGCTGACAAAACAAGATCCTAACTGAGGTACGTTTAGGCTGTGAAACTCGACGAGGGCCTTCAATGACATAAGACAGCATTTCCTTGGGAGAATGTGAGACTACTCCAGGACAGAGTGGCAGACCAGGTCTCCTGTGAGAGGTAGGTAGCATTCCCTCGTGGGAGGACTGGCTCCAAACTGGTAAGAGATAAAGCCCCAGGTAGTCAATTATTGGCGGCATTGCTTCTGGGGAGGGCGAGTGCTCGCCCTACCAGTGCTCAGCATAGGGTTGGTGGAGAACTGCTGCCACCTGGCGACCAAAGTTGGATACTGCAGCCGCCCAGTTGGTTGTGTGCTTTTGCTGTCATCTAGTGGCCAGGGGTCCGTACTGCAGCCCTGGCGCCGCGGATCTGCGGTGGCGCCTCTCCACTCGGCGCTGCCGGCCTTTGTTAACGGCGTCGCGATCCCGCGGCGCCCGCTGCTGCCTCCTGGTGAGGAGCCGCCGCTGCCGTCCCCCGGGCACGCTGCCAGAGCGTGCTCGGCACGGGAGTCCGGAACTGCAGCGCCGCTGCAGCCCCGGGACAAACGCATCCCGCGGGTGCTCGGTGCTGCAACGGCCCCGCCCCTGGCGACAGGCCCCCCACCTGGAGACCGCGGCGGTGCGGAACGGCTGCGCCCCTCCACGGTTTCAATTGCCCCTCACACGGCAATGCGACGGTTCTGCTCTTACGGCGCTCGAACCATGCTCCTCGACGCGGGACGAATTCTGCCGATCGCGAGTTGAAACCGCGTCCTCGCCGCCGCGCCGCAAATGGTGCCCGTGACGCTGCCACCGCGCTGCTAATCGCACCGCCCCCGCCGCACTGCAAATGGCGCCACCGCCGCTCTGCAAATGGTGCCGGTAGTGGCGTCGCCGCCCGTGCCGCCGCACTCAAGATGGCGCCACCGCTGCGCTGCAGATGCCGCCGCCTGTGCCCCACTCCAGACGGCGCCGCCGCGCTCAAAATGGCGCCTCTTGTGCCGCCGCGCTGCAAACGGCGTTGTCCCCGCCTGTGCCACGCCGCACTCAAAATGGCGCTGCCCGTGCCTCCGCGCTACCAACGGCGCCACTCTCAAAATGGCGCCACTCTCAAAATGGCGCCGCCCTCAAAATGGCACAGCACCTGCCGCACTCAAAAAAATAGCAGTGCCCACACTGCATGTGGCGGCGGTTGGCGGGTGGCTTTAAAGCATTTTTAAAAACTGTAGGTACGGGTGTGAAGGGTTGAAATAAAGAAAAAGACTCTCGTTTTATGCATACTGAAGAACAGTATCCATTGATATAAAAAGCGGTATCTCTGGCACTCTGTCTCTTTCTACTACTGCATATAGCTCTGCCTGTCCCCTCCGTTGGCCTGGCCCAGCCCTGCCCCATGGCCTGAGTGGCCCCACCCTGCAGCCACCTGGCAAACAAATGTCGGTGCTGCAGACCTGGTGGTGAGTGGGGGGGGTGTAGCAGCCCTGGTTGGGGTCTTGCTGCCCTGTGCCTCTTGCCCTGCTGGCAGCTGTGGAGGTGGGTCCTGCTGCCTCCTGGCGCTGCCGGGGCACCAGATGTCTTTTGCAGCCCTGGGGCGGTCGGTGACTAAATGCTTGTTCCAGCAGTGCGGTGGATGTGGCAGCGAGGGTGAGCCTGCCTGGTATGGGCCTGGTTGGGAGAGGTGTCGGGAACCCCGTTGTGTGGGGGGGTGTACATGTGGATGTGGTGTCGGGGCTGTGAAGGTATACAGGGGTGAGGGTCATGGAAACATCTGGGTGGGCTGCAAGGGATATTTGTTGAGGGGTGTAGGGCTGGGAAACGTGAATTCTCCTTGTGGGGCTGGGTAGGAGTCCAGGCAGCGGGAGAGCAGGGGGTGGGTGCTAGGGAAGCACTTGGGGGCGGGGGGAAAGCTGGGGGAATGTTGGAGGGAGACTTGGGAGGGCCTTGGCGGGGTGAGATGTCTTCTCCTAAGGCATCTATGTTAGTTTGAGAAAGCATGAAGGAAAACAAAAAAACCAGACATATGAACGAAGACTTCCTTGGTCCAAAGTAGATTTTATTTTTGCTGAATTTGGTCACTTTTTCCTTAAGGTCAAGAATATACAGAAGCTGTTTTTGAAATCTGAAGTTACAATAAAAGCTAAAATTCTTGTTGTATTCTTACTGAATTTTAAAAAAGTTTTAAACCTCCCAACATTTTTTAATATCGATAATAAATAGATATAGTAGGTTTCTGCAGGCTGCCTGGAAGCCAATTTTTTATCTTAAACAAGAGTTGTTAAAACAAATCTAGTTTTGGTGACATTAAGCCTTTACTGAAAGCTGCATCTCTAAAGATATTCCCCAGAATAATACCACTAGTGGTGACGAGGATCCCTTAAGGCCTTGTGCATAGTGTGATGCTATAGTGAGACTTAAAATACTCCTGCCACCTCCACAAATGTCAGAAAAGGATTTCTGCAGTTTTCAAAAAAAACATTAACCATGATGGATGGCATTTCTTATTCTTGAATTACTACAGCTTTGCATAAATTTTACCTGGGATACAGAATGAAAATGTAAAACTATGTGTCTGTCCAAACTCATTGAGGTCATAATGGCACCGCACGTAAACTGGTTGCATGTGTCCGGGGAGGTAATGATGCTGCAAACAGGGCTGCCAAAACCCCACTCGCCTACTTGTGTCCATTAGTGAATGAGAAAGGGCATGCCAAGATACAAATTGAATTTGCTATAGCCAGATTGCAGATATAGATATCTGGCATCGTTTTCTTCTGTGTTCCAAAATAAATTGGGAGACATGAAGATGATTACCTGGCACAGTTACTGTACCATTTTCCAACTATACTGTTGATACAGCAGACCTCAAAACTGAATCGCACACAAATATGGACACCACCAGAACCACTGTTTTAGAGTTATAGGAAGTTTGTCGACCCAAAGATGTTTCAAACAAAACATTTTAGGCTCAACAGAAATATATTTTGATTATATATTCAATAGTCAATAAAATATGTTTCAGAAATATATGTTATATGACTGCTTTCCAGTCAGGTTGAATTTTTTTGACCTGAGTTTTAATAAATATTTAATTTATTAACATCAGCACAATTATCCATATTCTCCTTTGAAAACTATAAAGTTTTCAAAATAAACACAGGTCTGATGGACATAGAAACTCCAGAAATATCAGCCCAGCATAAATGGGGGGTGAGATCAGAGCTTTTCTGCAGTGCGGTTAAACCAGGGCAGAATCTTGCTTAAAGATGCGGACAGGAGGTTCTTGAGTGCTCAAGGTAAAAAGGGAACTGCTGAAAGAGGAATGGTCCTCTGGGGAAAAAAATAGCATCTGATCAAATATTTAAAGATAGTCTCATGAAGTTTTTACCACAACAGGGAACGCAACTGAATTAAAATTGTATGCAGAGTCTTCATATAAGTACTGAGAGTTTGGCTTTGCCATTTTATAATGTCTATGTTGCATAGCTTTTGTGTGATACGTATGTTTTTCTAGATTCCTTTACCAAAACATAATCCTTATCTTAGCACACCCCCTGCTTTAGGCTTGGAGCAATGTTATACATGCTATTGAAAGAATTCTTGACTTTAAATTGCCTTATTCTATACAAATCAAATGAAGAAGCACAAAGTGTCTTTGAAAAGCACTGATATTTATAACACGTTTTTTTAATTACAGGACTTTATTAAAAAGGGCCTTATCCACAGTCTCCATATAGAAATCACCTTACCTACATTCACTTACAAATTAGATGTCTATTCTAAGCTGTTTTTCTAGGCTTCCTCTCAGTATCTCTAACCATTTTTTTTTCCCCAGTCTATTGCAAAGTACCAGTTTATTTATCATTCTTATTGGAAGACTCAGAATAACCTGCAGCTGGGAGAATTCCACCCACAAACCACCTTCAGAAGCCCAACTCTATGACCATCGTTTCCTGAAAGGACCCGTGTGAGAAGAGTTCCTAATTTTGTATTTTTCATGTTGCCTTCACTGTATGCTACAAACCATGAAATAACTGTTTCCAAAGAAACAAATGTGAGCTACAGGGACTAAACAAACAAAAGTATTTTTTTCAAACATTTAAAATAAATCATAAAGTATGATTCATTGTCATCTGGTTATGATACTGAAACCAAAGCCAGACATCTATAAACTGTATCTGCTGGCACTAATAGCAGGAGCTTGTGGAGAGAATGATGCATAAGTGATATTTTTCCTCCAGTGCCTTAGCTTTGTGAACAGTGAAGGATGCAAAATTTCCAGGAAAAGAAAAGGCCCAAACTGTATTTCCTGCAAGGCACCAAATGGTACCATTACGCTCCAGCACACAGGTTTCAAAGCATCTGAAAACTGCCTGTACATGTCATTTTATGAAAAAGTTAAAAAGGTTGTCTTCTGCTTTATTTCATTTACATTAACAGGATAAATAATACAAAATTGGAAATTACTTGTGGAGAATGCAAATCGCAAATTCTAAACTTGCACACTATGCTTGCCCAGCCAGCAACTAAACACTGCTCAGGTGCTCACTCCTTCCCTCCCCAGTAGGAGGCGGGGGGGAGAGAATCGGAAGGGTAAAAGTGAGAAAACTTGTGGGTTGAGATAAAAACAGTTGAATAATTGAAATATAATAACAATAATAATTTTAATGAAAAGGAAAATAACAAAGAGAAATAAACCCCAAGAAAGACAAGTGATGCAAATGAATACAATTGCTCCCCACCAACTGATGGATGCCCAGCCAGTCCCCAGGCAGCAGCCTCCTGGCCAACGTTCTCCCTAAGTTTATTGCTGACCAGGATGTCATACGGTATGGAATATCCCTTTGGTCAGCTGGGGTCAGCTGCCCTGGCTGTGTCCCCTCCCAGCTCCTTGCCCACCCCCAGCCCACTCACTGGGGGGGTGAAGTGAGGAGCAGAAAAGACCTCGATGCTGTGTCAGCACTGCTCAGCAGTAACGAAACCATCCCTGAATTATCATGCTGTTTTCAGCACGAATCTAAAACACAGCCCCATACTAGCTACAGTGGAGAAAACTGACTCTATCCCAGCCAAAACCAGTACGATGTTAATGAACAGAGAACACACACTGAAAAACTGTCCCATGGTTGATGTAAAGGGAAGTGTTGTAATACCTACTGCCTCATGCTTTACACTGAGGTTCAGAAAATGATGCCTTTTCAAATCAGTGTCTAGAGGCCAGGACACGTATTTTCTTACAGATTTCATGTAGTTCCCTGTGGTGGCTCAGAGCCACAATATTTAAATGGTAATTTATGCAGTAAACTTTATAATCTCAAATAATTTTGGCCACATTTTATAGTTTATAACTTTCTTATATTTTATTAAAGCAGCAGTGCTTGCCTTCCGCTATAACAATCACTTTACCAAAAAAAAAAAAAAAAAAAAGGCGCTAGGAAAATAATAGTGATAGCCTCAAAAAAAAGGCGCTAGGAAAATAATAGTGATAGCCTCAATTTCAACTCAAACCCCATATATTTGTTGGTCAATTCATCCTTCCACCCATGCCAGCATGCCAGGTTAATTTCCATCTCTGAAGCACCCTATGAAAAATGTACAAAAGAAAATTGCTATTCTGCAAAACCTGTGAGTATTTTAAATCTGTGGTTAGTCCTACCTTTGCTTCAATTCTACTTCTACAGTTCAGAGTCATTAAAGAATGGATTTGAATGATCCCAATCCATTAAAAAAAGAAGTGTTGAGCAGACATGACAATGTGATAATCCAGATTTTGGCTGTCACTCCAGTAACAACTTCAAGGAACATGACAAATACATTATGTGTTGTCATCAGTAATTATTTATCCCTCCTGACTGTGCTATGTGCTGTCATCAGAATTTATTTATACCCTCCTGGACAGAGAGTCTTCATTAACTAGAAGGTTAAGTGTTAATTTGGAAGTGATCTTTCAGGTCAAAGACAAGATGATTTATAGGTATCACACATTTAAAAACGCAAGTGCATACCCTTTCTTCAAATAGGAAAGGTTAAAATGGCATCCCTTATGGGCCACATGTGCAATGGCAAGTAGCACCAGCTTTAAAGCCATCCTCCCACCTAGGCCTGTCCTTCCCTACTAAATCTAACCTTTCAGAGCAAACCAGCTTGAAGAAAACTTTTTTAAATTTCCAGCTCTGATGTTAATCATAGTCCACTTCCTTTCTGCTCTCACTTGGAGTTTCCCTAGATCTTAAGTCCTGAGAAGAACAGGTCCAACATTAGCAGTCTTATGCCTACTTAACACTATCTTGTAGCTCTTTTGTGCTGCTAAGCATGCACAGTGCTTCCTCTTGTATTATTTCTGTACATGTTATGTCCCCCTAGTAGCTGAAAAAGCTCGGTATTTATCAGGAAAGACTTGCACTATCTTTTTCTCCTTATAATTGAGAGTGGGATTCTTCTAAGTTAATTTTCTCAGTTTGAAATTTAGACCTCTAATGTCTCCAAATGATCTTGGCTCCTATAATCACTGCAGAGAAACAGAACTCTGGGGGCAATTTATCTTGTCTTAGGCATATGACAAAGATAGTAGTTTTACTGTCAGTAGTGCCTCTCTTTGGGAACACCCAGATGACTGGTTTGGGCAATCAAAGCCTGGTGAAAAAACTTTGTTCACATCTGTAAAACTGGATAAGACCTGTTAAATCTTGCGAGACTGATTCTTGCTCAGAACCCATTATGGAAAACTGCACAAAGAAGTGCTAGCCATTTCTCTTCTACATCTCTGCCTCTGTGACTTCCTTTGTTTAATCATACTTAGTTGTGAATACTTTCAAGTAATTCAACTATCTAATTTGTTGTTGAATAACACCATCATCTAACATTTGTCATTAGATTAGCTATAGCTACAGTTTGTCCAAGATACCTTGGGCCAAAAAGGTATTGCTGTTTAACTGAACCTCACAGTCAAGCCAGATAACATCACTTAGAGACATGTATCAAGTGCTGTGCCAAACGTCATCATGGAAAGTCCCACATTTCTAACATTAGCTTGTTTTTTACTTCTGAAACAGATCTAAAACAAAATTATAGAAATCAGAGTAATCTGACAGTATGCTGTCTCAGTACAGAGACACTTAATTTCCCATCTCAGCAAGGAATAAAGAACAGAACAGCTGAGATATAGTGTAAGGCACTGGGTACATTGTTTAACACGTTGGAGGTTTTTTGGTAAATTTAGGAAAAGCAGGAACCTAAGATTGGAAGAGATAACCCTTGTCACAGAACCGAGTCATTGGCTGTCACAGGCAACATGATCAAAAAAGACCTCCTCATAACAGAGTAACTTCACCTCAGAAGTAATTTTGCTTCCACTACTCCTACCAAAGGCTATCACAGGACACCACTGTTCTGGAAGCTAAAAACCACCTTCCAGTTACTGCCCTTTAATACCTCCTGATTGTGGTCTACCCCGCTGCTCTTGTACCCTTTCTGCTGCATGTGCTCCTGATCTATGGAGGGCAAGCACACACCTCTCAGCCTTTTTTTAAAAAAAAAACCCCAAATTTAGATTAATTTTCTTAGTTCTCCATTCTTCTGGTTCTAGTAATTGTTCTTTTCTGTTCTTATTCCAATCTGAATCTTATCTGTCCTGGAAACAGCTGGTGAGAGTTGTATTTCAGGCCTTGTTGTGAGCCTGGAGAATGGCATTAGCATTTCCCTCTCCCCCGGAAAAGCAGAGCCTTACACGTATTACAGCTGTGTGCGCTTCCCATGCAGCTTTAGCCTATTGACAGCCCGTGGCAGTCCCACGAGTTTTTCCTCTGTTTTCTAACTGACAGCAGTGCTTTCTATTTATAAAAAAATACTAATAAGAAAAATCTATGGCTTTGTGCTGCTAAATGTTATAACATTTCTATTGCTTTAGCCTGTCCTCTATTCTTTTTGTTTCTTTCTGTATGACAGTCTTATACTTCTTCACATCAGCCACATCTCCCCAGCATATGCAATTAAGAATACTATTGACACACTCCTCCCTTTGCTCCGGGTCTCTGAGGGAAAATGGTAAATCTTGCTGGTCCCATGATCAGTCCCTGAAAGTTCCACATTAACCTGTTTTCTCCGCAAAATCTTTTCAGGAAGGTTGTTTCCTATCAACGTTGGCTAGTACCATCCACACCAGCTATTTTTTCCCTCATGTTATCACTCTTGAACTCAGATTGTTCCTTAGCTGACTTAATAATTTCCAACACGATAACATATAAACTCTGATAACATAAAATCTGTGTTCTGGATAGACTAGCTATATGTAGTGGTTTCAAAAATACTCTGCTGGTGACTACATTCACTTGCAAATACACTTCTCCAGCTGAAGAGTCAGAATGCAAGTAGTAAGTGTTGTGGCATGATTTGCAATCTCTATTTTAGGAAACGCTATTTTACTACTTGCTATTAGTTACCTTACTAAAAATCAAGTTAACTTGAAAAGACGTACGTATAGATGATTGAAACTGTATTTGATTCCCTTTTCTGTGACATACTCTTTCTTAAAATTATAAAGTCAGACTAACGCAGCTAATTGAGGTTGTCTGGATCACATTTTCCCCTTTCACACAGAAACAGCCATTCCCACAGCAGTTGGTCCACCAAAGTCAGTAGGTTTACAGAAAACACTTGCTAGCAGAACTGCAGTTTTAAGGACCAGCTTTTCTAGGCTGCTGGGATGAAGACTATCTGGTGCTTCTGGCTGATACTGAACTCCTGCAGCATTTCCTTCACCATTTTGTTTTAAATTAAATAGTAACATATCTCAACTCCCTCTATTATTCATCAGAGATGAAATTCATTCACACAAGGAGGGCCAGCCAAAAGTCACTGAATTAGTAATTTTTATATTAAATCTCACTGCATAGGCATATATTGCATGTAAGGTTCATTAGGAATTTTAGTTATTTTCTTTCTTAAAGTAGTAGATAATATTATTTTAATTCACATTTAAAAATGTTTGTCCCTAGCTGACAGACTTGCAAATAAAACTGGGGAGCTGAAATGCCAGGGTTCTTTCTTTATTGTGTTCTACCATCAGTAAAGCATTTGCTACTGGAAAATAAACAACTTTCTACTTACAGACATAATATAGCTTCTTTCTCTCTTAAAGGAATTGACTCTGTAATGCTAACAAAATTAAAATGCATTAACGAGAAAATGTGTTCAATAAAGAGAGAAAGACAACTCTGAAGCAGAGCCTTTGAGTAGAATCAGATCTGTGTAGTGGAAGGTGAGAATTTGACATGGTTATTTCTCAAAATGTAGCTACATTTTAAATGTACATTCATCTACAGAATCTGAGGCTTGTGGCTGTCTCTTTTAGTGCTGGTAACTATCACATTAACTTTTTAACACACTATTTCCAGATTCTTTTCTTGTGTATAGATGTTCATGCCCAAAAATTTGAATGCCTGTAATTTTCTCAAGCAAATATGGTTTAAATTATTTCCTTTTTTTCAAGTCATTGTCTGTGTCTATTCCCTTTGACTCATATTTTTAAGTTAGACAAAGGCTTTTCAGTAGGGGAAAAATATCTTCGTTCCTTCTCAGTTTCCTTGTATTCCATTATTTTAGAGACTCTATAATTAATTTTTAGAAATTCAATAATTTTTTCCCTTCCTATCTGTACATACATTTTAAAAGTCATATTGCCATTATGTTCACTTCAGACATACTGTTTCCACATTTGTGGAACATTCAGATTATGAGCTACAACGTTCTTGAGCATACCAGGCATTGGAATTTAGGTACTTTCAAGGGGAGTTTACTAAACTTAGGGACTGACAGACATTTAGCCCTAAGATGGCCTTTGGAAATCTTTCCTTTAAAAACACAGTAGGTAGGGGTGAAGTCTGTCTATTAATCTTTGTAGAGTGTGAAGTAGATTATTAGCATTATGCTGTCATATTTCTTTATGTTAAGTTTGCACCACAGATAAAAGCCACTTTTTCAAGATACATGCTTATAGATTTAAAGTTTGTGGTAGCATCAGCCAGCTGAGAGCAAATTATTATACAGAAAAAGAAATACCTTGTTACAATTAAGAGACTAGAAGGTATTTTCTTGCATAAAGGATGGCTGGGTCAGATTTTATGACCCAAAAAACTTTAGCAACTTCAGCAACTTTACCTTCTCAGTATGCAACAAAAATATCTTGAGGTATTAATTCCTGCCATGAAAGAATCTTTGACTGGCACTAAGACCCTGTTTCCAGAAATAAGGTGATGCTGGAAAAAAGTGATGAGTTCTAAGAAGCTGCTGTAAATGAACAGAAGTTATATAGACCCCTGCTATTAAAATAATCTGAGGTAAAAGTGCAGTTTTCAAAGGAGAAAAAAACCTATATTTCATCTATCTTAAAAGAATTCTGTAAAACATTATAATGCCTGGCCAGTACCATAACTAAAGTTTAAAGTTTAGTCTAGCTTTTATGTGTGCTAATGGGAAAATTGCTGCCAATTATAATGGAAACCAGGGAAGAAGGCATGTATTTTGGTTTCCTTGAATATCTTTGAAGTCAATCATACACTTAAGTGCTTCCTCATAACAGAAAATGCTAAGCAGGAATACATTACCACTATCTATAGTCATGATTTAATTTTTTTTTAATGACAAGTAAATGTCAACGACTAAACAGAACATGAAAAATTTGCTACCCTTGTCTTTGCTGGGCAATTCACTTCCCTAGTGCAGTCATAATTTATTTTTGCAGCAATAAATTTTACTTAAAAATTTATTCAATTCCATACCTTATTGTTGTGAACACAATGAGGATATTTCCAACTAAGCCTGTTGAACAGATAATCGCAGTCACAGAGGGAAGGATGCCATCTCTGCAGCAGCAATCACCTGGTAGTGGTGCCATCCACTCCAAGAACTGTTAAACAAGCCTGATGTACCATTCTGACAGAAGGCTGAAATTCACTCATTGCTCAGTGATTTTAGGATTTAGTTCTGCAGTAGCAAGACAAAATTAATTATTTTTGGACTAATCATTTGAATATCATTAGTTAAGTCTGGTGTCTAAGTGAACGTCACTGTCAAATGATTATATGAATTCCACAACAACCTTATGAATTTCATAAGCACCAAAAGTTTTTGTTCATTCAGGATTGTACATAAAAGTACTGGATGATACTGTTTTGAAAATGGAATCTGTGATGTAAAAACTCCATTATAATTTAAATAAATTTTTAATCTTTCAAGGTATGCCATTTTAGTTTTACTCAACTGAAAGGACAGACTATTCAAAAAGTGTATCATCAACTTTTTTTCAGTGTCAAAATGTAAAAGCTATAATATACTCTCTGAAGCTTCAATTTTTTAATACATCTGTTCTGTGTCTGTACTTCCTCTGACAAGGTATTGCCATACAAAAATGGAAGGCTGAGTCGATTAGAAAAATGTCTTTGCACACCGAAGTTCAACTAAAAAACAAAACCCACACAGGCAACATTGTGAAGATAAACAAAGAGATGTCTTCTCATGGGCCCTAATGATCTAGTCACATAACTTTTGTGTACCTCACTTCCTATAAACTTTGGCAAAGAAACAAACTCTTAAGAGCGTAGCAAGACCAACGATGGCTCTATCAGTCAGGGTAAGGTGCTGGTGCTTTCAGCCTGTTCCTCTATGGCATGGCAAGCCACCATCTGCAGCATAATCAACAAAATTCATTACATGAAGAACTAGAATTATGGGGGAAATTTAAACCAGTAATTTTTTTATCACATAAGGTCACAGAAACCAGCTGCCCATAAATTCACCATGACAGTGAATTTTATTTAAAAAAAACAACCAAAACCCTAAAAGCTGAGAAAAGGGGAAGCTGGCTTCTTGGTGGCTTGAGTACCAAAGAACAGGTATTTAAGACGTGGAGTAGGGCTTCTTCTTGAGGTCTGGATCAAGGTGGCTAATGAAACTGAGTGAGGACTGGCACAGAATAGTTGCGACTCCTAACGAGTGTCTTTAAGATATCTCCTGTATATATTAAACAGTTACACAACTGAAGTGTTTATACAAGTTGTCTAATTTAACTTCTTGTATATTGTTGTGTTTCTTATGAAATATCTTATCTGTTACTAAGCAGTTCGGGCACTTGAGACAGATGGGATTTATACTATAAATTTATTCCTCCTCATAACTGCCAGGGACTGTTACAGAAGTGAGTGCATACTAACCCTGGTTGGTTTTTACTAAGACAATATACTTTACTAAAGGCAAAATAATTTAAGAAGACTGGCTTCTTTTATTTATAAGTCATGCATTATGGAGGAATAATTCTTGGCCACAGCTTAATCAAATAAATTTTTTTCACCTTTTCACTCAATTCCACCCAGTTACAGACTACCTCCTACATGGAAGAAGTTAGCTGTAGAATTTGACTACTGCTTGACTTAGTTTTGGTGTCATTTACTATTCTCACTTTCTCTGGTGCCTTTGAGATGCTCAGATTTTGTCTGAAGGGCGTGCTCACATTTTGCCTTTGCAAGGTTCAGCAGTTTGGTGCTGATTTTAGCATTAACTTGGACTGTTTTGAGTCAGAAGCTTATCTTGTTTAGTTAGGGAAAGGCATCTTTTGCCTCGTTGCTTTTTGATCCCTTGTCTTGCCCTTTTCTCCATTGTCTGTGTTCTAGAAAAACTAGAAGACGTGGATTTAATTCTTGCTTCTGCTGCTGATTCAGTGCCTGACCTCAGGCATGTTTATTATGTCCTTTGTTGCTCAGTTAGTCCATCTGCAAAATGCAGACACTTAAGTTTTTCTTACGTCTTAGTAAAGTAACAAAAGATCCAGAGATAGGAAATATTTTTACACTGGTAATCAATCTACATCTTACAAATCCACTACAGTCTCAATGACAATGCTGCATAGTCATAAGGGCTCTAATAAAGAGTGGGAAAAGCAGGAAGCAATGTGTTCAACCTGTGCTTGTACAGGGCAACCATGAACTCTGATCTGGGTGGGCTATTGTCAGTAGGAGTTTTTACAGTACCTTTTACAGATTTTAGGCACTTTTTGCATAGTCATAGACTGCAATTGCTTAAGTAGCTCTTTGGGTTTTATTCCTTATTGAAATAAATAAATACCTACATAACTATGTATGCTACCCTGCTTGATCAAATAGCACATACAGCTTTGAGTATATTTACAGTTCACATTAGGGAATTCATTGATTCTTCTTCACACAGAACTGTAAATTTCTCTTAAGTCTGAGCCAATTCTCATTTTCATTACAATATTTATTACTTATTGGACATTCCTGATTATCCATTTCTTAACAGAAGTGTAAGATTAAATTCCAGCCAGCTTCTAAGGTATTTGACTCAACATCTCCCTTTCACACACACACCAGTAATTCAGGGTTCTTGAAGATAAGACCTCTGTGCTTGAACACATTTAAGATTAGAAAGAAGAAAATAGAAGAAACTCTGGTGATTCCTACAGCTTGACTGAGGCAGTTTCTGGCACAAAAAAAGCAGGTGTCCAGGAAAAGATGGTGGTAACCCTACCGAAGAACTCATTAGTATTTCCACCACCAGATGTGAATGTGGTGTAAGTAGCTTGTTTTAGATAATGTCTCTCATGTGTGGCACATTGCCTCCTCTCTACTGGATTGTATTTCTCTAGAAATAGCTACTTACAATTTGAATTTACTCTTTTTAAACCAATATATGGCTATGTTTGAAAGTATTCCCATCAGAGTGTAGAGAAGAAAATGGCAACCATAGATTGGAAGAGGACAGCCTATGATTAGATAAAAATATATTTGGGATATTTGGAATGAGGGAAAACTTGTTGCCATTCAGTACCTTAGACAAGTATCTTGCAAGAAACTGTTTAAAACTAGGTACTAATTCTGGTTGAGCTGTTAGATTTGTTTTCTTTGTTCCTCTATAAAGGATTCATAAGAACTAATACTTTGATGTTTGTTGAGAAATATACTTCTTGCTTTTAGTGACCTCTTTTAGTAATTAATGTTTCTCAGCTAGGAATTAGTATCAGTCATTTTGTAACTTGTATGAAGTAGGCATATTTCAGGAGGTGCAGAATGCTGTGTATAAGCCGGTAGGGAATGATACTAAGCATGTTTGGGAAGCTGGAAATAGAACCCAGTTATTCTGGTTTTGAAGCACAAGGTCAAAGCTTGAGGAATAATCATCTGTGAAATTACTCCTTTTCTAAAATAACTTCTCCAGTGTTGAAGTGTGTTTTGAATCCCAATCAGTACAGGCATGAATTCTGCAAATGGCTGATAGATTTTAATCTCTTTTTGTTGTCATGGAAAGAAATTATTTTATACAATATGAAAGAATACAGAAGTTACAAGAGATGGAACTCAGAAGAAAGGAGGAAGAGAGATTTGGGAAAGGAAAAGAGCCCTGAGCTGACAAGTCAGAAGACCATAACTCGAACAGAAATCTGAAATTTATGCAGACTTGTTTGAAGCATGTATGCCCTGCATAAGAATGTGGGACATGGATAAATCCCCTGGGTTTCTGAATCCATTCAGAAATCCATTCAGAAACCTGCCCAAGGGAGCAAGTGAGAACACTGATAACATTTACCATAGCCATTTCAAGGTGAGATGGCTAAACTCTTACTGTAAATAGGCTAAGAATTATCTTTCCCTTTTTGTTGATGTGGCAATAAAGGTGAAAAGAAGTTAACTGGATATTTGTCCAAGGTTGTTTTCCAAAGAAATGACTGTTTTGTGCTGAAATAAGCTATTCATCCTACTTTTGATTAATCTTTTCCATTATCTACTTCTGAAATACTGAAACACCATAATTGCTTCCCTTGTTATGCTTCCTCTGGCATTTGTGAAGATTTCACTGTTAAAGGTCCTTATAAAAAATCTGCCTACAAATTGTTTAAAGTAAGTGTGCTCTAAGCACTAAGCTGGTCATCTTCCACCTAAACAAAAGTGTTATCTTGAATCATAAATCAGTTTGGATGGGTATGTAGGGTTCTGGTAATACTGGGATGCTGCTACATGAACAAGTGTCATGACCACATTTCCCTTGGAAAATCTGCAGTATGTTTGCTGTGAGCATATGTTACATGGCAAGCGATTATTGTTTAAGCAGTCAAAGTGAATATCAGCTCTGGAATGGGTCAATTTAATTTGCTGACACAACTGTGAGAGAAGTACCAGTTTATGTGTGCATCAACCACGCCCTTCTTGCAAGTGATAGAATTTTTGTTTCTTATTTCTAGAAAGAACTAAACTAAAGTAAAATGTATTGTATGAGATTGTTTGTAAACGGGGCTGGGACATACTAGTGATGGGGTGATGGTAGCTATGTTCAAATGAAGAGCAGAGGAGAAGGAAAGCGATTAAGCAGAGATCTACCTACTTGGCCCAAGAACTGAAGAAATTTGGACCGCAGAATATCTGCCTCAGTTCTGTAAAGCATTGCTAAGACAGGCCCTTCCACCACCACGCAACAAGCCCATCTACACCACGATGACAAGACCAGTGCTGGAAACGCAAGGTAAATGTTACTACTTAGGTGATCCATTTACATCCACTGAGGCTGAAGACCTCGAAGCAGCATGTATATT
This sequence comes from Falco cherrug, assembly GCF_023634085.1. NCBI lineage: Eukaryota > Metazoa > Chordata > Aves > Falconiformes > Falconidae > Falco > Falco cherrug. The sequence continues at coordinate 70,674,257 of NC_073702.1, read as the reverse complement.
CGAACAGCTTACATGGCTTTTTATAAGAGCAGATGCAGGATACTTCCCATTACTTGGACACAGTACAAAGTTTCAGAATGTGCTGAACTGGACAGCACGTTAAGTGAGAATGCAGAAATATTAATCTCTGGCCTGTTTATGGTCTGTCTTGCTATTTTAATCCACTGAGATCTTATCATAGAACCAGGAGAATTGCTGCTTATGCTTCTTCTGCATTTCCCTGTTTAACTACACATACAGCTCCACTGTGTCTTTTCCCCCATATAACCAATCTGATGGACAAAGATCCAAGACCAGGTCACAGCTAAGTGGTATCACATTTCTTTGTCAAGTATAATCTTCCTTGGTCTTTGAGTGTGATGTTCTGCTAGGAGAGGTAAGAAACCTTCTGGATATTCCTCTTTTACTCACCACAGACTTTTTGTCACTTTGGCTTCCCATACAGTCTACTGCCTATTTAGCTGTATCAGAAATAACTGCAGATAATCTGGTTTTATGCTTTTCACAAACACTCACCTTATTGTTGTTATTACAACTGTAACTTTCCAAACAGCTATTAAATTTGTCACATTGTTTAGAAGACTTCCTATCCAAAGTAATAATCCTGAATTAACAAACCGCTGTGGTGTAGACAGCTATCCTTTTAATAGATCCATTTTTTTTTTTTTGGGGGGGGGTAGGGGCAGGTAGGGGGGAATGTAACAACAGAAACCTAGAAAATACTGAAAATGTTGGTCAGTATATGACATTTTTATTGAGTCATAGAATTTTAATGACATCGTAGCAGAAGCTCTGCTTGGAATGCTCTGCTTGGAATTTTCTATGTAAGACCAATACAAATTCAATAAAATAACTGCTTCCAGAAAATTTTTCTGTAAATCCCTAACTACTCCTGAGCTGTATTATAAAGCAGATGTGTACTGAACCAGAGTTAAACTATCAAGGGAATTTTTTTTTCTTCACACAGTGTGACCTGACTTCACTTGAGTCTGATTAAGAAAATAAGGCAAGTGTCAGGAGAAACAAGATTTAAACACAATAGCCCCTTCTGATTTTTAACCCTGATTTTAATGCTTGATCGCTATGCTGCACAATAGCCTTTAAAAAAACCGTCTTAATTTCAGTTGTGACTCAATTTCTGCTGCAAATTAAAGATATTTGTGTCTTCAGTAAATGTGAGGCAATGAAGGTCAGTCTGTCTCATTCCAATGAGTAGGAAAGATTGGAAAATAATAATTCTTTTAAAAAGATTAATTACTGACTTAAAACATAGCTGTGGTATCACACAAACCTTTTCTTAGCCTTCCTGTTTTCTTCTTTATAAAACCAGCACCCTAAGCACTTTGCCTTAAATAATGCCACAGCATCTTTCTCTCCAAGACAGGCTTGGAGAGATGCTCTCACCATTTTCGCCGACAACTTCAGTATTTACTGAAAGCACACGCACACTTTTCCACTGAAGACAAGCATCAATCCAAAAGTAGAATTATCAGTTTTTTAAAAATTAAAAAACAAAAGGGCGACAGCCCCAATAAATCCCTCACGGCTGAGAGCGGACAGACCGCAGAAGTTCAGGCAGTGGCAGCACCCGCTGCAGCAGCCCGCCGTGCCGCTGCCAGTCCCGCCGGGCGCCTCCCCCCGCCCCCTGCCCCGCCCCCGAGGCCCGGGCACGCCGCAGGGGTCCCGGCTTCCTGCGCCGGAAGGCTGCCGCCGGGGACAGCAGCGGGCCGAAGTGCAGGCGTGAGCGGGCCTCCGCCGGCCCCGGTGCAGGAGCTCACCTGCAGCCACGCTCGGCTCCCGTCCCTTCTGGAACGGGAGCGGCCGCTCCGTCAGGCGATGTCGGGCGGTAGGCGGGGGAGCGGCGCGTTTTGCCGCGCACACACACCACACGCACACGAACACACAGCCCGCTGCTGTGCCACACACACACACACAGAGCCCGCTAATGTGCCGCACGCATACACACACTAGCACAGAGCCCGCTAATGTGCCACACAAACACACGCACACACACAGCCCGCTGCTGTGCCGCACACACACACACAGCCCGCTGCTGTGCCGCACATGCATACAGCCCCTGCTTTGCCGCACACACACATACAGAGCCCGCTGCTGTGCCACACACACACACACAGAGCCAGCTAATGTGCTGCACACACACACACAGCCCGCTGCTGTGCCGCACACACACACACAGAGCCCGCTGCTGTGCCGCACACACACATACAGAGCCCACTAATGTGCTGCATACACACACACAGAGCCTGCTGCTGTGCAACACACAAACACGCACACACACACACAGAGCCTGCTGCTGTGCCGGCACACACACACACAGAGGCCGCTAATGTGCCGCATATACACACACAGAGCCTGCTAAAGTTATGCATACACACAGAGCCCACTGCTGTGCCGCGCACACACACACAGAGACCACTGCTGTGCCGCAGACACACGCACACACACAGCCCGTTGCTGTTCCGAACACACACACACAGCCAGAGCCCGCTGCTATGCCGCACACACACAGAGCCCGCTAATGTGCCACACAAACACACGCACACAACAGCCCGCTAAATGTGCCGCAAACACAGCCTGCTGTGTGCGCACACACACACATACGTATAGGCCGCTAATGTCCCACACACACAGAGCCCACTAATGTGCCACACACGCACATGCACACAGAGCCCACTGCTGTGCAGCACACACACACACAGAGCCCGCTGCTGTGCCGTACACAAAACCACACAGAGCCTGCTCTATGTGCCACACACACGCACACAGAGCCCGCTGCTGTGCCGCACACAAAAACACACAGAGCCTGCTCTACGTGCCGCACACACGCACACAGAGCCCGCTGCTGTGCCGCACACAAAAACACACAGAGCCTGCTCTACGTGCCGCACACACGCACACAGAGCCCGCTAACGTGCCGCACATGCACACACACACAGAGCCCGCTGCTGTGCTGAAAACACACACACAGAGAACGCTAATATGCCACACACACACACACACACACACAGAGCCAGAGCCCGGTGCTGTGCCGCACACACACAGAGCCTGCTAACGTGCCACACACACACACAGAGCCCGCTAATGCGCCACACACACACACAAAGAGATCGCTAACGTGCTGCATACACACACACACACAAAGCCTGCTGCTGTGCTGCACACACGCACATGGAGCCCGCTAATGTGCCGCATATACACACACAGAGAGCCCGCTAATGTGCTGCGCACACACACACACACGGAGCCCGCTGCTGTGCCGAAAACACACACGCAGAGCCAGCTAATGTGCCAAACACACACACACAGCCCGCTGCTGTGCCGCACACACACACACACAGAGCCCACTAATGTGCCGCACACAGACACATACAAAGCCCGCTGTTGTGCCGTACACACACAAAGAGCCTGCTAATGTGCCGCATACACACACACAGAGCCCACTAGAGTTATGCATACACACAGAGCCCGCTGCTGTGCCGCACACACACATACAGAGTCCGCTAATGTGCCGCATACACACACACAGAGCCTGCTGCTGTGCAACACACACACACAGAGCCCGTTGAGGTGCCACACACACACACACAGAGCCCGCTGCTGTGCCGGCGCACACACACACACACAGAGCCCGCTAATGTGCCGCACACACACACACAGAGCCTGCTAAAGTTATGCATACACACAGAGCCTGCTGCTGTGCTGCACACGCACACCGTTGCTGTGCCACACACACACACACAGAGCCTGCTAATGTTACGCATACACACACACAGAGCCCGCTAATGTGCTGCCTACACACACACAGAGCCCACTAATGCGCGACGCACACAGACACACTAATGTGCTGCATACACACACACAGCCAGAGCCCGCTCCTATGCCGCACACACACACAGAGACTGTTAATGTTACGCATACACACGCACAGAGCCCGCTAATGTGCTGCACACTACACAGAGAGATCACTAATGTGCCGCACACACACACAGAGCCCGCTGCTGTGCCACACACACACACGCGGACACACATGCCTTGCTAATGTGCCACACACACACGCACAGAGCCCGCTAATGTGCTGCACACTACACAGAGAGACCACTAATGTGCCACACACACACACACAGCCCACTGCTGTGCCACATACACACACACAGCCCGCTAAGGTGCCTCATACACACACACACACAGCCCACTAATGTGCCACACACACAGAGCACGCTAATGTGCCGCAGACACACACACAGAGTCCGCTAATGTGCTGCACACACACACAGAGCCCGCTAATGTGCCACAAACACAGAGCCCGCTAATGTGCCGCACACACACACAGCCCGTTGGTGTTCCATACACACACAGAGCCCGCTAATGTGCCACAGACACACAGACCCCCCTAATGTGCCGCACACACACACACACAGAGCCCGCTGATGTGCCGCACATAAACACACACAGTCCGCTGATGTGCCGCGCACACACACACACAGCCCGCTGCTGTGCCGCGCACACACACACACAGCCCGCTGCTGTGCTGCACACACACAAACACAGAGCCCGCTAATGCGCCACACACAAAGACACACTAATGTGCCGCAGACACACACACACAGAGCCCGCTGATGTGCCACACACATGCACACACACAGAGCCTGCTAATGTGCCACACACACAGCCCGCTAATGTGCTGCATACACACACAGAGCCCGCTGCTGCACCGCAAACACCCACACACAGCACACTGCTGTGCCGCACACGCTCACACAGAGCCCGCTAATGTGCTGCACACACAGACACACAGAGCCCGCTAATGTGCCTCATACACACACAGAGCCCGCTAATGCGCCATGCACACAGACACACTAATGTGCCGCAGACACACACACAGAGGCGGCTGCTGTGCCACAGACACACGCACACACACATCCCGTTGCTGTGCCGCACACAAACACAGAGCCCGCTAATGTGCCACACACAAAGAGACCACTAATGTGCTGCGTAAACACACACACACAGAGCCCACTAATGTGCCAAACACACAGAGCCCGCTAATGTGCCGCACACACAGAGCCCGCTAATGTGCCGCACACACACACAGAGCCAATTAATGTCCTGCACACTACACAGAGAGACCACAAATGTGCCACACACACACAGAGCCCGCTTATGTGCCGCACACACACACACAGAGCCCGCTAACGTGCCGCACGCACAAACAGAGCCTGCTAAATGTGCCGCACACACACGCAGAGCCCGCTAATGTTACGCATACATACAGACCCTGCTAATGTGCCGCACACACACACACAGAGCCCGCTAATGTTAAACATACACACAGAGCCCGCTGCTGTGCCGCACACACACAGCCCTCTAATGTGCTGCATACACACACACAGAGAGCCCGCTTATGTGCCACACACACACACAAATAGCCTGCTAATGCGCACACATACACAAACGCACACACAGCCCACTACTGTGCCACACACACCCAGAGCCAGCCAATGTGCCGCACACACACAGAGCCCGCTAATGTAACTAATACACACACACAGAGTCCGCTGCTTTGCCGCACATGCGCACACACACACCAAGCCCTCTGCTGTGCCGCACATGCACACACACATTGAGCCCGCTGCTGTGCCGCACAGACACACAGAGCCCGCTGCTGTGTTGCACACACACAGCCTGCTGCTGAACTGTACGCACACCCAGAGCCCTCTACTGTGCCACAGACGCACACACAAAGAGCCCGCTTTTGTGCTGCATGCACAGACACACAGAGCCCACTGCTGTGCTGCACACACACAGTGCTCGCTAACGTGCCGCACACACACACACAGAGCCCGCTGATGTGCCGCACACGCACACACACACACACAGAGCCCGCTAATGTGGCACACATACACACAGAACCCACTGCTGTGCAGCACACACACACACAGCCCGCTAACGTGGTGCATACATACACACGCACATACAGAGCCCGCTAACGTGCCGCACACACACACAGAGCCCGCTACCGTGCCACACACACACACAGAGCCCGCTAATGTGCCACACACACACACGCAGACACACACAGCTTGCTAATGTGCCACACACACACAGACAGAGCCCACTAATGTTACGCATACACACAGAGCCCGCTGCTGTGCCGCACACACACACACACACAGAGCCCGTTGCTGAACCGCACACACACACACAAAGCCCGCTAATGTGCCACACACACACACGCAGACACACACAGTTTGCTAATGTGACACACACACACAAAGAGACCGCTAACGTGCTGCATACACACACACACAGAGCCCGCTAATGTTACGCATACATACAGAGCCCGCTGCTGTGCCGCACACACACACACAGAGCCCGCTAATGTGCCGCATACACACACACAGAGCCCGCTTATGTGCTGTACACAAATATACACACAGAGCCCGCTGCTGTGTTGCACACGCACACACAGCTTGCGTCTGTGCCGCACACACACACACACAGCCCGCTGCTGTGCCACGCACACACACACACAGAGTCCGCTTCTGTGCCGCACACACACACGCACACACACAGCCCGCTAATGTGTTGCACACACACACAGCCCGCTGCTGTGCCGCACACGCACACACATAGAGCCTGCTAATGTGTTGCACACACACAGAGCCCGCTGCTCTGCCGCACAAGCACACACACAGCCCGCTAATGTGTTGGACGCACACACAGCCCACTGCTGTGCCGTACACACACAGCCCGCTGCTGTGCCGCACACGCACACACACAGCCCGCTAATGTGTTGGACGCACACACAGCCCACTGCTGTGCCGTACACACACAGCCCGCTGCTGTGCCGCACACGCACACATACACACACAGAGCCCGCTAATGTGCCGCACACACACAGCCCACTGCTGTGCCGCACACACACACAGACACAGACTGCTGCTGTGCCGGCACACACATACTTAGAGCCCACTGCTGTGCTGCACACACACACACGCACACACAGCCCGCTGCTCTGCTGCACGCCCAGCCCTTACCCAAACACGAATTATAAAAATCCAGCACGACTGTTACCCTGGAGAAAACAAACCAACCAACCAACCAACCCCCGCTCTGTGGAAGAAGTTTAAAGACCGTGTGAAAACACGATGCCCACGTTACTGCCTAGTCCGCGTCCCGCAGCACTTATACCTTCGTAGTTTTAAACCCACCTGACATTTCAGGGAATCCTTCTCACGAAATACAGAAGAGCAGCAGAGGGCAATGGCCATATCTGCGTAATGTCACAACAATTTGTCAAAGAACACTGGGGGTTACTGAACTGTACTGAAGCAGAGGTGACCGGATAGCTCTGGTTCAGGCTTTTCAAATTACATCATCTGGTTCTGGTTCTGATATGCAAGAGTAGTGACCTAAATATTTTTTTTATTTCCCCCTCTCATATAAGTGTGTGAATGCATTCTTTGTTTTAACTGTATAGTCCAGTTCTTGGTAGTAAATTTTCATAGTGTAAATGCAGTAAATACCTGAAGGGAAGGCTTCTGAAGCCAAGACAAAACAGTACTGTAGTGCTGACAGAAGATTATTGTCAGAACTGCCTTTCACACTTAATTTTGGCAAAAATATTTTGAATCTGATGGAAGTCTATTTTTGCTGAAACATTCCTGATTTCTCTCGTTTCAGAGACACATCTCGGTTGACTTGGTTTGGAACAGACATCACCATTTCAGCTCTTGTAGAAAAAAAATCTTACCCAAAAGTTCTGAATAATCTGTAAACACCAGACACTTCCCCCATACCCTCTCAGAGAACTGCAGCTCACATAAAAGTCTAAGAAATGTGAATTGTTTCAGTAGAGTGGACACATGAGGGAGGCTACTATGAAAAAAAGTAATTAGTTTGGGAAAGAAGTTTTACATCCAGAGGAAAGAGAAAACCTCTGGTGTATTTCTCAGTGATATTCCCCTTTCCAGCCCTGTGCTCTGGAAACGAAGGTTTCTCGGACTGCTGCCAGGTGCCTGGCGCTGCCCATGGCCGAGCCAGCCCAGTCGCCTTTAGCTGCCCCTGATGCTCCAACCAGAGATTTCTGCCGCCTCAGATGTGCCAACATACCTGCAGGTTTCATTCCTCCCTTACCTGCCTCTTGCCAAAAGATCAGCATTAGAAAAGTTTGCTATTAAAAGAACTGAAATGAACTGCTGTCAGCCTGACAGAACCAGCCAACAGAGGTAATTAAATATGCAGCACTTGCAGATCTGCAAGAGAAGTAACCTCTGGCAGGAGGAAGGTGATAGACAGCCAAAGTGGTAACTGCTCCAGCGGAAAGGCTTGGGGTGCTTTCTCCTCCGTATGTGCTGGAGGGAAAAAAACCCCACCAAAACAGCTTTGGGCAGAGCCCTTTGAGAAGAAAAGTCCAAGTAAACTGGGCAAACGTGGTCAGGCAGCCAAACCCAAGGACTGTAGTTCCCATTTAGGGAGTGGAGGTGTCTGTCTCAGGATGTACGATTTTTGGAAGGGGGTGTAGGGGAAGGGGAGAGAATGTGGGTCATTATGGAAAATCAAATAAACACGGGCTCTTGCATGAGACTGCAGATTAGTGGCTAGTACGGTCCTTCAGACGTATAAACACCAATGCCAATAGGAGGGAGAGGGGGAGGGACAATATCTTGATTTGGTACAGGGAATACTGTGCCCTGCTCACATTTTTACAGCATAGCAGAAATCACAGCAGATTTAAAAGCAAGATGGTAATTTTAAGACTGAAAAACAGGCATGTAAAGGGAGACAAGGGAGCAATACAAGGCTGACTCTCTTTTCTTTAGCAAATAAAAGATTAGAAGCTTTTAATTTCATCAGTTTATGAATATCAACATAAGCAAAAAAAAAGTTTTAGACAAAACGTTATTTGTCCAACAGATGGTAATACAATTAAACTGAAAATCTGAAAACTGAATCAGAGAGAGACCACAGTGGAAATAAGGTATCACTGTATAGATAAGACCTTGCTGGTTAGTAGCCATTGGAGAAACTCACCAGGTTGAAAGGTAGATTCTGCAACACTGAAACAATTCTTAAAGCAGTTCAGGTATTTTTCTGAAATATACATTCTTGCTCAAATGGGAATTAATTGCAAATTGCATATTTTTTGCAAACAACTGCTCACGGTTTCTTCACTAGCTTTCTGATCTCTGAGAAAGCTGATGCAGTAGTTAGGAGGTGTGGTACTTAGCCCTTTGGATGAAGCTTTGGATATGGATTCATACATTTTGACTTTGCAGATAATGGCAGAATGGAGATCCTGGAAGTTTTGATAATTTGTGATGCTGAATACCTCAAAATAAGTGAAGTAGCATATACGAAAATACCTGCTGAGAGGTGAATTGAGGCCAGGCTACCAGACAGTTTCCATATCTTACTGAAACCTATTACTGCTTTACTCTTTTCTCCAGGCATAGTATAATTAGAGCAACTCTGAAAAAGTTTTTCCTTTCAAAAGGAAAATGTAAGCCTCTAGAAAATTGCTCCAAAGAAAAAATAGGATCTGTCAGTCTGTAAAGGTAGTAAACACACTGGCTGTTAACGCTTTTATTTGCTTGTCTTAACCATTATGTGCCCATACATTACTTCCTTCCTGTCTATTCTTAATGTTGAATAGAGACAATTGACAGTTGTTTTTGATTCATAACAGCTTTGCCTCATAATTGGTGACATGCTGCAAGTTATCAAGCCCTTAACTCATCTGAGCTATACAAAAAATGTTGTAGCTGGTTTGGGACAAGTAATGAAAAAAAAATGGCTCTCAGATGATTTGGGGGATGCTTACCTGGAACAGAGCAATAAGAGGAGTAAGTATTTTGAATTAAGATTTAACTGGAGTAGAGGCTGGTACTCTGGATTGTCTGGGTACTCATTCTTTCTCTTGCTTTCCTTTTGGTACAATGAATTTTAATTATTTCATGAGAAATGGAAGAGCATGAACAGGACATGGCAGAGTTCCTACCTCAGAGTGCCCACACAATTAGACCATGTTAATCACAAACTCTGCTGGGCAGCACAGATCACAGTCCACTAGATCCAGGAGAGTTATCTACCATCTCTGTGATCATAGAAGTAACTTCATGATCATCATCTTTACTTTCTAAGAAAGGCAATTAACCCAGAAATTAATGCAGAGGTCGGGTGAAGGGAGAGGAATGGGTGGCACTAGAGAGATGCTTCCTGGATGGAGGGTGCTGTCTCCCTCCCATGGGTGCTGGGAACCTCATTCCCTCAGAGAAGCAGGTGACAAGCCCTTCTCTAGTACTTCTGGCCTCTGCAGTTTCTGGGGTTTAGCACAGACCTTTCCTCATGAGGTGCATGTAAATCTTATAGGATAGGCTGTGACTTTTTTGTAAATAAATAGTTTTTCTGAATGTATTACTCTGAGGAATGGTTAAGAAGAAAATAAATTAGCAAAAAGAAGAAAAAAAGAGTTTGGCTTAGAATTTTCCTGATGGCTTAAGTTCAGCTAAAGGTTTCCACTTTCTCTAATGTTATCAGTATATTGACATAACAGCCTCATACTAATTTGGGCTTATTATTACAAACTGCTTTCTCACCTCAAAGTAGCTTCCCTTAAAATAACATTTCCTTGAAAGAAAAGTGAGTTTCTGTGGGTAATCTAGGGTTTTGATCCTAGCCTCTCGTTCTCACCTCATTGGCATTTTACAAGTAAATAGCAAACATCACGTACGATTCACAGGAGCTTACCTTGCTTATTTTTATCTCCCCAGACTTCACTCCTCTGCAAACACAGAGCCCTGTGTGCTAAGGGCAGTGGTGCAGCTCCGCATTGTTCCCACCTGCGGCCCGGACACAGCTCCCCTCCCAGCTGTGCGAGGCAGGCAGGATGGCTCCCGGGGCTGCACCAAGTCACTACAAGCAGTCCGTACCACCAGGTGGCGCTGCTAAACACAGTTTTCCGCGTCCGTTTTATCCCTGTGCAAAGTGGTCTAAAGAATACCGATCTACTAGTCTGAGCTTGCTCGGTTTTATAAAGAAGCCATTCTCTCTGGCCAGGAGAACGTAACTGCCTGATACGTGAGCCTTTCTGAAAGATGGAAAGCACACATACATTACAGGCACCGGTCTCCCCGACAAAGTAAATACATTTTGCGATTACTTCTGCCAAGCCAGGCTGCAGTGTCCAGCCGTTCTCTTTGCCAGAGTGTGGGGGGTAGCAATGGCTTTGAATACTGATTGTGGAAAAAAGGATCAGAAAACTAAATACTTGTTAAGAAAATCCCCCTACCCAGATAGCAGTGTTCCAGGTAGATACAATTTAAAGGGAAAACTGGAATAAAGAGAATAAATAGTTGCCACCTCTAGAGAAAGTACAGAGTGCACTTTTTTGACTCTGCATTCTTGCATGATTCTTTTAGATGCTTCTACTGCTCCAATGTTCCTAAGAGTTAAAAAGCAATGTAATCCTGGTGTTACATAATAAATCTCAGGTTTAATCCCCAAGCTCTTTCTATCTGCAAAATATCTAATTGGTTCTATAATAAATGATATAAATTATTTATTAGTTCTGAAGTGTGCAGTACTATCATGAGATGAGATATTTATTGAAAATACAGTACCAAATGTTAGTAAATTCCTCTGTGCCTTTACCTTTTTTTACTTATTAATGAATTGGTACTTCAAAATGACTTGGCTCATTTGGATATTTCTTGAGGTAATGCCTTCACAGCAAGCAGTTGTTTATTGCTTGAGTCTGTATTTTTCATATTAACATTGGCCAGAAGAAATAGCACGTGTTGTAAAATGTTATATGTATATAACATTTTGTATACATAAAAAAGTATATATGCTTCTAGTGATCTTTTCTCAGAGAAAAGTTTTCAGAGACATTGTCAGATATATTTTTGTCAGAAATATAAAAGGTCATTCAGGTATTCATTATCCTGCTCATTTTGGTTTTTCCCTTTCAAGTTGACTTTTCTTATTTATGCATCAGATAATTTATGATCTTATAGCCAAAGGACTTGCAAGAATGTGCATGGAAAGTCATGATTTGGGACTCGATGAGGCTATTTTCCTTGCTGACATGGAGTCAAAGATATAGCCTCAGCATTTATTTGCATACTTTCCTGCACAGCCAGTCATATATAACTTAACTTCACAACCAAGCACTCTGGTGCTGTGCCCAAGAAACATCTCACCCTTGCCACTTTTCTTTTTGGAGTTATAAGGTTTTTTATTATGTTTCTATCTGGCAGTTTCACAGAAGATCTTTATTTCTTTCTCCTTTTTTCCTTTGACTGTTGAATTGGCAGCATGCTACTGCTTCAAGTTAGGCAAATCAGAGCATACCTGAAAAATGAAAAAAGGCTCATGGAAAATACGTCTGCAGCCTTTAAGAGAACCCCTTAGAAGTGGAACCCACTTTATTTAACAGTCTGTCCACCTGCTCACACAGTTTAGGAAAATAATCTTGGCTTTGGGCCACAATCTCTGTCTCACTAGCTGGCTGTGGCAGCAAGCTGCCATCTTCAGGTGAACCCACCCAAAATAACAATGTACAAGCTATATTCTACCTGCTCACAAGCCTAATGAGACACCATCTGCAGCCATGACAGTGTTGTTCTAGTGGTGAGATCCTCCGATGAACAGTACCAGTGTCAATGAGCAAATTCTTTACGAACAAATTTATGATCTTAATTTTAACCTTTTTCAGTATCAGGACATCTGTGGAGCAGGTTTCAGACTCAACTCAGTCAACACTTGCCAATGGAAAACAGTGTGATGACTATTCTGTGCATGTGAGCAAGATAAAATATGAATTTTTATGGGGGCTGTTGCTTTTTAATAAAAACAACAAGAAAAAAAGTATTTTCTTTCAAAACCCTTAGTTTTATCCCTGGCCACAGTACAAAGGAACTATGTTTTGTTCTTTGCAGTCACACCAAGGTGTTGACTATACTGCAGGTAAGTTCTTTGTCCTGTGACTGATATAACAATCACTGACATAGCAGAACTAGTACAGGCTACAAATTGAAAATGGGAAAGCTTTCAATTTGAACCAGTAGAGGGTCTAGAAAGCTATGCCAATTCAATCTTTTTCAGCTGTATTTGTGTGGCTGAAAAACTCCAGCTACAGCCACATCCTCCTTCTAGTGTGTGCACCTGGGATATTTAGAGACACATTATTAAAGCCCAGTTCCTATTGCACAAATGTGTCCTTCTAATTGTCCTGCACTTAGTTTTATGAATGTCTTTCTCCTTCTCCACATTTACCTGTCTTAATTATTTTTTTAATTTTAAGAGATCAGAGGGGCGTGAAAATTTCTGCCTTGATAAGGGGTCTACACATTTCCACATCTGCCAACAGACATGGGTACATGACTGAGACCTAATTCCACTCCTGAGCTTTGGTTTGTGACAGCCAGCTCTTCTCAAGCAAGGAAGAACAGTCAGAGCTGCTGAGGAATGCCAGCAGAACAAGGATAAAAGGCAAATTCAAAATGAGGTGATAATACAGGTGTCACTCAGAAAGCAAAAGTCCACAACAAAGTGTGCTTTACAGCCTTATGCTGCAGTGGGAAAAGGGAAAGTTATATATGTAAGATGATGTGTATGTAAATATGTATAGAGTTTGAATTAGCTAGGCTCTTTGTGACATACTGTTTTCTGCACTGAAAATGTATGGAGATTGTTTCTTCTAACAGTTTTTTCCTTCTAGACCTTTGCTGTTCTAAATGTCAAGCTACCACTCCTACTCCATATTAGTCTTCAATGGAAGAGAATTGTTTGTTTGCCTATAATGAATGATTACATTAGAACACTCATATGACCTCATTAGTTAGAAGAAGTAATCAAAACAGTTAGGCACCAGTAGTAGTTTTTAAGCACTTAATAATGGGATCTTCAATCCTAAGGAAAAATGTTGAAAGCATCTGAATAATGAGAACAGGAAGAATACTTCTTTATTAGAAAAGTTCAGTACTTGTAGTTGCTGGCAACTACCATCAAAGATAAAAAGCAATCATAATCTTAATTGCATTTCAAACTTCATCTCGATACGAGATCTTTAAGTCTTAGCAGTTAATAAGTTTTTTAGATTTTTGTCTGCAGGAAACTGGTAGGTATTTCTTTTGAGTTTAGTGGATTTCTTCAAGCCCATGGTGAAAATTTATTTTAAGAACAGTGAAACAATTTTTAACAAGTCGTACATGCTTGGATAGCTCTGCAGTCATTTAGCTTTGCTGATGGATATTAACTTCCTTGATAAGAAATTCAGATTATATATAAATCTGGTAATGATAATTCATATCACTTCTAGGAGAAGGCAATTTATTTCAGTTCAGGAGAAATTTTTTTTCTTTAGACTACTTAAAATACAAATCTTTGGAAATCAGAACTATTCTGAAGAAATTGCACTGTAAGTGAAATATTTAGAATAAATAGTTGCCACAGCTTATCAGACTCTTCCTAGAATGTTAAAAGATATTTTAGCATCCCCATTTCTTTATAACACCTCAGATAAAATATAACTTTTTTTTAATACTCTAATGCTAAAATATAAAGTAAAAATTAAAATCTCAAGTTGTTTTCAATTATGTTGGTAGCTTAGATTGCAATGATTACTTAGGTAAAATATTGAAATTCCTAATGATTAGTTTTAGCACAACCAAATATATTCTTGTAACTATGGCTGTATTAAAACGGAACCAAATAAAATAGAAGCAAACAGTGAGAACAAATATGGTCATTCAGCTATGCAGCTGTTTTAGAAGACTATGGCAAATATGGAAGGATACATGCCTGTAAAGGCTTAAAGCTACATAGAACATGTGTACGTAGATTTAAAAACTTACAGAAAAGCAAATTAATTACTTCAGTAGCTTCCTCTGTCTTCTGCAACCATATGTTTTCCTTGTACATGGTGATACCTGCCTCCTGGGGAAAACAAACCTATTGAGAAACCTTTCACATATATGATGACCTGTATCAAGAATACTCTCTTTCATTGGTGGAACAAATCTAGTTCTTTCACTGAACCTTGCTGGCAACGTTCTCCTAACTTCTGTCACTCTTGCTGTTCAATGAATCACCCCCAATGTGTGCTGTTCCCTTACTGGCACAGGACAGGGCAGAAGGGGGCCACTACTGAGAAGAGGGGAAAAAAAAATACACTGTGCAAGGTATACTATTTGCAACAATGCCAGGGAGACAGTATTTCACTTCTAAAACAATCCATGATTTTTATCAATTCTACACATTTTACTTGCAAAATATTTTGAAATAGAGTACTTTGTTCTAATTAAGTGCTCCAGTGGCAATTAGGTGAAGTGTAGCAGCTCTGCTCTAACACAAAGAAATTTTCAGTTTCCAAAGTGAATTAAACTAAACTGAAAGGCTATTTACACTGTGGTATATGAAGGCACAGACCCCAGGTGAGATCCTTTATTGCATACATAAGTGCTGGTTATATAAAATCAAATATCCACCCAAGCTCTGCCCCAGAATATACCTACATGCCACAAAGCACCTTCACAGCCAGCTCACACTCTACCAAGCTTTTTACTTCTTCCACACTCACCTGAGGAGGTCTCTTCTTCCCTGATACTTAAGATGTGGGATGCTCTGGCATGCCTCTCATTAGGAGGCTCTGGGCAGCCTCTCATTGCAGACAGGTGTGCACAGGGTTGATTTTCAGGTGAGCTCAGGGAGCCAGAGTTAGTGCTAGTTGTTTCCTCACTACATTTTAAGGCACAATCACTCTGCAGCCTGGTACACAGACAATGAACAAAGCCTTTTCTCAGAAAGGGCCCTTACATTACACCACAATAAGGACAGTCTATATACAAAGATTGTTAGAAATAATTAATTACAAACAATTTCTTATTTGGACAAACTAAAGTCCTTTTTTTATTGTGATGCATGATATCAAATAATTGAAAAACCTCTGATTTTCAGGAAAGAATATAAGAAACCAGGGACAGCTAGGTTATAAACAATCCCTATCTGTTTTCCTTTGGAGATACACGTGGTTTTCTTTAGTAACTGGTGTGACTGGGTAGGACGTCAGCACTACAGTGAGGGTTGCTTCATGCTGGAGGGATTGTCCTGTGACCAGTGTAATTCAGTCCAGTAGAAAAGTAGTGATACTGACCTAATTCTTCCATCAGACCGAAGACAACCTGCCCTCAGGAGGATCTAACATGTGCTCCAGAGATTTTTTGTTTGTTTTTGAAAAGCATGGTCTGTAATACAAGTATCCCTGCAAGCAGGCAATTTACAGCATTAAACTTGCTCTTGTGCTCTCCTTCAAGCCCAGAGGAGTTTGCATTGTCACTCCACAATACAGTTCATGGTGAAACTGTCCTCCCTTTCTTTCTCTCCCGTACCTCATACACCAAGGCCGTCACTAGCAAAGGGTTTGAATGCTCTCAAAAACATAGCAGCAATGAACCCTAGTCCCCACAGAAACATCTGTATTGTGTGGGTGACTTCCACCATGCATAGCTTTATTTCTGGTTCCAATTTAGAAGGTAAAAAAACCCACTGTTGGCACATTTTCTGGGGATTTTCAGCCTGTCAGAGTGTTAAACATCTACCCTCAGTGAATAATTACAAGAGGCGTTGTCTCTAGAAACTCACTCAGAGGATTAGGTAGCTTTTTGGAGCTTGAGCCATGGCTGAGTTTGGCCATGAGTTCTTAGACATGTCTAAACTGTGTAGTTTCTGATTACATTTGGAGCCACAAAGCAAGAGGTTTTAGAAGTTCGAGTGGTGCCAGATTTCAAAAGCATTGATGAGGGAGGGGTTTCAGGCCTCTGGTTTTAGCTTCAGTAGTCTACATTCTAGGAGTACTCTGAATTTCATTCATTGAACCTGACCCTTACATGTGTTTCAGCAATGTAAAGAAAAGAACCATGAGAATAAAAGAGTATTAAAGAGTAAGTATCTGCTAATTTAGTATCCTGACTTCAGCAATGCCTTAGAACAAGATGACATTTTGAAAGCTCTAGTACTCATCCTCTGTAAAGATGTAATCATTTGTTCACTGCTGCACATAAACAAGGGAATCTCTCTAGCAGTCATTGAATGAGCCAAAATATAAGCCTGATGCCTTTTATTATCTAGAGAAAACAGAGCACACCTTGGTTTTCCCTTAATTTTAGATCATCAAAGCTCCAGCTGTTACTGCCTTGCTTAGTTCAAACTGTATGTAGTGGCCATTGATGTGTTTTGTTTGAATGAATAATCATAGCCAAGTTTTGTATAAAGCAATATACTCTCTGGCAGGGAAGAACAATGTTGACATGAGTTGTTACAAAACAGACATCAGCCCTAGGAAGCATTTTTCAGACCCACCAAGTTTTCTTAGTGAATACTGAAATGTGTTTATATGCAGACTAGTGCACCCTGGCCATAACTTACTGCAGTAAATTAATATATTCTGTGACACTAGCTAATTAAACTAAACCTTGTGACCTTCTCATAATTAGGAATTGCAATAGGTTCAGTGGTTTATGAACCACTAAAAATAGTTTAAAAAAATCAGGAAAGAGAATCTATTACAGACTTACCATTTGATACATTACAACTTGATGAAGCTTTTAATTGGCGTATTCTAATTTCAGTTGCAAATCTTAGTATAATTGTGGTAGCAGCAAATGCAATCAATTAATTACAGCCAGGGCATTGAGCATGCTTCAGAAGATACACTTACCACTTTAGGGCAAATATAGCTAGACAGGCAAAATAACAAGATAATTACCAAAAAAAGTGTGATTTTTTAAAATTGTCTTTAAAAAGCTGCAAATAAAAGACCTGATTTTTGAACACCACCTGTACTATACTATTCATTTAGAAAATGTGTGACAATGTGATGTATTGTCCCAAGTTAATTTGATTTATAGTGTAACTTGAAGTATTGTGGCTGTGCACGGTCTGAGAAAAAACTAATATAAGAACAGATGTCATTGACAGAAATTACAAGAGTGTTGCAGACTCACATAAGAACTTATGTAGATGATGAAGAGGAACATTGTAATCCTTTTCAAAAAGCAGAGAAGGAGGGGAGTAGTTTAGGGGAACAGTTTCTCTGCCTTGACTGTGCAGACTCCTTTAGGGGTGTGCAGCCTCCCCAGTCAGCACAGAGACGAATCTCCCTTTAATAGGCCAGATGCAGGTACAGGATAATTTTCACATATTCTGAAGAAATGCTTTAATGCTTAAACATCTCAGTTCACAGTGGTGGGATGTTTCAGCATTTGTATAACTGCATTAATTATATCACTTGTTCAGGACGAGGAAACCTGGGTTCTGAGCATATCTCTAGCTTAGGTGGTGTATCCCCACATTGCCAAGAAATTGTGCTCTTCATCAATGTGCAGATATGTGGAGTGCCTGATGGGCTGGTGCTGCTGTTCAGGTTGGGTCACTGTGCCACCGGGAATACAGAATAATGGAGCAGGAATATGGGAAAGAGGACCTGATTCTTGCCTTTTATTTAGGGTTCTTGGACAAGGTAGGAAAGACCTACAGTTTTCCCTACTCCTAGTAAGTTTTTCAGATTTTATCTCATGAGCCTTTAGATGAATGAACTTTCAAAAACAAGGCTGTGAAAGTCAAGTGAAAGTTAGGCTTTATCACTTTTAGGCCAAATGCAGTTACCAATGTCAAGAGGTAAGTTAAGGGTCTAAACCAGAACAGGCTAGAGCAGAGGTTGCTCCTGGCACGATGCCATGGATTCTAGGATGTAGGAGACATTGATTTTGCCTTGCTACCCACAGGCAGAGACCCTGCAGCTGAGGTATACACTTCTGAAGTAAATCTTCTAAGTGCAAGGCTACTGAGGAAGTCATAAAGTACATGACCATCTTCTGTTACTAAAAGAGTTAACCATGCTATGAGTCAACCCTTAGGTATTATTTTAGGATAGATTAGTACTACTATATAGCCTGAATCTCATGTAGCTACAGCCACTATAGCCTTTCCTGTAAAATTCATGTACTGCCAATGGAAAGAGGTGGGTACCTACATTAAGTGGTCTGGATCATCTTCCACAGGTTCTTGACTTTCCTAAATGCATTGGCTACGGGACTTCACCTTAGACTGCATCTTCTCTGATGGGTGGAAGGTGTAATCAAAACCTCCTTTATCTCTCCAGTAAATATATAAAAGCTAACAAACTCTATCCTTTCCCTTTACCCCAGGGTTATGTATCACAAATGCAGATTAATTCTCATTGCAGAATATGCTGTGTGGTAAGCATTTTGAATAGCCTGATTTTCTACTGTTGGGTCAAAAGGAAAGAGACTGTAAAAAGGAATAGGATTTATAATGTGGTTTTTTGACAGCTCAGTCCAAAGACTACTAAAGCTCTTGAGGGTTTTTCCATCAACATGTTTGGAATTGGGCCACTAATGACTAGGAGGAAGGGAATTTGGAACCTCAGCTTGTTCAGTTGAATTTTATTTGAATCTAAGTAAAGTTAGATGCAGATTAATACTCACTGGTATGTCTGGCTGCTGCAGTAAGACTTTGTGTCAGGGTAATTTTTTCTATCAAATGGCAGTGTACTTAAAGAATGGAGTGCCTAGAATATAGTTGCAAACACCTAGTGGGTTAAAGACAAAGAAATGTGATATATGTGTTTGGGGAGAATACACATGCAGTGAGTGGTATGGAATGTCTTTTTATCTCTTCCATAAATTTGACCAAATTAAAATAAGAAATCGAGTCTCTGTATCTCATCATCATTGAAAAAGTGCTCTATGCTTTTAAAAAGAAGTTAAACATAGAGCTTCTGTTTGGATGAGGGAGTATATGTTAAGGGATGCTCTTTATGCATCCTCATTTTACTAACCATGCAACTAACTTAACCAACTTTTTTTTACATGCTGGCTATGTTTAAGAAATCAGTTTTGGTTGATAATTTCTTTATTTACTTTCTAATTAACATAATTAATTCATTGTTGTTCACTAGCAGTAAAAAGGACAAAAGCAGGAAAGTGACAATTTTTAACAGTGACTTAGAACCTATCATGTCCCATGTGTAACTATTATAAAAGTGTAAGACAGTATCTGAACGTTTTTTAGGGCTTGAATTTTGTACCCAACCAGCAGAATCTGTATACCAAGTATCCCAATGGCATAAGGAAGGGAATTCTGAAAGACCATATTAAATCACAGTGCTGTGATTCCCTCTCTCTCTCTTTTTATTTTTTTTTATGATGCTTATTTTTTTCCTATCAAAATCAGGTGGCTGTTTTGTTTGGTTGGTTTTTTTGCTTGCTTTTCTGTAGTCAAGTTTTCAGGTCTATGACTTCTATAATAAGCAAATACTCTTAATCCTACCAGTAACTTTAAGCCCAATACTCAGCTCAACACCGGTTACAGAGTTCCAGTCCCAAGATTAATGAACAGTTCATTATCTTATATTAGATTTTGGCAGTATGGGAATTAGTGTGTTGATAGAATCTGGACTAAATTCATCCTGTTCAGAAGTAATGAAAAGCAATGAACAAAATAAATGAAGGTTGTGTGGCAGAAACATTAAATTATACAGAAAAAAGTTACTCAGTGTACAAAGCAGAAGAAAAAAAACCACATCAGAAGTGTATTCTAAGGCATATGGAAATCTCTCTGTCTTCACTGGGTTTTCAATTATCCTTCACAGAAAAAGAGAGAAGCAGCCTAGCTCAGGGACAAGCACATACTAGAGTTGCATCAACTATATGCCCGAGATAAAGCATACTTGGGCCTGAGGAAGAGGGAAGGTATGCAAACAGTCTGTGACAATCTGGTCACTGGAGTGCAGAGTATGACAATACATCCAGATTTACTACAACCAGTGCATAATTAATCCATTATACCCATCAGCTGATGAGCTTCCCGCCTACATTGCCATAAATTTGGATTGCTTACAGGGAACTCCAGATGATTATAAAAGGTAATGTTCTCTCTAGTCACCTGAAAGAAATAGATTCCAGATTTTCTACTTAATCATTTTACTACTTGGCAGTAAATGCTATTTTTGCTGTGTGCAGGCTATTGCAGAAACACCTAATTGATTCACCACCATCAGTGTGTTACATCATACTCAGCAATAAACAGCTTGATTCCAATCCAAACCAGCTTTTGTAGCCAGTTTACCAGAAAAACTTCTGTGAAACCATTTGTGACTGTCAGATCTCATGGGTTAGAGGCATGCACTGCTAAAGTGAGCAAAAGTCATTATAAGCAAAGGCTGGGAAACTGCATGGTTAAATGCTGGAATGGATAAATTCTTGCAATTCTGTTAGTCCAGCAGGTGACTTTATTCAAATGGTTGCTCATCCTTTTTATCTTTGCAGTGAACTTTGCCTACAGGGACCATTATTAATGTAAGCTAATATTGATTCATTAATATTATATGAAAATGATACTTGAATTTCTCCTTTGCATCCGTTATTTATCTTTGTAATTAAGTTAAAAAAACCATACAATTAAAACAGAACCTATGGCCCTGATGTTCATAAATTTGCAAAAAGGTGGTGTTCTAACTCTGATGACTGGCTATTTCATAGACGATGCATAGCTTGTTCAGGATGACAGGTGAGAAAGAAAGAAATATTAAGGTTCAAGCACTTCATCCGAGATACACAATATTGATCTACGGCTGCTGAGGATTTGAGATGGAAAGAAGGCATTGAAAATCAAAAGGTAACAGCAGTTTGGGCAACAGTGATGATGAATATGGTAAGAATTTGTGATTCACAGAAACTGGCAAAAAAAAGCCCCCAAACTACAATTCAAGAATAAAGAGTTGAGTAAACTCAGAGAATGAGTAAAAAGATCTGCTGAAACTACAGTCACTGTTGGCTTGATGTCTCCCAAGACTATTCCCAGAAAAAGCAGTACACCAATTGGAGTTTCTGTTTGAGAGCAGGCATATTGACTAACACTTTTCCTTAAGGTTACTTCTCAAAAAATAAAGTTCTTTTGAGTTACACTGTCTTCATGGGCCTTACTACTAGTGACTTTGCAAACTACCCTCCTGTTTATATATCCCAGTGTGATCTTTGGATTTAATTTCTTTTTTGCAGCATCAGCAGCGTAACATTGCAAACATATGTCAGCTTGTGAACCTCTATAATCTGCATATTCTTTCCTAAGTAATGTCTTGGCAGCTCCCCCCTGCTGTCCTGTATATATTTAGGTGATTATTATTGCATACATGCGATATCTGATGGAGCATGGGGCAAAAAATATATGCTGAAAAGGGAGAAAAATAAACTTTCTTAGTAGAAAGAGAGAGAACTCTCCACGCTTTGTTTCATGCTGTTACTGCAAAATGGAGGTGAGCTCATCCATGAACTGGATGATACCGGTAGCCTGAGACACAGGTTGGTCAGCAAGGATGGTAGCCATCCTCTTGGAGCTGTGAATGTACAAGCAGACATACATGGAAGGGAGAAGCAGCTTCCGCATTTATGAGGGAGAAATCTAGCCATTCTTTTGTGAGAATGGGATAGCCTCTAAGAAGATACACAGCAACAGTTATATTGACCAGACTAAAATAAGCAACAGCCAGAAGCTGACAAATGATTTTGGGGACTTGCTGTACTAGTTCTCCAAGAACAATGACCCGTTGGATCACCCACCATGCAGCTATGCACCTACAAAGCCTGTTTAGACACAAGATAATGTGCTTATCATTTAAAATGCTTAGTGTCGGTCAATAAGGCAGAACACAATTCAAGTGCATAACCTCTGACACTTCTTTTGGTTGTTTTTAGATAACCAGTTATCCAAAGGTGTCCTCAGTCCTCTTTCCTGCCTTAAGGATCCCATTTTAATGAACTGAAATGGAGGTAATGAGATGTATTAGAACAGATGGATTGAGAAAGAATGTAAACAAGATGAACTGAACTGAGAAAATCTAGGTGCAAGGCTTCCAAAACTTCTTCTGGCCTGTCTTCAGCTGAATGATCTGCTGAAGATCCCCTGTGATCCATTCATTGTCTGAAGAATCCCATTATAAATGGCTGCAATGGCTGCAGATTAATGCAGATGAGATGGATTGAGACATGTATTTGAGATGAATGGTCCTTTGAGGCAGTGTGCTCTTTCATATCGGATTGTGCCTCCTTTGTGCAAAACTCAGGAGACTATGCCAGTCAGAACAAATGTCAGTCAGCACTAGGGTAGTACCTACTTTCTTCCTGCATGATTTTGCCCAAAAGAAATTATAATGTCTTAGGGGGACAAATTTCACAATATGATTTACTGCTTGTTCTCTCTTGGGTGTCCTACCAGTAAAGGAACATTGATCATGAATCTTTCCATATTTTATGTGGGATTAGTTTTCATTCACAATTCAGCAGAGTGACTGATGGGAAAGATTTCTTTTTACAATGTGTCTTTTCTTGGCTAAAAGAGAAGTTTCATCTGGGGTCACTGGACAGTCCCCAAATAATAAATTCTGATTCTTGACTATAAGAAAGAAGGAATGGAGAATAAGTCTTCTTAGCTTAAGGTAGAACATGCCTGGAAATTATTTCCAAGACAGTCAGCAAAAAGGGCAAACTATCTTTGTTGTAAGGACAATTGCCCGTATTTTAGTTGAATGACATGATTATTTTCTTTATGTAGAGTATATTTTATATAAGATATACAATCATTTATTTACTGGAGAAGGAACTGAGATTCAAATCTTCCTTCTTTTGAGAACATGCTTGCCAGTCTGTGAAACTAATTTTTCTGCTATGACAACATCCCCAAGGGACTACAGACTGCACAACTGGCAGAGACAACCTGCAGTTCCAGCCTCCTAAGCCACATCCTTCATTTAGCACCCCACAGGCTCACCATCAGGGAGACTGCTACAGTATGTGGGTATGCTGAGATTCGACTTTTTGCTCTCCTCATGCCTCACTTAAATCTCCCTTGTTGCTGTCTGACCTCATAACTTCTTTCCCAGGAAAGAGAGAGCATGGAACATCCACCCCAGGCATTAGTTGTTATATCATCTGCTCCATTCGAAGTGTTTGAAAAATATATGATGGCAGAATAACCAGAAGGTTTCAGGTGGTGTTGGAGCACACTTGTGCACATGGAGTTGTTGGGAAATAACTGGCCTCTAAGCGGTAGAAGCTGAGAAATCTATGTATTTTGGAAAACCTATACTTAAGGGGTAGCCATTTAATTGGTTCTGGTGAACACAATCTGGACACAAATAACTAGAATTGGGATGTACAAGAAGACATAAATGTCTAAAAATTAAAACTATGTACAATGCCTGAGCAGTAAAGTATAACAAAGTAACTTGCATCACCTGTAGACATTAAGCCCAGATTTAAAACTCAAGCACATATTCTAATAAGGTTATTTTTATTATTTTAAAAGTTTGTGTTAGGCAGGAATTAATTCTTAAAACCATTTAATTTTTTGCATCAAAACTTTGAAAGCAATTACTTTACAGTGGAATAGTTATATGAAGAAGCAGAATTATCCTGGGCCACACCTCGCTGAAGATGACCCTGCAGGTGTTGCATATATAAAATAACAGAAGAAGACAAAGTTAGAATAATATGACTACTTGATATAATTACTGAAAAGATTTATATCAAGGATTTGTAGCAAATTATATTTTGCTCACATTTATGCTTATTCGATAAATGGATATAAATGAACTAATGCCTCTATTTCACAGTTAAAAAAAAAAAAAAAAGAGAGATTTTATAATGATGGACATCTTGGCAATTATTTAAATCTCCAAAGAATATTCACAGAGTGCACTCTTAAAAATGTGAGCAGTATTAAATGAATTCCCAGCTCCACCATTAGAGAGATTAGCTCAGTGTTGTATCTTTACTGACAATTCTACTGTATCCTTTCACTCTAAAGATTTTATATGCGAGGTTCCACTCTTACCATGGTCTCACCGAGAGGGAACCCACTGTAGGACCACAGCTGCAAGAGCTTCCACTTCTCTTGCTTAAGCCAGTTTATCTATTTAAAGAAATTTTGTTTATGT
The DNA here is from genome assembly GCF_023634085.1 of Falco cherrug. Lineage (NCBI taxonomy): Eukaryota > Metazoa > Chordata > Aves > Falconiformes > Falconidae > Falco > Falco cherrug. The sequence continues at coordinate 70,649,221 of NC_073702.1, read as the reverse complement.
GAGAACTGCAGGAAATCACATATATATCAGCTGCCTCAAAAAAAGTCCTATTTTATTTTCTATCATTCTGCAGGACTTGATTGATGACCAAAAATCTTGGAATTCTAGCTACCTGGGGAAAAGATGTACTCGGTGGAGGATATATAATAAAGAGCAGCTAAAAATAAAGTGACAGCAATCACTGTAAAGCTTGATAACTGAATCTCTAGTGTCCAACATAAATACTGGGTTTAGGTGCTTTTTATGCATTTTACAGCAAAAGCCAGATGCTTGATATCTAGTACGTGAGTTTATATAAATTAGTTCCTTACTTGGCCAACTTTATGACATCAGTTCATCTTGAATTTATACTTTGCTTTAAAAGGTCACAATTACAAAAAAAACCCCTGCAAACAAAATATTGAGGCCTAGCCTTCCTGTTCCTGGCAGTTTAAAATGTATGTCCTGTAAATATTTTGAACTACTTACTAGCAGATTTTATGAAATGCTGCAATCTTACTACTACTGTGTATTATGCCAAATCTATAGAATATGCCTATGTGACAAGTAGCTAAATATTTCCATATGTGTATAAAGGTGCATCTGAATCCAAATAGCTATGACTTTAATTCCTCAGAAACATGTGGTACAGGCACCTGTTTATTTCATCTAGCAAAATCTTGATGATAATCGGTGTTTAAAGTGTACTTGCAATTTGAGACAAACCAAAAAAAAAATATCATAGATAGAAGCTGAGACAGTGTTACAAGAATTTAGGCTTGTATTATGCTGAAGAGAAAGTATAGTGCCCTTTGGCCGTGGCCACTACCATGTGCAAAGTTGATTAGGATTTGGTAAACAATAGGAACCTATAGGTCAACCAGGTGTGCCATGACTTAGCTGTGCTCAGTCCTACTCTCATCCTCTGTCTACTCCTGCCTTTAATTTATATCTTCTAAGATGAGCGCAGACATATGTGGGCTAGCGGTAAAAAAAATAATAAAAAGGAGCCAATAGGCAATGTTTTTTGTGCTAGGAAAGGCAGTCTTTTATCCTTATAACAGTGGGTGGTCTGGGATTATATGAATGATGCCTTACAGCACATAGGGTAAAAAGAACTACCACATTGACAAAGAAATGTATTGTATCAGTAAAATCCCTGCTGAAGTCAGTGGGAATTCTCCCACTGACTTTAGAGGGGTTGAGATTTCACCCCACAAATTAGGTTCTCTCTGTCACTGAGTTCTAGCACACGTCTACGTGGAAAACAGGATTGAATCATGTGAGAATTTACTGTTCTGCCCCTGCATTTGGGTCATAATGCTGTAAGAGCTGGAGAGGTCAGGATTTATTTTCTCCTGGTAAAATACCAGTTTAGAATTGCTGCAACCAATAAGTAGGCTGGCTGAATAGACACCACACTTAAAATTAATGGCCTTCTACAATATGTTATAAATTCCGTATAACTGAAGGTGGCTTGAAAAAGAAAGTGTTACAGAAATTTGGCACTGGTATGAAACTTCAGGAGTCAGTAATTGCTAGTGGCTATAAATTAGTTTGAGATGGTGTATTGACCCACTCATGCACTTAATGTAATGGTATCAGTTTAAATTACAGAAAGAGGCTGAGCATTAAAATACTCAAATTGCATTGGGAGTGGGGAGAGAAAACACAAAACTGTCATAGCCCATTAGTTTTCTATAAAGTTGCAGAAAAATACAGGAATCGATAACAAAGAAGTTTTCTACTTGCACTTTATTAATCTGGCCAATATTGCTCAATGCTGCAATTTAAAAAATAAGATAAATTTTAAACTATTTTATAATTGCAACTAATTGGTCATGCAGAATATTTACTTACTACTAACATGATGTACTAACATTTAATAATATGCTATTTATTAACATTTTCTTGCTAGTAACAGGGACGTGCACACTGTAGAATCTTAGCACAGCACTGCACTGACGAGTGTTCAGAGAGGGCTACCATATCTCTGTTTCAATGGAATCAACTTTTATTTCCAGCTAGAAACTTTAACAAGACAGAATTTGAGTACTTCTGGATAACTGTTGAGGATTCTGGCTGTGTGGTTGTTGTAGCGGCCTCTGTGAGCCTGTACAAAATTCCCAAACCCCAGGTTTGTTCCCTGTTTGGTGAAGTTCATTAGACAGTAATAGAGATGTTGCATGGTAGGTGGAGCGCTTTCAAGGGGGGTGTGTGTGTATTTTGACAGTAGGTTCATATTCAAGGAATTCAATTAGCTCAAGATGTTTTCAACTTCTTATCTGAATGATCGATATTACTGGCATATCTGTGGCTTCCTAGAGATACAGAAACCCTATATTTAATGGGTGTGACAGCGTTGGTGGATACAAGACAAAGATTGGCAAAGATTGTTGAAAAGCTCAACCAGAAAAGAACAGTTGTTTTTTCTTCCTCCACAGCTTTAAGGGCAGAGATTGAAGGCACTCTGGAGATTTATGTCTCTTCTGCCACAAGGGGTCTTTCTAACTGTGGAGCATTGGCTTTGTTAACAACAACTTGCAGTTCCATGGACCTTTCTAGAGCTTTTGAATATAATTTTCTGGAAAACATAAAAGAGAAAACAGAAACCTTACTCATTTAAGCATGGATTCTTACAGACATTTGGATGCCTTATGGAAGTCACTAATGATTTTTTTCCCAACTGTTTTGCCCAAGCTTAGGTATGTCCCTTGCAAATCTAAAACTGTTTATTAATACCTCACAGGAAGAGCAAGGACTCAATAGCCACCTTCCGGGTTTCTGGTGTATATGATATTTAATGATGAATTATATCTTCTTAACAGCTCAGAAGTCTGTTTTCTGTACATCCAAGAATCTTGGCTAAGTATTATTTGGGCTGGTAGAAACAGGCACATTCTCAGCCTACTTAAATAATTTCAGACTTCGTTTATTTAGGGTAACCATTTCTGAAAGTGTCTCACAAACATCAGGTGCAGTTCTCATTTCTAAATAACTTTTATCTTTAAATACATCATCAGTCCCAATCAGGTTACTGGAATGCTCTCTTTCACAAAGCTGTTTAAATTTATTTCACCTAGGTCTCTATCAGACAGAATGATGCTGCTATTACATGTCTGACTGCAAGTCACACATGCCCACCTGAAGAAGCTTTAACTACCCCAAATAACAAGTGACATGATGGATTACAGACTTCAGCACACCCTAGCTAAAGTAAATTACACTGCAAGCTTGTACAGCTTGCAGACTGGCTGTCACCTTGCTTAATTCTCACCAGGTGAAAATTAGGGATGTAGTTGAAGCTGGCTACTTACATGAAATTTCTCTGGAAGTGCCTGTCTTTGATACTGTTATAATTAGATGAGTTACCTTACAAGGATGCTCCCCTCATCTCTCTGTCTCTCCCTGACCATAGAGCAAGCTGAACCTACTTAGACAAGATAACTGACTTCACAAAAGCTTGTGTCCTAATATTACCTTCTCTGCCATCTTCATCTTGCCACACAAACAGTGGCCGCCTTAATAACGTCTGGCATGCCAAGGTCACAGCTCCTGACTGCAGAATGGAATAAGCATAGTAGTACTCAGTAATTTCATACCCATCTTCCTTTCAGCAGAGGAAATTTTTGTTGCTTTTGTTTCTTATATTGCAGAAGGTGGGCCAAATGGAGTTACCATAAAATCAGTAACATTTTGGATAGTATTGACAAGGACATGTGGTGTGATTCTACGTAGTGCCTTCAACTGCCAAGACTTGCAGAGGTATAATTCAGAATCTAAAAATCATGAAACTGCATTTAAAAGAACTATTTTTTCAGCTTGGTTTTGATCTGCTACCGTTTCAGTTGGCAGAAACCAACAACAATAGCAGCAACAAGAAGCAAAATGGGAATTCTTTTGTATAACTATATAAGCTCAAACTTAATACCATGACGTATATTACACATATCTTTCATAAGAATTGGCAGGAATGCTTATGTTACTACAACACTTTTCAGGAAAAATAATAACGTGCATATGGATTAAATTTCAGAGACTTATTGCTTTGTTTTGCAACAAGTTTTTTTCTTTAAACACACCAGAATAACTTCTTTCACCTTCTCTCCTCAGTTTGGATAAGCAATTCTCTCATGCTTCCAGCCGCCTCCTTGCGTTGTGTGAGCTCCTCCTCTTATTTCTACTTTATATATCAAGATAGATTTGGCATTTTTTTTTGACAGATGACAGTATTTCATTTCACTGGGGAGAGGAATATGGAAGACAGGAGATGAAGAGCGGCTGAAAAACACTTTGTCTTAGGACAAACGAATAGCCTTTTAGCAAACATTCCCACAAAAACACAGTCCAAATCTTTGGGCTGACAATAAACATTGGAAATCTCATCCAAATGGTATTTTTCAACTGATAGTACTAAGCTTCTGAAAATGGTTTTTGAAAACACTGCTGCTCAGTCATATCTCTTCTACAACATTTAAAACTGAAGTTGAAATGATGGCTTTGCATTACATGTCTGAATAAAACATACTTGATTCCTTGTGCATACTGGATGACCAGGTAAGATGCACGTTATCTATTTAGTCCTTTCTGAATTACTTTGCTTTTGCAGCTTAGTGTGACTGACAACAACACAAGGGCTAGGTGTTCCAGAAGAGCAGAGACGGCATATATAAATTGCTGACTACTGCATCAGGAGGAAAAGAAAAGCCCTCCAGTGAAGCAAGAATTACTCTGAAAGAAGAGGGTATTTTCAAGTTTTTGATACTAAAGACAGAAAATAGGCAATATGGAAAATGTTTCAGTTGACTGAATACTTCCACACACATTTTCACATAAATTCTTCTGTGTATATGGGATGCCTTTTATGATCAGTATCTTTCCTAGATTTTTTTCTGTCATTTTAAAACTTTCTTTTGTGTCAGTTTACATGAGGAAATTCATTCAGAAAACAATGAGTAGACAAAGCACCAGCACCCAGATTTCAGATATATACAATGTCATGCCAAATTCTTGAGAAAGTTCTGAAACAATATCACTTCCAAAAAATTACTTTTGTCTTGCTGTTTTCTTGAAGGATGCTAATTGTAATTTCTGTGCTTAGATTAAGAAACTAACTTTTTATAATAACTTTAAAAACAGACTAGCATTTTTACTCAGAAAGATAAATTTGCTTTTAACTATCAACTTGGGTCTGGCATTCCATTATCTACAATTCTTCCTTAGCAGCTCAGACTTTAAGGTATTCTGTAAGTGGTCACATTTTGCTGTATTTTACTACACATCAAGTTTTTCTGAAAAATCATACTTTTAATATAAAGATACCATTTAAATGGTAAACTGAATTAGATTCCATTCAAACCGAAGTTTACATCAGAACCAAAGATTAAAGTGGAAAAGATTCCACCTGTATCCATACTCATCTGACAATCAAAGTTAACAGATACTATACAGGAACTAGTAACATTGCCACTTCCAGTGAAGGATGGATTTTTCTGCATACCATAAAAGCAAATGGAAGAAAACTTTTAACTCTCGTTTTCTCCTAAAAATATTGAAAACTAAGACCATCCAAGTAGAAATAAAGAATGTGAGTTACACTTAGAGCTAATAGTCTCCTGGAAGAAGAGAACTGTCCTGTCAAGATGAAATATTGCAACTCTAAAAATCTATAGAGTTTAGCTGGCTTTGGGATCAGGCTGTAGAGTTTTCAAAATCGTAATCTGGGCTGAGGAAGTACTGTTTGCTTAGATCTTACTTTACTTTCCTAAAGGATTTTTTGGAAATGGTCTTAAAGTTTGAGTACCTTTACATGATGCTGTGTGTATGTGAGAAATAAGCTCCTGGGATCAATTTGTGGAACTGGAATTTTAAAGAAAATACATTTTCATCTCTTGAATTGCCATTTTTGCTCTGCTTGACTGAATGGCAAGTTGTAGAATAAACCTGAATTAATACATCTCAATCTCTTAAGAAGAAACAGGCAAGCCCTGATCAATATTCATGTGCTTTTTTCACTTGTAAACTCATGTCATGACAGAAAGAGATTTATTGTCTTTTGTCATGACCTAAGAGAAAACTCACATGCTTATGGCTTCTTTTTATTAGTTAGCTTACTTAGGTATTAGTTTAATTAGATATTTTATTTTTACTTTTACATTACAGTAGTATCTGGGAGGCCAGTCAGATCACAATTCCTACGTAAGAAATACAGATTTAGTGAGACAGTTAAACCACCCAAGAAGCATGCTCTTCAGTGAGAAACCCAAGAAGCAAAGGGAGAAAGCACAGGTGCAGAGATGTGAAATAAATTGCTCAAATTCAGACTGACATGGTAATAAACATGATTTAGGGCCATTGTCTCCCAGTTTGTAGCTCAGTGTCACTGGGACACCACTTCTTACAACTGGCCATGCTTTTTCATGTATTTCTGCCTCTGTTCAAGCTTTCTATGTATAAGGTGAAAATACTATCTTTAACTCGTGGTGTTATCTCTTAAATAATGAAGTAGTGACTACAGTAAAATTTTGCGGGCAAAATTGTGTCAACTTAGGGAATTCCACTCCAGTTTATTGGCAGTTAAAAGAAATGGTTAATTACTGGTTTGGGTACTGAGAAACAAAGAAGAGAGTAAATTAAATGAACAGTTAGGGAAAAGTCTTTTCTTCCCCCTCCCCCAGGCTCAGCTTCAGCCCAGCACCTCTCCTCTCCCCTTCCTCATTTTCGCTCCCCTCGTTCCCACCACAGGTTATGGCCAGGGCCAGGTGGTGCAGGAGGCTGTGGTCTGTGCCTGTTGGCTTCTTCCTGCTGCTCCTTCCTCCTTACTTCCCTGCATCTCTTTTCTTGCTTGTTTTGTCTGCTCTGGCCATTCCCTCCATGGGCTGCAGTCCTTCAGAGTGTCCCTGTCCTAGTGTGGGTCACTCATGGCCATAATTCCTTGGGGTATCTCTGTTCTGATGTGGGCTGCTCGTGGCCACAGTCACTCACAGTACATGGAGATGTACCTCCTCCAGTGTGGAGGTCCTCTTTCCAAGATGTCTCTTGCCATGTCCCCAACACTATCCCCTTCCACATGCCTCCTTCCATATTTTCCTGTGTGCGTCCTCACATGGCATTGCCCATGTCTCCATTTGTGTGTCCTTCTGTGCCTCCTGCCCTCAGCAGCTATCACCTTTTTTCTTCAGTAAGTTTGAGCAGAGGTGTCATGTGTTTCTCTGATGGGTGGAAGTCCTGGCAGGGGGTGGACTACATCATCGGTGGCTGTGACCAGCACAGGGCAGTTCCAGCTGCCTCCTCAGAGACACCTGTGGCTCCCACTACTGAAACTCTACTATGTATCCCCAGCATGAGTAGACGTGCTCTACATCATGTGGCTAAGATTAAGAAAGTGATTAAGAAGCTGTTCTTTGGGAGAAAAAAAAAAAGCATTTTATAGCATAGTGGCAGCCATAGAGCATTTTAGTAATGAAGGTTTTAATGAGAAAATCATGTGAATAATCTTTGTGAATTATCACAATCGTGGCGGATTTTAAATAATCATAGTTCCCTGTGGCACTGAATTACAAGCCATGTTCATCAATAATTAACACTTTACTCTAGATTTTCAGATTAAAAATTCTGCTTCATGACTTTTCAATGCTGGGCAACCAGGCTGGAGTTTCCGATGTTTCCCAGCCTGCAGCAGAGGGTTTTAGAGATCAGGGATAACTGCATTCCTGTGATACCCTCATTGACTTTCCACATTTTGCTCCTCCACTACCAAGCACCGACCCCTCAGGCACTGGCACACTCTCTCCTGCTCCCAGTGCCCAAGACCAGTAGATCTTCTATGTGCAAATGTGTCATTTTCCCTCCCAAACTAGAGGCTGGTAATCAATTTGGCTTCTTTTTTTTTTTTTAATTTTAAATGCTTCTGAGAAGCTAGAACGCTGCTTTTCAGGAAACTTTGTGTAGCATGAGGGCCTCATTGCAGGATTTGCAAGAGAAAACCTTTGTTTAGAGCACTCTGTCTTGTTGCTTTAAGTAGAACATATTTCTTATATTTCTGTCTTGGAGCAAAGTAGATTATAGCCAGACAGATAGGTACTTGGAGAAAGAATTGATTTTATTTCTATGTTGCATTGATTATTCCCACGTATACCACCATTAGTCATACCCAGGAATTTCCTTGCCGGGAAAAGGCAGGACAGACTGGTTTAGAACTGCTCTGCAGCTGTTCTGAATTACACTGGGATAAGACTCTGAACCCTTCCAGTTTTTAGCTGTCTGAAGGTTTAGGTTTTAGCATGAGACCATACTCAAACCTAGCCTCAATTCACTGTTGAAATGGTTCAGTTTTGTTGGTAACGGAATTAGTAACTTCTAAGGAAAACTACCATTAAAAAAAAATATTCTTGAAAACAGAACAGTGCAAAGAGAAGTAGGCAGGAAACTTTAAAATGTGCACAATATGAAATGGTATCAAACCAAAAGATCAACAGATGGCTTCAGCATGAAGACTAGCAGTGTTTTCTAGCCTTTATTTATTTCAGGGGCTCAGTATCAAGAGGTGCAAGTTTCCATCTGGTAATAGAATTCCACAAATAGTTTTAGATGAAAGGCATAATGTGTGTTTAATGATACCTTCATGTTGCTGATCAAAGTATTTTTTTCTGACCAATTTTTTCTTCATGGAGTTATTTTCCTTCCCTTACCCATTTTCTCCAGCCGTTCTACCCCTCCCTGACTCCCACGTTGCGTAACTTTGCTAATATTTTACCTATACCATTACAAACACTGTACGTGCTTACTGAAGACACGGATTCTTTGGTGATTCTGCCCACCAGTTTTTCCCGTTCTTCCTGTCCTCTACTTCCCCAGCCCACCATAAATTTTAGAACTGGGAAGAAGTTGTATTATTTCACCTCTTTTGTCTATATCCTCAATGTTTGTTCTTATCCTAACTCCACTAAACTTAGGTATTTTGTTTATGGGTATATATGCACACAAAGCATATTGGGCATATGCTCCTTCCCAAAATAAGTAAGTGTGTCACTTCTCAACTTGACAGCATGGCACAGAGAACAGCTGTGGTACAATGCCATCTGGGGGCACTTGTCCTGTCTGCAAAGAACCACAGAATGCAAGAAGAAATATGTTAGACAAGAAACGAAGAATTACAAAGGTTAGAGGACCTTGGCAAGACCCTTCCCCCCTGCATGTCTCCATTTTTCCTCTCAGCCTCTGCTTTGTCTGTCTAAAGCACAGACTTGCAAGCACAGTGATCTCAGGGCTTTAAGCTCTGCTGTCATGCTAATATGTCACCTACTTTTATCTATCAGCAGTGCTGAGACATCTAACAGAAAATTTCACAGAGTTTTGGAAAGTGCTTCATCATGGGCACTCTACTAGACATCACGTTTACCTCTGCCTGACATGAGGTAGAAAATATTAAAGAATGACCCCATGTCCATTGCAGACAGTTAGAAACCTTCCACTGAATTTGGTGAGACTTGTATTAGGCATATTAATCTGAGATGACGCAGCATGTGCCCACTGCAGTGCTTCCTGACTTCATATTCCAGTGCTGGCTTCTCAGTAAACACAGCAGGAGGGCAAAAGCCCTACTATGTGCACACTCAGTTCCTGCGTTTTTCTGCTCTATTAACCTCCAATGCATAAGTGAATTTAAAATGGCTTAGCAATGCTATTGGCAAGTGCTTCAGCTCCAGTAGCTTTTATATTCAGTGTTGAAAATGTCAATCTTTTGCCATTTGTCATAGCAAATTGTGGTCTCTGGCACGAGCTAGTATCCTGTGGCTGCACAGCTCACTGCTCTGATATTTTGATTGTTTCCCCTATTTCTTATTCATTTCTGTGAATCAATGTGAAAGAGGTTAAATACCATTTTCTTGTATGCTATTTAGATATGTTATATCCTTTCCCTCCCATATATGAGATTTGCGTGAATTAGTACTGCTGGTAATTACTCTGTACAGATAGCTGCAGCAGAAGTAACTAACTGATTAGTTAGCTGGAGTAGCCCCATCTGCCATATACCTTGGAGACCCCACAGTACTGTTACAGGATAATGGTCTCCTGTTGCTGTATAATGCTCTCTGGTTGCTATGCAAATGCAAAGTCAAAACAAATGTGAATGATGACATTTTACAGAGGAAACAGAGCTGAGCCTGCCTCTGATAAATATTTCATTCAAAAGCATTTCTGTGTCCTAAACAAGTGAAATGGATATTTTCTAAGGCAATATCGTGTTGTAGATGAGAGCAGAATTACAGCTCTAGCATTCAAAGCCTAGTTGTTACGCTTTTTGCAGCTTATGTGCCAAATAACTCATTTTGCTCTGATTTCAAGACCAGCCACACTCTAGTAACTATTGCTCCTTACAGCTCGCCTGTTACCTCTTTCTTAGTCTTCCTTTTGACTTCTTTTCCGCTCCTGTGTAATTCTCCTTCATTGTGCAACAAACTTTTCTAGTGAGTGTTTGTTGTTTGACATGTTCTCCATCTTATCTTCTGAATACTTTTGGGCCACACTATGTCTTTTTTTAAATCCATTTATACTATTGAACTAGAGCCTATACTTCATCTTTCTTACTCCGGGAACAGAAGAGGAGTCAAAAAGAGAAAAAAAGAAAAAAAAAAAGAAAGGAGAGACTGTTGGGAAGCTAGTTGTGGCTTCCTGATCTTGTCTGGTCCCAGCTTAAGGACTGATCAAAACAGTCAACATTCTTGGTCACCTTGGCCTTGCTGGCTGTGGTTTTCCAGAAGAGAGATGGGCATGATCAGTCTGAAGGTTGGCAGCCTCACCATAGTAATTGACTTCTCCAAACTTCACTGTGCCCTTGTGGAGTCTTCATAGACTATGTGGATAGCAGCTGGAGGGTATTTGTGCCTCATCTCAACCCTCCTCATGCTAACCTCAGCTGTCTAAGAGGTGCTCCAGCTTCAGATTGCATCATGTTCCTTCAAACTATATTTATTAAACTGATGCCTGATGTAGACAGGGAAAGGGGAGGTGGACAAAGGTTTGGATAAAAAGCACACAATAACCTATGGATTTTAGGCAACATAAAAGATGTGTTATTTAATCTGAATCTGGTATCCAATTAGAAAACCACCAAAGAAAAGATTAAGACAGACTGCCCTTCTAATCATTAATCATCCTGCTTTTTTTTCTTTTGCTTAGTACCGTAATCTTTAGAAGGTTAAGGCCAAAACAGTAGAGTTCAGGATACCAAGCAAGTTAGGGCTAACTAGATGACCACATCTGCAGTCTGAATGAGCTGTCTCAGCCCATACTTTGCCAAGATTTCCCTCTTTGGTAGATTAAAAGGAATCCAGCATGCCTGCTGCCTGAAGCTGGTTCAAGAATAACGCAAGAGGCAGCTAGCCCCTTGGGTACACAGTTATTTAGAGCTTAAAAGGTCAAAACACCCAAATGCCTACCAGTAGCCAATGGAGATAATATACCAAAAGTGTACTGAACTCCATAAAGACACAACAGTCTCTTAGAAGAGCAGCCAGGTTTGAGGCAGCCAGATTTTACACTAGCTTTAGTTTCCAGATTGATTTAAATCATGCAGAGAGTAATCTAACTTTGTGAAGGCAGTCTACAGTCAGAAGATGGGTATAATCACACGGATACATTAATTTTTAGACTATGTGGGCGATATCAAAATGAATCAGAAGAATTTTCACTGTATAGTTGCAACCTGGGTATCAAACCAAACCTCCCCATCTAAACCAAAACAGATAACAACAACCACATCTCTTCCTTGAGCTGAGAATAACTTCCTTACCTGATTCATCAGTTAATTTCCCTTCCAGCCATCTTTGCATCATTCCCCTGTGAACTAAGTCTCAGCCACAAGTTTCTATCTATGCATTGACCTACCCCAGTCACTAGATTTTTATTTTGCAAATGAAGAAGAGGAAGGGAAGAAGGAAAAGTAGGTTGGTAATTTTAATAAAGGCAGTTAATGAAGAATTCAGAAAAGCAAATGACCTACAGCTCTTTGTGTTCACAAATACTATAATCTCCACATAAGATCCAGATGTGAAGATCAATTTTACAGTTCCTCTGTTTTTCCTCTTTCGTCTGTAGTTTCAGTAAGAACACACTTTACTAAAGACATACACAGCATGTAGGGAAGGTTGAAGTATAACACAGATACACAGCTGTCAAAAGAAAGTGGAGAGATGTGATGTACTTGAGCAGTGTCAATGGTATATGCCTGTACATATCTAGCAGAAGTCCCTGATTTCTTAAAGTTTCTCCCTCTGTAGCAATATTCAAATTTTTCTCTGGCTATCATTGCTCTAGACATATTTTCCCATTTCAGTGAAACCCTGGGCTTAGAGCTTATTTAGTGAGCACAAGAAATGCCAGAACCCATAACTATCTTCTGTAAATATAATTTCATGGACAGGTTCAGTTGTTGAATTCAAGCACTCTTCTGTTTCTCAGGATCCCATTGCTCTCCACCAGAAAGCACTTTCAGTGTCCTTTATATTCTTTAAAAGTTTTTTTTTTTCCCTGCAAATGTTGAAGGAAAGATAACCTTAAATTCATAGAAATTTGTTCTGTACCCAAACACATGCTGAAGGGTTATGAAGTTCTGTCAACAGGATGTATTTGGATAAGTCATTACTCCGTGTCATCTGAGTGGCACAAACTAAAAGGAAAAAAACCAGAGGATTTACTTAATAAAAAAAAGGAAATGATACAGAAAGTTGGAAGTTAATTGTGTTTACTCTCTTGAAAGGCTCAGCATGGGTATCAAATAACAAAAACAAACCAGCTGCAAACAAAATGACTTTTACAAAGACCATTAACTCTTAGTTACCATCATTATTTCAAATAACAATCTAACCACAAAGATGGTAAAATGCAAACTCTATTTCTGTTGCCCTTTATAATGTTTACCTGGGCTATTTCCCAAATACTAATTTTGGAATATAATCTTATTAAAACAGGAATTTTTATTACATGAATCTATAAATCTGCCAACATTCAATAAACTTTAATCTGTTTTTCTTGCTTGTTAATTGGAAGGTTAATAAAGAGCTTCTTTTTATAGTAAATATGTCACAGAAAAAAAACAGTATTGAAAAAATCTTTATAGGGAACAATGGTAGCTGTCCTGATTCACATGTTCAGCCTATTCTTGAAGACTTCTGAAGTCAGAAGCAAAGACACGGACTCTGAATAGTCCAGGGGGTTTATCACTCTTCCATTAGAAAGAGTTTTCAATGTATAGCCTGAGTTTTCATATTTTAATTTAAGCCAAATATTTCTGCCTTCTATACCCATTTATAATAGGGATCAGCCTATTCTTTTATTTTTCTCAGATTCCTCCCCAAGCCTACTTCAGTATTTCCTCAATATTTATATTACTAAGCCCATGGTGATTATCACTGCTGTATTGCAGAGTGTCTCTTTTGGTTCACATCCTCTTTGAGGGGTACTGTCACAAAGCGGACGTAGTACTCCAACTAAGCAGTGGAAAGATTGTCTCACATTTCTTGGCAGCAATCCTTGTTTTTATCCCGCTAACTGCTCTTTTACTGTTTCTAAATCAAGACTCATGTTCAAGTCACAGTCCCCTATAGTATCTCAATCATCTTCTGCATGACTGGTAGGCATTTTTTTCTCACCCTACATTTGTGTTACTGCTTATTGCTGTCTAACTATGGTGTCTTCTGTTTGGTCTTGTTGAAATACATCTTTTTTGTTCAGATCATTCCTTCAGTTTGTCAAGATCTTTTTTAACATTAACCCTGACCTCTAATGTACTTGCCATAATTCCTGCATCAGCTGCGAATGATTAGGCATTTTGATACCATCCTCAGGACTGGCAAATAAAATGAAGGCTATCAGACCCAGGACAGGTCTTGTGTGCCTGACAAACTGCAAAATCCCATTCAATATGCTCTTCCATTTTGATAATGAAAAGGCATAACTTTCTTCAATATGTCTGTTCAACCAATTTTTGATTCATTGACTCAGATTAAAAAAGAAGTATGTCCTGTGCTAACTTACTAACTTATCTGCTTTAAATATGCTGACTCTCAGGTCAGCAATGTTTTCACTTATTTGTAGTTTTAAAATATTCAAATGAAATTATGTAATGCTGGATTTACTCTGCAGTTCATTTTAGTTATGATTGCCAAAGTTATGTTTGTAAAGTTCCTTCTTTAATTATTGCTGCATTTTCAACAAAACTAAAAGTCTCAGTAAACATATATGTGTTTCTTAGTGGATAGCCCATATCAATGAGGTAAGTCTAAAAGAAACGTCAGAAACTCAGTTTAGCTTAGTTTAATTCTAAAGTAATCTTCAACAGCATATCCTACAAAGCTCCTGTAATGATACCTGATGATTAGTGTGAGGAACTGATTGAATCAAAAAGTTTCTTGCTTATTTTGGTTCTTTCAGAATAAATATTCTGCCATATGATCTGCTAAGTTTACTTTCAATTTGAGAAGTCTGAGGTCCTGGGGAGCTCCTCAGCAAACAGCAATAACAGGGCTGCCCAACTGGTCACATGTTAAATACCTCTCCTTAGCCAGGCCACTGGGAGACTGGGCTTACACGTCAGAAACCAGAAGACATCTACTGAGAACATCTCCTACCAGCTGTTGAATCTGAAAAAAACCTACATGAATAATGGGCTAGTGTCAACAAGTGAAGTAATCTCTGCCTGGTAAGACTATGGTAAAAAATGGTTTACAGATTTTAAGGCCAAACTAAACCTAAAAAGTAATTAGTGTTTATCCAGTAGGATTATTTAAGTATAATAGAACAATGAATTATACAGCTGTAGCTATGCCAGGAGTAACAGAGCAGAGGCAGGATTTCTATAAGATCCTTTGATAAAATTACTGCTAGGAAAATGAAAATATCTGATTTACAAAGGAATTTATAGAAGAATGGATCTTAAAAAGCTTCCAGTAAAAAGCATAATACAGAGGAGAATCTGTTACTGAAATGCTGAACAGTTCAAAACTGGTGAGTAAATAGTTATTCTGTGTCTCCAGTTTTCTGCTATTTATTCTGCTGCTGTGTGTCAGTTCACAAAGTGATTGAATGGCTTGTCAGGTTACTACAGATGTTCATTTCATCTGTCACTGTTTTAGAAACAGATTTAAAGAACCTGAGGTACACACAGTCATTGGCAAATACAAAATGGACATTCACATAAACAACACGGTGGTTGGTCAGAAATGCACTGTTCCAAACCAGTCTGGACTGTTTAATAAAACAGATTGCCAAGTATTAAACTACAGTGACTGAAAAAATAATACAAGCTTTCTGTATTCTGACAAATATAAAGCTCATAATTTATCAATGACATGTAGAAAGAAATACATGGAGAAACCGGCACTTGGATGCCTTAATCTCAGGCTGAACAAAGATCTCTCTTTCATGATTTGGGTACTATTACCCACCATCCCTTCTCCCGCTTTCCCTCATCTGTGGGAAGTTGTAGTGCTATTGCCTTGTGTGAAGATAAACTAGCAAATATGGTCCTCCCCATGCTGTGGTAAGCGTGTCCACCACCATTTTCAAGCAGGCCGCAGCAGTCTTGTTTAATGACTAGCACATTCCTCAGTGCAGACACAAATCAGCCTACTCTAGCTCATGAAGCCTGTAGAAGGAATCCAGAGCTAGGACTCCATCAGTTCTGCACATGTCTGTGTCTGAGCTTGTTTCATCTTGAAAGCACTGTACTTTGCTGCTTTTATGAATGTCCCTTTCCCTGTTACACAGGCAGCTGCATGGCTGTCCTTCCAGGAGTGCCACCACTTGTCCTAGTCCAGCCTTCAGATGTGCCCTTTGCGTGGAGCTACTGAAGCAGAAGCAGTTACTCCCCATCACGTAAACAAAACCTGGAGGGTATTATGGTATCCCACAAAAGGCAGCCATTTCTACTCCTTCCAGGAGCCCCCATCCAGGCTGTTCTCCTCCAGAGCCACTTCTCACTGCTGAGAAATGCCACGTTCCCCGGGGGACTGAGGGAGGTATAGTAGGCTACACTGAAAAAGGTTGGCCAAGGCTAGCCTTGTAGCCTTTAGAAGATCGATTATTGTTGGATTTTTTGATGCACAGAAGTTGAAATTTAATGCTAGAGTTCTACTTTTCATGCTGATAGAGATCACAATGGCAGCACAGCCATCTGGTCTATCCTCCTACTTTTGTATCTTCTGCAAACTTGAGGGTTCTCTTATCCACATCCCTCTGCACCATTTACTTGCCAACCTAGTCCAGCACCTCCATGGTTGATTGGGGGTTACTATTGCCCTCTCCCATCATTCCTAGTTTAAAGCTCTCCTCACAAGTATGATCAGCCTATTGGCAAATAGGGTTTTTTTGTCCAATTGTTTGGGTAAATTCTGCCTTTTCCTAGCAGTCCGTGATTCTTAAAAGAGAGTGCCATGGTCACGAAAAATGAATCCTTGTGATGATGCCAGCTAGACCACAGATCTAGAACTCAGAAGTTTAATTAGGAGAGGGGAAAAGATGCAATTGCCCAAAGATCATTGATACTAGAACAGTTTGCAGTTATCCCACCACTATACAAAATCAATTAAAAGAACAGAGGTAAAAAGCCTTGCCATTTCAATAGCAGTGACATACGCCACGAAGAAAAGAAAGGTGGTTTTTTTCCCTTTGCTAAATAAAAATCAGGAAGAATGTGCTGAAGTACAGGGTGTTTTCATAAAAAGATGTGATTTATAGAAATAAAAATTAAACAGCTAGTCATATTAGAGAGTACCTTAGGATTAAATATTGCCATAAGATTATCTGGTAGGCCTTTGGTATACACAGGGATTCTTGACAGAAATAACTTTAGAAAGGGGTTTACAAATATAGTAAATCAAGCATCTAATCCATGTAGGACTTATTTTAATAGTTTAAGACTATTTGTCATAATTATTTTCACATTTATTCTCCTCTCTCTCCCTTTCCCTCAGTATGTGTCATCATGGGTCCCTTAGTGCCTGATGCTTCTTTGTCTGTGATGATGTCCTCTGTCTCTCATTGTCACCGATATCTTCTGTATGTTCTTTATCTCATTTGACTTTTTACTTCAAATTTCCTCTTGTTTCTTCTTTTATCCAATTAATTCAGACTGATGACTTCTCCTCAGTTATTTCTCCCAACCTTCATTACTTAAAGGTATCTTTCTATTTTGGAGTTCCTCTTCTCTGAATACTGCCTTCTTCCTTCTTTCACTTTTTCTTCTATTAAGGAAGTTTTTGGTAACCTACAGAAAACCAGTATTTCTCATTATTCTGAAGCGATCTATCAGTTCCATCTTATTCTGGAAATAAATATTTACTTCCTTTCTACAAAGTTACTTTCACCCTTGCTCTTCTTTGGAAGAAAAGAAAAATTAGGTAATACGAGAGTAGAGCTGCTCAGTAACTCAGGAAAGGCCAGAGAAAAGCTGAAAGACTGGGTACTCAGCAGCTCCCCAGCAGGACATGGTAAACATCTTATGCTAGGAAATGGGGTAAAATGGATAAATTTTTACAAAGTTAAGAAAGTTCATAACTGCTATCAGTAAAGGGATTTAAACACTAGGTCTTTCACATACAACACAATTTTCTTTTACCCACTCGGTAGGAAGAAAAATAATTTGTAAGCACTTTCATACAATAAATATTTATAAGGAATAACTTTTCAATGGAAGCAGTTGTCATGCTTAGAAACAAATCTTGATGTCTTAAGTAGCTCTGCTTGGGTGCTTAAATCTGTGTGAATGCTTCAGTCAATTGAACAAATTGACTTGCACAGGGTTTCTATTCCTCATCATCAAATGCCTAAGGAACACAGAGCAGGATAAACAGAAGTCCCTTTGCTATGGAGGAAGTGGCTGATCTGCATTACTCTACAGTACAGAAAAGAAGTTTAAAAGTTCTTTGGAAATGTGTAAATCATTAGATCACAGACAATTCAAATGCTCTTTAAGTAAACACAGTGGAATCCCAGAAATCAAAATATTTTTTAGTATCAAACATTGACTATTAAAATACAATATTTGTGACCATAATACTGTTTGACTGGCCTTGAGATAAACAGCTTATGATAAACTCTGCAGCCCACCAAACTCACTGTGCAGCCCACCTCCTGCAAAGATCAGCCTTGAAGTGTAATTAGTAGCTAATATTGGAGCTGCCATGCCCAGGCTTCGGAAACACTGGAAAAACTGGGTTTTGTCATGTTTTTTTCTTTCTTTTTTCCAATTGATTTGTTGACAGTGTACATACAAGTAGTGACAGTCTCATTTTATCTTACTGTAAACAAATCCTAGCTTTAGGTTGAAAGGATATTTCCTGTCTTTTTTTTTTTTTTTTTTTTCATATTCAATGATACCACAGTGCAATATTGTGGCAAAGCAGAAAATAATAATTTGCACTTTTAATACTATTCATGATATTCTGGTGTCCCATTGGTTTGTGAACAAGGATGCCACACAATGAATGAAACTAAGAGAAACAATTATTCATCTGTAATTATTTAAAATACTACAATGTTAAGTAAGCAGAAGGCAGCATTAGCATTTTTCACAACAAAAATTAAAGAAGCCTTCTTGCATACAATGTAAGAATCAGTTTTTAACCCTTTCATGCCCACACCTGCTTGGTATGATAAAGTGTCGAGCAGTTATCAAAGGTGCTCCAAAAAGATTTTTCTTAAATCTACCAATTATGCCTTACTTTTATAGAGACAAATACATATATAAATATGCATATATATGTTACAACTATTAGAATAACATTCAAATGTGTTTCTTGCCTTTTATTCTATTGTTTAACATCAATTAACATGCACATACATTGTATCTATTTTGTCAGCATCAAGGTCACAGCTATTGTACAAACATGGTATCAATAACTTTAACACCAGCACAGCCTAAATCTCCCAAAAACTCAACAAAATATAAGCCTAATGAATCAACCCTATCTTAGTCCAACAATCTAGTATATTAAAAAGCTTTGTTCTTTTATTATCCAGAATACCAAAATTATTCTCTGTCAAAACAAAGCTCTATAACTTCCTACTAGGAATTTTCCTAGGATACTTTCTACTCCTATTGTGAACCACAAATATCTCAGTCAGACTTCTTAATTAGTTTCTACCTTCACTAGTACTGTTGCTTAAAATACAGTGTTATGTGTCAACATGTCAACATGAGCACAATTTTGAACCTGTCAGCAATCCCACTGAAATCAACAGAAATACACACAGGTTAGTATTGAACATATGTTGAGATGTTTTGTTGTACTGGCCACAAACCACTAAATGACACAAAATCATAGGAAAAAGAGGGGGAAATGAGTAAAGGCTTAAATCTGAAAATTTAACTACGAAAACTTACTCAATTAAATGTCACTACCCACTTTGCTTCTTTTATCACTACCGGTCCTGAAAGCCTGTTATGAATTAGATTGGAGAAACATATCTTAGGGGAATGTAATGAGACAACAACATATTCTTATGCAAGTTTCATTCTGCACTGGTTTAATTTTGTGCAAGGATTTATACATTCTTTTCAAACATCTCTGTGCATCATTGATATCATGCGCTGCAGTGGCATGCAGAAACAGCCCAAAAGTTTGGCAAAATACAATCTATCTGCAGTGTGTAGAGCTGAGCAAAATATTAAAGCGGATTGTGGCAGCCATATAGCCATTAGTTAATTATGATAGGGAGTCATGTTGATGTGACTGTGCTGCTTCCAATTTTGGAAGTACTTCAGAGACCTCTACATCTGTGTCTGCATCTGCAAGGCCATATAGCTTGTTGCAGAAATAGCTTTGATTTGCTTAAAAAAAAAAATAGGGAAACTTCTGGTCATTCATCTTTGAAATTAATTTTCAAGGCCCTTCATTTTGTCCTTGTGTTTGGAGTCTGTGAAGAAAGTAATATGGCGTAAGATGAAGGAAAATACTGGTTACATATCGTAATTCCTTTGAGATGCAAGATTCATTCAAAATTTCTTCTTGCTTTTGTAATCCACAAAGTTTTACTCTGAGACAGAAAAAATGAAGATGATGTGAGACGAAGAAATAAAACAGGCTATCCACATAGATTCACCACACTTTTTTCAACCTTGAGAAACTACTTTGCAAACAGGAGATGTTCAAAGATATATCTTTCTCTCATTTATCTAGCAATACAGATAGAATTAGAAATAAAACCACATTTTTTTTATTTACCACAGATGATAAATGAGCTCAATTCCTACATCACTACAGACTATATAAAGCCACAGAGCAGTTCCCACAACCAGATACAAGGTTTCACAAACCTCTATTAATGAAAATGATTCCTACCTGGAGATCAAACTTACTGAGTGAGCAACTTTTATCTTTTTCTTTTTTCTTTCAGAAATACTAACAAATTTTCATCTTTGAAGGCTGTTAACCTTACAATCTATTCACTAAGGTAAGTGTTTTAAGGTTAGAGTTTTATCTGGGAGGAGTCCTGGTTGAAAGAAATTATTTTGTTTCATGTTCTATTTGGCCCCATATGAAACTCACAAAACCTACAAACACTGAAATAAAAGTCCTCTACAAATACTCGAGAAGCCTTCATGTCATAAAATGTCTAAAAAGCAAGTAAATTAAATACCTCATTCAGAAATCTCTTATCATGATAATCTGTAATCCTACTTATTAATTAGAAATTAAAATAATACCCTGCCGGTAAGGATCTAGTTATTAGATTACTAAACCAATACATTGCCAAAACTTTAAAAGCCAGAAATCTCTTTTTTTAAATATTTGTGCTTTTTCCTTACTAGCCATGGAAGCCTTCAGGCTAGGCAGCTCTTTTCCAACATACACAGAAATGTATGAAGATTTATTTTTTTCTTAAGTTCTTTAAACCATACAGGTAAATGTCCTCAGATCCTGTCGATATCTGGAGGAAGCAGCACATTCAGCATACTGTTACCAAACTGATATTTATTTTCTTTTTTAAAGGAAGGGCAGTGAGGCATACTTCTTGCATTCACTTTTCCCTTACATTCCCTGACATCTAATGGGTACTGTACTGCAGTAAACCTGTGGTCTTTCCTGGGAGGATGTTTGCATACATTTAATTTCTTCTAGCAAGAAACCTAGAAGACCTCATCTGCCCAACTGGCGCAAGAACGGAGGCTCAGAGCTAAGCAAACAGCTGCAAACTGCACTATGTTTTCAGTGTGAATGTTCTCTCTGCCCCTCCCAGATATACATAACTTTATGAGAGATGCTATGGAACATAAAAGCAGTTGCTATGGAAGTTTAAACTCTTCTGCAGCAGGAATTGATTGTGTGAATCTCTTCGCCCCCCAACCGCCCCCCCCCCCCCTCCCCCACCCCTCTATCAGTTTAGCTGTGAATTAAGCTGTAAATGACTCCTTTCTATGGGGTTGCACTGGAAACTTGTGAGACTTACTGATATATGGTCTCATTTGACCAGCCTGGCTCTGCCTCCAGAGAGCGGAAAGTATGAGAGCAAAACCCAAGTAGCCATGGACTTCCCCTCTTACAGAAAGGACATTTTTCAGGTAAGATAAATTTTCCTATATTGCCCTATAAATCATAAGAAATGAAACTCAGTGGTTTTATTCCTGGAAATATTTGTAAATCAGTTATTTTAACTATTCAACCAGCTCTGCTGACTACTCAGTTTCCTGATACAGCCATACCCTTAGGAAATTACAGGATACTGACCCAGTTTACACAGATGAAGTTAATTAATTCAAATACAATTCAAACAGGATAGTTGTACTGTCTGCCAAATAAATCTTAACCAACTACCTTTCCAGCCCCTCCCTCGCTAACCCCTACTTCCCATCCCACTCCACTTCAGCCTGGAAAACAAGCTTTTCTATTATTTATTTTCTGTGGCTCACCAAGCCTACATTTGGTATCCCACCCCAAACAGAAATCCATTCAAACATTAACAATAGATCACACCAGTTCTCAGTCTGCAGCAAGGGCAAGACTGAAAGCAGAGAGGCTCGGGCTTACAATGCCCCCCAGGGTTTAGGGGGAAAAAAAAAAAAAAAAAACCAGAAAAGAAAAAGAAAGTCATATTCCTTTTCAATTAAAATGAACTGAAGCTGCCTGGAACCTGGCTTCAAAAAATACTGCCTTGTCTTTCCTGCTCTGCTAGGGCCCCCAAGATCTCCTGCCTGTGCACGTTAACCCACTGCAGCTCCCTGCTTAGATGGAGCATTTCTTGCTGAGGCAGAGCAATGGCTGTAGGACCTGCAACTGGTCCCTCTTTCTTGGTGTTCCTCCTTTCCAAGGATTTCTCTTTCCCTGTATGACCAGGGACCTCTCTTCATTCTTTCCCCAGCTGGGTGGCTCAAGATCCACTGATCCACTCAAACATGGCTGAAATACTGAATTGCACTGTGCACACCTAAATTTTTTGTTTAAAAGTAGATTCAAATGCATTCTCCAGTTCATTACAAATGAGGAGCTAACACACTCAAAGGATCATAGGCTCTCATGGCTGAAAACAGTGGTGTTTGGTGGTTGCTTTATACTGAACATTTCAAGTAGTTGTTCTGATGTAAAATTCTAGTGCAGATGCTCAGTTTTTATATCTACACAGCTAACAAGGTAAACCTCAGAGAGGGGGAATAAGGGGCTAGCCTTAAACAGTTCTGCAGGATGAAGTCCACCTGTGCACTATACACAGCTGGGTTTTGCATTGAAAGAAATAAGGCCAGTCAGCTGTCTTGAAATAAAAACACATTTCCTTTTTGTCACAAGTGAGATCAGAATTGTAGTTTTGGGGTGGGCAGAAACAGGCTTCCTCATTAAAAAAAGTTTTGCTAAATCCTACAGCAGTCCATACAGAAATCAAAAGTATAATAATCACATTTCGGCTAGGCTTTTATATGCTAAAATATAACAGTTTTACAAGTAGGAGGCTGTTAACATATTCACAACATATTAAGGTCTCTATTCTAGGAATGCTTGAATAAGAGAGTGAGACTAATCAAGCTAATTACTGTGAACTTAATATAATTTTCTGTTTGTCTTAGGATAAGTGAACACAAAAAATAACCTATATGGATGTCACAGGAAAGGTTGATGACTAAGAAGCTTGTTTTGAAGAGATTAATTTGTATTTGTAAATAAGTATTTTTATTCACAAGTGATCTTATTTACTAACAAACCTGCTAAACTGTAGTTGCTTAAAGGACACTTCAGTGTATGATGGGATTCCCTGTTAAGAATGTTATTAATCCTTTGAAGATTTTGTAATTTAGCTCCTAACATTATAAAACATAGAGTTGTATACAGCCTGCAATGGACTCCCAATTAATATTTAACTGGAGCTGCCAGTTTCTGATCTTCCATGTGGCATCATACAAACATATTCTTTGCACAATAGATTTATATTCCTAAATGAGATTTAAATTATAATTTTACTTGTAGTGTAATGTATCCGTGACTACCATTATTTAAAAATTTCTCAACAGAGCAATTTGCCTGTTATTATAGAAAATCAAATTTATTGATCCAGACATCATGTTCCTGTACTCCCAAAGTTGATGTCCATGGCAAATGCTAAAACTTCGGGATATCTGACAATGCTTTACAATGTATTCCATATCTGGAATAGTTTATCTTCTTTAAGATTTTATTTTTTTAATGGTAATTCTGCATCTATAGTAAACATTGGCATTAACATTCATGTACATGTGCATCGGCTGAATGTAAGTTGAAATATAAATTGATGATAGTAAATAATTCAGTCCCCACATAGCCTCTACTTGTATTTCATAATCTGTTGGTACATTATTATTTACTTTGCTGATGGTGAAGAAATAGCAACATATAGCATTTTTAGCAATAGAAACAGAAGAAGGTTATTTGCCCCTTCCTCAAGACTCAGACCTGCTCACCTGTAAATTGCCAGGTGATACGTCCTCAGTGTGTGGGAATCACTAGTGGAGAAAAGTTTCTCAGTCTTCTTGTTAATGGCATGGTCCGTTGAATGCCGCATAGATGGAGCATGATAGCTGTCAAACTGATGAAATGTCTCTGAAATGCTCCTGGCAGCTGAGGTGTAACACGGAGCAGGCATTTTAGTCCTTCACTACCTCAGCCTGTGCCTGCCATTAACAATTTCTGCCCTATTCTTTACTGGCTACAGGGAAACTTTGTTCAATCGAGGTGATGAATCTCACATGGAGAAAACAAAATATTAAGCCCATTGTGGCTTCTTTGCTGATCCCCAACCCTCCAGCCAATAATACGGGGGAAATGCATGTCTTTAAAAACAGTTACATACAAGTGGCTTCGCTTTCAATTAATGCAGTAGAGGGGATAGGGAGGGTAGGAGAAGGGGCATGTGCTGAGCTCTAAGTGGAGAATGGCATACAGCTGAGGCATTCAGAGGTAAGGAAAACAGGGCTGCTGCCTCCTTGAATGTCTGGCTGGGCAATACCCCTGCTGCCAGCTACAGAACCACTCTGTGAATGACAGCTTGGTCAATGCACATTCACTTACTGTGGATGTAACTTCTGCTTTGGGAAAGTTCCCCACAGCCAAGGGTCTTACTATAAGCCAGCAACTTCCCTGTTAGGAAGATTCAGCTTCTGGGCAGCAGCCAGCTACAAGGCTCCTTTTGCCAACACTTGTACTACAAGGTCAAAGTGTTATTGTATAAGTGAACAGGCAGCATTAAAACTGGGAACAGGACTGCTTCAAGAGAACAGATTGCCCAAAAGCAGATTTTATTGGTGGATTTCAGGAAGCCAGATGCCTGGGTATCCATTCAGAGAGAGGATAGAATGTAGGACAACACAAATATGCCCATGCCCCTTTAGTGACTTCAGAGCCCTTTTTCTCTTAAGAGTGCTGTTCCTAAGGGTAAAAAGTTTTCTGATTTGAGAAGGCAGGCCAGTGACCCATGTGTTTTTGAGTCAGAGTGCAATAGTCCAGAAATGTCACCTAAGAACAGAAAAAGGGAGTTGAGGGCGAGACCCAAGTCTGAAGGAAGTGCACTAAAATAGAGGAAAAAAGCAAAGATGCTTCTCTCAACAAGCGTGAGACAGCAGCAGGGGTGAATATTCAGTAAATAGCATTGGTAATAATAAAATATAATAATAAAGTATCAAGGGGAACAGAGAAAAAAGTATTCCATGTTGTCCTAGGTAAAAGACAAGGACAAAAAAAAGAGACAGGTAATCTGCATTATGAACTGTGCCTTCATAAAATAAAGTCAGGATAACTGGTCTGAGAAAATAAACTACACTTCACATGTCTAGATCAATCTGCCACTATTTGGACAGCCAAGGAAAAATGGGTTTCAGAATTATACGAGAACTTTGCAGGAAGGACACATCTTATCAACAGAAGCTGAGGACAGACTGGCAGATAAACCAAAGACTTGTCTTTAATAAAAAAAAAGGCTCCAGACATCATTACAGCTGTGGGCCTTGAAGCACCTTTGCCATGTGAGTTAAGCTGGAAATAGCTGTTTGACAAGTGTAGCTACTGTATTCTTGGCACTTTCAAGCTTTACTGTTTTGGCTGACCTAACGCGCTTGCTGGGAGCTGTTATGGTTGGATCCTGCGTGGTCTGAGCTGCAACCAAAATGAGTTTACCAGTTTTCCCTTGGTTTATGATAGAGCAACTACAAAACTTCTAAAGAAGTTTGACAGTCCAACCCCCTGAGCAACTTTATTACGTTACACTGACATTCCTGGCTGGTTTTGTTTGTTTAGATGTTCAAGACAAAGGTAATGGCTTTCAGGTTTCAGATTTAACAGTTGGGGTCCTAAGCAAAGTAAAATGTACCCTTTTTACAAAATAGCTTGTTTTTTTTTTAAAAAAAAAAAACAACACTCCAAAGAGTACAGACTGATGAAAGCTTATATATCCGTTTACTCTTGATGCCATAGAAACAGCTAACTTGATGATTATCTTGACAGAGAAAACGGCTCAAGTTTGGCAAACTAATAAAAAACATAGTAGTGGGAGGCAAAAGGAATGTATATGCAGGAACTGATGTTAGGACATCTAAATTTTTCAAGTGCAAGATCCTGCACCTTGTTCAGGGCAATCCCTGGTATCAACACAGGCTGGGGAAAGAAGGGACTGAAAGCAACCTTGCCAGGAAGGACCTGAGGGCACTGGCAGATGAAAAGCTGGACATGAGTGGACAACATGCGCTCACAGCCCAGAAAGCCAATCGTATCCTGGGCTGCATCAAAAGTGTGGCCAGCAGGTTGAAGGAGGTGGTTCTGCCCATCTACTCCACTCTCATGAGACCCCACCTGCAGTACTGCGTCCAGCTCTGGGGTCCTCAGTACAAGACGTGGATGTGTTGGAACAGGTCCAGAGGAGGGCCACAAAAATGATCAGAGGGCTAGAGCACCCCTCCTATGTGGAAAAGCTGAGAGAGTTGGAGCTGTTCAGCCTGGAGAAGAGAAGGCTCTTGAAGGGGGCTTATAAGAAAGATGGGAACAGACTTTTTAGCTGGGCCTTTAGCAACAGGACGAGGGGTAATTGTTTTAAACTAAAGGAGAGTAGATTCAGACTAGGTACAAGGAAGACATTTTGTATGATGAGGGTGGTGAAACACTGGTTGCCCAAAGAGGTGGTGGATGCCCCATCCCTGGAAACATTCAAGGCCAGGTTGAATGGAGCTTTGAGCAACCTGATCTAGTTGAAGATGTCCCTGCTCATTGCAAGGGGGGTGGACTAGATGACCTTTAAAGGTCCCTTCCAACCTACACTATTCTATGATTCTACGATTCTATGATTCTATGAAATTTTGCCTAGTGTGGTATTTCATGTCACACTAAAATCTGAGAAAAGTGATTGACATATGCACATTTACATATATGTATTTCTGCTCCTAAATTATTAGATATTTTTATTACAAGAGGCTTTAAGTTCCAAGTGTCAATGCTACTTCCCTCTTTTTCAAATACCATGCCAGACCTGGCCATTAGGCTTACACAAGGTCAGCAACATTAAGCAGGAGTCTGCTCTGAGACCAGTCCTGTCTCACAGTGCCCTTGTACTGTGCCATCTGTCTGGGTCCATCTGCTGCCTCTAATTTGCAAACTTGTTAGGATGGGACTGTGGGTTTTATTCTGTGGTTGCATATTTCTGTTCTTCAATCTTGGCTGGGACTGAAAGCACAAAGGTAATATTAATGACAATAATAAAAAGTTAAATGCTGCTGCTGTGTGTCTGCAACTGGATTCTTTTTTATTTTTTTCCTTCCTAAGGGGAGAGAACATATTTTAGTAAGTGAAGTCAACTAATCTTCTGTTTTCACAGAATAGTTATTTTTCTTTTGATGCACATGGAAACTAGCCCATGACTCCCACAGATGAGGAGAACTGCTTAGCTGATTCCCTGGCAAAGCTGGTTGCTGGAGTGCTTCATTTTTCATCAAAAACATGAGTTTTGACTTACTGTGCTCCAGTGCACTCTCCATAACAAACATGGGCTGTCTGTTGGGAGAGGTGCTGCCCCTGAGGGTGCTACTTTGTGCTCTGGTGGGCAGGAACACTGTGTGGAGGTCCCTGGGGACCACTCAGGGAGCAGAAGAGGTGGAGGAGAAAGGAGGTGAGCTCTAGTGTGGGCAGTGGAGGCAGAAGTAGGCACAGAGGCTCTAAACATGATAGCTGTAAATTGATTTCAACCAAATAAAGTCAATAAAATTATGCCAGTTGATATGCGTGAAGATTTCTCTTTTTGACCGTGTTCTGGCCTCAAAGAATGCAGAGCGATGACAGTATTGTCCTGCATATTTTCTTCCCCTTCAAGACTTAGGCAGTGTCAGAGACATTGTACTGTCTTTCAGTTATGCTCTTAACTCCTTTACACTTTAGTATAAATATATTTCTATTATGTATTTTATACTATACTGAAATAAGCATAATCATGTCTGTAGAAAGGCAACATGGAGGTTTTGTTATATATGCACTGATGATTAGAACACCTTTATTTTGTATTTGCCTTTGCTTTTCACTGTTGATCATTATGTTTAGCAAAGGCAAGTTGCTAGAGCAGGGAAGCAGATCACATTGCTCATTAACAAGCCTTAGCCCCATCCTCTGTTTTTCCTCAGTCATGATACTTTCAAACTCATAAAGCCATATACAGCTCTTGGCAGGGCTGTGCCTATGGAGACTTGCAGCCCAAATGTGGTTGGGAGGAGACATTACCAACCATGCATACCATGTTAGGAAGAAATCAAGAGCTAATTTTCTCTTCTTTGAGTCGCAAGTGTATTTTGCCAAGAGATACACCAGGAGGAGCATCAATTCCTCTGTAATCTCTGCAGTAGGTGGGAAGATTACAAGTGCATTTCCTTGCTTGAGAGAGTATCATGCCAGTCCTTTTAGGGGAAAGAAATAGTCTCTTAAAACTACCATCATTTCAGGTTTTGACTGCATATATTTTCAAGGCATTCAGAAGGTCACAGAGTAAAACTTGATGAAAACTAGTAAAAAATTCCAGGTAACACTGGGGTGAAAGAAGCTGTCAGGTACCACTAGCAAGGAGAAAAGGCAGAGATCAATTTAATTCATTCTCTAGTGCAGATGATATGTCAATCCAGGTACAGTCCTCAAACTGTAAAACCAGTCTGTTTGTACCTCTGCCAAATACAGACAGATGAATGAAAACAAAATATACTGTTGATACAGCAAATCTCACAGAGCACAAAGTGCAGTTATTCCCAGGAGAACAGAAACAAAACACTGGTTTTTGAAAAGTTTTACTTTTTGCTTTAAAGAACAGGTCAGTTTTCTCCCACTAATGTTAGTGTTCTCAAATGTACTGACACGCACCACCTCAAGCTAAACTGAAGGAAAGGAGAATCACTATGTAACAAAAAATAACAGCCCACCTATTAACTCATCCCTGCTGGGCTGCCAGATTGGGAAAGAAATCTCCACAGCAAGACCTGTCTCATTAAATCCAACTGGCCACAGGAGAGACTGCTGAATCTCTTTCCCTCCACATAAATCCATCTTTGCTCAAAATGTTGATGGTTAACTGAAATTCATGCATTCCCTCTTGCAACTCCAAGTCTGCCAGCTCCCTGGGAAGTTCCTAGATTGTTTCCAGCTCCTGAAGCCAAGTGATTTACCTACTGCAGAACAGGAGCTTGGGGGCCCTGAAACTGTCTGAGACCAGGAAGGGGATTTCAGGTGGTGTACCCTGTGTGAGCCAGAGACTAGATGGAGAATGCCATCGGCAGCTGGCATTGCACAGGCCTTCCTCAGCCCTGGGATAATGAGTAGGACAGGGTCACCCCAGTGGCGAGGAGCTGGAGATGTGGAAGTCTCCTCTTGTGGTGGGTTCTGCAAGGTAGACAGTGTAGGTGCTCAGAGAAGTGAGAAGAAAAGCTGTCTGTAGAAGAAAAAAGGTGGGTGGTACACATCCTAGGGTCTTCTGGTAACTTACCTGCTAAAAAAAGATTTGTTCAAATAAACTCCTGTATAATTTCAATTAATATTTTCTGAACCTTTACTAGCAGTGAAAATTAAATTGCAATAGCGGATTAGCCTTCAGGCCAGCATGTTCCCCCTCATTTCCAGCCTGGTTCACGGAACCTTGGAAAATAATATAGACTTCACCACTTCACTTTTTTTTCGATATTTATGGGAATCTGTATTTTCTTTTGCTTAGGGAAGGGTGAAGTAATGATAAGGGGCATCCTTCATTCTTAACATACCTATCTTTAGGAATGGTATGGTACATAACACTATAGGAAAGCTACCAGGTACTCCTGATTTCTAAATGCATCAAACAGTCACAGAAGGCAGGAAAGAAAGGGCTGATCCTACTAAGTACTTACAGATGTAAAGTAGTTTTAAACAGTGTGTGCTAATTTTGTTCTGACTTTAACTGTATTCAGAATTCTAGGGAAAATTCATGTACTTATTTGGATGCTACCGAAGTAACGTCTAAAAAGCACTCATACATTCTAAAATACGTCTACTGTAAAATGTCTCAAGGTGACATGCTAAGGGTTTGCACTTCTAGTCAGCATTTATCAAAGATAAAATAATTCTTACAATTTGTATCTTATTTTACTATCCTATGAAGAATAAGTCTATTTTTTACACTAGATATGGTGTCAAATGTGGAAGAAAAAAATGTTTGAGAATTTTACAACCACTGGATGTCATTGTTGTTCTTTTAAACTAAAAAAAAAAAAAAAAGAGAGAGAAGCCAGTTCTTAGACTGGGACTTGAGAATAAACATCTTCTGGCTATTTCCACATTTTTCATTTTAAATAGCATTAAAAATATATTTACATAAAATAGTAGATTCTGTTAATACTAATGCATTCCATGAAGCCAAATGATCTATATGGACATTTCATAACAGCAGCCTAATGGCTGTTCTTTTTGGTACTTCATCAGTCACTGCAAATTTCAATGTAGCTAGTTAACAGAAAGTGATGCTCTGGATTGTCTGGTGAATGTGTATAAAGATCTCATTTTATTAAGTGTAGTGTTCGTCAAGTTTTTTACATGACATATTAAATCTCACTTGTGAAAGGTTATGTATTGAATGCCAACAATAGAATGCAGATTTCAGATAGCTCTTTTCATACAGTTTTCTCAAAATGAAGTACTGATAAAAATCAGTAACAATCACCAGGAGACAAATCCAGCCCCTTGCTCAGTTCTGGGAGTCACTCTGCAAATAAAGCTGCACTCAGAGGAAGAGGTGCTGCTGTAGCAACTAGTTCTGTGCATGAAAGCAAAAGAGCAACAGAATCATTACTGAATGGAGACAGGCATAAAAAGGCTAAATCCCCTGCTAAGCAAAGCTCTCCCATCGTTTTCTGATGCAGGCACCCAGGTAAGCCACGGACCTGGACAAGGCTTCCTTGCAGGGCTCTGCAGCTGCCCAGTGGCCTACAAGAGGAGATCTCTTCTCAGTGCTTCCCTACAGTCCCTCCACCCCCTTGCTGTACATCTGCCCAGCACCTGGCCCGGAACTTGGAAGGGTTCTTAATTTCATTCTATGTGCACACTTATTACCCTCATAAGAAAGTAAGGCTGAACTACACTCTGCATACAGTGGGTGGGTTGAACACAGCTGTGCAGCAGACCACTTGTTCTCTTTCTACTCTGTGAGAATGATGTCGTTTAATGTATCCAGTCATCTTTTGCCATCAAGTGATTTGGGAATGAAATTATATCAACAAGCAACAAAGGAGGCCAAACAGATTTTGCTTTATTTCTCTGGAATTCACCCTATTTACCTGGAGCATTAGCATTTCTCTGAACTACTACTACTGCCCGAGGCCAGCACTCTCTGCTGTAGCAGTATCATGAGTATTTAATATCAGGAGAAATCTAGAGAAATGAAACAGTGATGTCACCGGAAAAGAAGCAGCAGGGATCGAGCTTATCAACTGGAGACAGGCTTGCTATTAATGGATGAGTTGCCTTCCTCACCTCTGCAACTGAAATAGATGCTGGGCCTCTGATGCGGGGAGGACGGAGGAAGTGCAGCTAACCTGTCCTAATACAGCTCCAGAAAAACATTTGGATTTGAATATGGTGGTACCATAACTGGAAGATAAAGTCTGTGGCTTCATTGTGCGGTTATAACAGCTCTGGTGCCAGACGGCTTTTGCTGTTCTACTTATTCTCTTTTCAAGCCTGCAGAGTTAGCCAAGGAGCTGCATGTGCTCCTCTTTGCACTGCGCATGCTTAGGTTGCAGTAAAAGGTCTGAATTGGCCCTGGGTAGAAATAAATACATTAGCTTCAGTCTTTTGAAATGTTAATAGTGATGCAGATGTGGCAGCAAGGGCAGACTTGGACTGGCTATTGTAGTCCATTGCTGTTGTACAGCATAGACACCCCTTCTGAAGCTGCAAGAAGCCCTAAAATGCTTCTTCAGGATAGGACAGTTCTCCATCATCCCCAGCGTGTGCCTGCTCTCTGACAGCACGTCGTGCTGCTGGGGTTCACTTGTCAAAGGCAGTCTAATGTGCACCTATGCTTCAGGGACTGAGGCAGAAATAGTCCATCTGGATTCTGTTGCGGGCCCCAGATGTCTGCAAGCTTACAGTGGTGATACCCAAATTTTTTTTAATTTTTTTTTTTTTCCCTCTGGTCTTCATCTCTGAGTGGGATTTAGGGAGTTAGGACCAAGATTTTATCTCTAGTTCACATGCAGCCACTAGATCACTGACAGGACATTTTGCATCGTCTGGGTTGGACATTGTGAGCAAAAGTTACTTCTGTAAGAACTAAACAAAGACAGAGATTTCCCAGGACTGGAAAACTTTTAGTTGGAAACAGCAGTTTATCATCACCAAAATTTTAGCAAAGATGGGCAAAAGATACACCTGCATTAAAATAACTGGTACTCCAGTAAGTGATTATACTGCCAATCTAATGTGCAGTTGATGTTGAGCTGAACACTCTCAGTCACCCAGGGGGAGGCTCAGGACACAGGCTGGGGTCAGGACAGGAGCCTGCACCTTGGTACGCCTTGTCCCAGGGAAGTGCCCTACCTAACTGGCTGCTTAAATATGGGTGCCATTAGCTCACCCATTCCCCTCGTGCTTCTATTTCTCTTGTTGTGACAGACCTGTGCTTTGTTACCTTTGTGCTCTCATCCTTGGCGGGCCTTGGGTTCATTCTGAGACATAACAGGAAAAACGAGATCTCGAAAACTTTCGCGGGACAGGAAAACCACTTCCTACGCCGTTCTATTTCTGCTTCCAAAATTCTGTTTGGTGGTAGTTTCAGTGAACTCATTCTTCCTTTGTGTGCCATATGATCCACAGTTGTTTTCTAAATCACCAAAAGCCATTGACAGGCTGTGTGGTTTTGATTTAGGACAAAGATGTTCCTTTTAAAAAATCATTAACTCGAAATATAGCAGAAAAACAAAAATCTGTGTTTACCTTATTCTTCGCCTTCCAAAAATTTTATGAGAACAAAAAGCACTTATATCTGCACTATTTATAGATGTAAAAGAAGATTAAACAGAATTGTGTTTATCTCAAATTAGATAGCCGGCATTGAACTGAAATGAGATGCACAATATACATATATATTCACGTACACATAATATCGTCTGAACCATGTAGAAACATTTCAATACCTTTCACAGATAAACAGATCTGCAGGTATGTGTGGAGAACAAATATATATAGAAGTACATACAATTTTAAAATTAAAATTATTTATTTTCAAATGTTCTGTAAAAAGAACAGACAACTACACATTTGTAGTTTGTATTAATTTTGAACTTTCCAAGTTTTGATTACTTTTTCAATATTTATCTACTTCCCCCCAGATGTTAGGTTACCTTTTTCCAAGGACACAGGATGCTGTATTGCTAAAATACCCACAAATTTACAGGGCCAAACAAGGAGGAAGATTAAATGGTACAAGCACTTATTGCAAGAATAGTATTTTCCCCCAGGCCAAATGATATTGTCCAATAATATGAGGCATGCAAAAATACAGAACAACTTTTCAAACTGAACTCTGTTTTCTTCTGGTGCAATAAAGCAATTTTGCAGTTGGCTCAAATGATGACTGGAATTTAGAAAACCTCAGGATGCTGTGTGTTTGCTGACTTGAAAGCCCATTCATAAATATCACAGTATGAATTCCTGGATAATGAAATGCCAGTAGTAGCTAATGGGGAGTTGACCATCCGTCGCTGCCTCTTTAGGCAATAACTTGGGGACAGGTAAAAAAGACCTCAATAAAGTTCATCAGGAAAACAAGAGGAAGTAGGAAATTCAGCAGCACATGGCCTTAGAGACCCTGCTGTGCTCTGGTCATCTGTTGGCAATGGTTTCTGCGGCATTAGCAGCAGCTTCTGGCCACGTATACTTGGAGGAAAGTTTGGTTACCAGTATATTAATCATTGTACCTTACTACAGCTTGGACCCTCCTAGCCTAGAAAATTTTGATTATTGCTGCCTTTTCAATTAATGTAATAGGAAAATAGATTAGGAAAAGATATGGGAGGATAACCTACTCCATCCTCATGCCTCAAACACTGTCAACTATTTATCCTGACAGACATTTATTCAAATTTTTCTTAAAAACACCAGTGAAGTAAGCATTTCAACTCCCTCAGGGCTTTAATGTTCATGTGGTTCACACTGGCACAGGGAATAGTTAAAATCTTTCCTCTTTGCATCTAGTTTTTATATTTCTGTGTATCTAGCCTATGTATTTGAAGACTTGCAGTAAATTTCTCCTAGTCTTCTCTGTTTTCTGAATTAAACTACTCTGCCTCCACCATGACCAGTTCCTTACAGACACTGACCTTTCCTGTTCCTCCTGACATTTTCACCAACTGGTCCATAGATTCCTTAAAATGAAGACCCTTAGGTTGGATGGGATGTAAATAGCCAAAGAAGCAGAAGCAGTAGGAGCAGAAAATTTGTGGCTTGCACATGACAGTCTCTGTACCCATTAATATGATGCTTGCCTTTTTCTCAACATCACAGCATTGGTGACTTGGGTTTGGCTGGTTATCTGGTACAACCACAAGGTGCTTTTCAACAGAACTGTTGCATAGTCTGTCATTCCTCAGTCTGTTCATGCAGTTGATTATTCCTGCATAAATGAAAAAGTTTGCATTTGAGTGCATCTGTTTTGTTGGCGTTTTTTTCCCCAAACCATTTCCTTAGTTTTTTCATTTTGAATTTTAATCCTGTCTTTCTGTGTAACTCACCCCATATGCAACTGTAATAAGCATGTTTCTATTTTATCATCCACAACATTGGCCAATATACCTTCAAAACATCCTTCCAGTCTGATAGTAAAACACTGATAAACAAAATTCTAATACCATTTTTATATCCACTCAATGAATCTGTAGTGCAGTTCATGTTTCCAAAGCCTGGTCACATGTAATCACTGAGGATAAATGAGTCGTTAGGGGAGTGAAAGTGCGGTGAGGATGTAGGTGATAGTGGTAGGTTTATCCATGCATTCGTATTTTAACTAAATCAAACTGGTATGATGATGAGGTTTGGTTCTAAACCAGAAGATTTTATTAACCTCTCTCATTTTGCTGTAAAACTAGTGTGTGTTTCTAAGCCCTTTTTGGACTGATACACCAGGTTTTATTGGACTCTTCCTTCTCTCACATACTCTGGCAGAAGAAGGTTGTGTGGGAATTGCCGGTCTGAAATTGAGACGGTTCTTAGGTGAGGCCTCTCCTTTGATGATAGCTTCTACTTAGATGATAGCTCTTTCAAACACTTAAAATATTACATGAACGTATTATTATCTGAATGCTTAAAGCACTGAGTTCAAAGTTTATGTCTTCACCTTTAAGAACAAAAAGTCAAAAACTATCTGCCAGATTTTTATTCAGAGCTACTAAAATGGAACTATTCCTGGTTTATGAGGTTTCAGACAGACAGATCTTTGATTCTGTGAAGTTGTGTGTGACTTCATGAGAGACCCTTTCATAACTCATTCAATCCAGCAGTTCTGCTCATCCTTGAACTTTTATTTTGGTAACTGAAGTGATCAGAAAATGTACAGGCCATGGGAACAGTTTAAAGCAGAGTCAGCTTAAATTAAGTGTGGAATATAACTACACACACACAGAGACCGGTTGTTTTCCCCATAGATACACATATACAAAAAGATGTGATATAATTCTGCATTCCTCACCATATGATAGTCAGTTATTTTGAAGTAAGAAATGGATAGAAGGATAGACAATTTCCCTCCATACATGTGGAAAAGAATCCAGACTGTCCAGGAAGACATTATTTCTTGGTAAAATACTCTGTGTGGTTTGGTAACGTATTGAAAAGAACTTCAAAAAGCCAGATGGTTCTCCCTGTTATTTTAATGTTATTGTTTAATGAGTGGCCCAAGAAATGCATTTAAGTAAGCGAATAAAATCCAGTTGTTTCATCATTGTGTTATCTTAAGCAAAAACAAATAAATAAAAGCATACCAGTAATGAAATGTTTTCGCTGTAAGAACTTGGTAGAGTAGTAGTGCCAAATTCTGCAGTGATGTAAACTGGATGGATGCAAAGCAGATGTAACTTCATCTGCTGATTGCAACTGAAAGCTTTTAAAATTTGCTTGGAACATATTTATGCCTTGAGATGCATGAAGAAATGAAGTTCAGCTGAAGTTTAAGGAGTATTACCATTTCTCTCGACCAAATCTTTTTGTGTCACTGATCTCCTCAGACAAAGGTAGGGGTTTGGCGTCAGGTTTCTTTAAAGCTCAGTTCTCTTCTTCAGATATACAGTCCTCTATATGCAGTATAACAGCTATTTAGTGTCTTTACCGATCAGTAAATCACTCAGAATACCTCACAGTACTTATAACCTGGCAAAGGAGTGTTTACCTGCTCACTCACCTGTTATTAATGACTCACACCTGATAAATATCCTGTAGCTCAATTTCTGTCAGCTAACAAAAATTTTTTTGAGCCAAGTTGAAAACAAATCTAAACTAATTATAGTGCCTATTAATGACATGTCTGTCTTGGGTGATGAACTTTAGTATTCTTGACAACATGAAATACGAATTCAGTATACATAGTTAAGAGGTTTAGACACTAAAGAGGGAGTTGGTGAGAAATTGAACACTGTAGTTGTAGGTTGTGATGCTCCAGCTCCACTAATTCTCTTCAACTCCAGGAAGACTGTGGTGAGTCACTTTTCATTAGAGAAGTTTCCTTGTATCTAGAAATTTTCTTCTGCACATGTTCCAAACTACTGCCATTGGGGGACAGAGCAGCTCCCTGCCTAGAGATACCTGAGACAGCTAATGCTGTCTCATTTATTTATATTTATATATATAAAGTGCCTATTACCACATTGATAAACATTCTTTGGAACCACCCTTGATGGCAGAGGTAAGATCAGGAGTCAGTCTGTTAGTACCTCAGCACTTCTGTTTCCAATCAATTTAAAAAAAAAAAATTAAAAAAAAGCCACAAGGCTGCTGCCAGCCTGCCTGGCTGGTGTTTAATACTGGTTTAATGCTGTATGTAAACTAAAGCATCCCTTCACCCTCATCCCTCTCCACCTTCTTCTTAATCTGGTTTAATCAATGTTCTTAAACCATACTAATCCAAAACATTGAAATAAGTGCAAAACATGGCAACTATCTTCACTTTCACTCATCACTGGAACAGGTGGCATTGAGACTATGCTCTTACGAAACAGCATTTCCTCTGAAATAAGACTCCTCGGTTCTATTCCCTGTTCAGGTTCAAATCTTTGTCTTCCAGTAACATGATGGATCTTAATCACAGAGCAGGAAGGGCTGGTCTTTATCTCTGCCATTGAAACTACCATCTAAGCTTTCTCATTTCACAGAGCCAGAAAAAAGAGGTACAAGCACTCACATTCTCCAGCACTCACTCAGGGGAAAGTCCCAGTAGCAAAATACAGGATAACTGGGCAGTAGGGAATGTTGCTTTGCACCAACTCAGGGTGAGGAGGGACTAAAACTCTTAGTTTCTATTTCCTGAGTGAGTGCTGTAGCCACTGGGCAACAGTATGAAGAGAGTAACATCAACATCATCCCCTTCTGTATCCAAAAAGACCTAGCCAATCCGTTCTCTAAATGGCAGGTGAAGATGCCTAACACAAGGAGAGGTTCCCAACTGTGAATTTGCTTCCTTGAGCAGACTCAGCTTTTGAGAAGGACAGTATTCCCGATGCCTGCCTTTTGCCTGTAATGATGTGTATTTGTCTCACTCATCAGTACTTTGTTACACATTCCATTCAAAACTCTCTCTTTCCATAGGCACTTATCATCAGCCTATAGATTTTTACTAATGAATAAGTGATAAACATTGAATGAGTGAAAATCTGCACTGTAGTGCCAAAGTCCTGGAAAATGTATCCAAAACCCTGCAGGTGGATGTACTCCAATGAATCTCACACAAACGTAGAACTGTAGCATTGATTGATGTTGGTTTCTGATGCAGAGATGCAGTTTGGAGCATCCCTTTGTAGGATATAGTTCCTGCTCAGCTAGGCACAAACAAAAGACACATAAGACTAAATATCCTAAATCACAGATAATCCATAATTACAGTCAATGTCCTTAAGTCCCAGGTCATGTAAATGAGCTTGCTCTTGTAACCATGTCAAGTTGCCTTGGAACTTGTAACTCTGTCTGGTTTTCACATACAGACCTGGTGCCCCCGTGAATGACCAGTGGTACCTAGTATTGTCAAGAAAAGTATCCTCCCATCTTTATCACTTGATAATGAGAAGTAACATTATTTTAAAATTTGTTTATAAAACAGCTCCGCTCTAAATTTTCTCAGGTTATGTTTATACACGTTTCTCACAGCTTTATTATTTTTTCCAGTAAATTTTCTATAGAATATACATGTTTAATATTCTGTTGTTATTTAATATGTCTTACGTGTATACGAGTACAAAAACTATATGCAATTAGTGTGCGCAATTAATTTTAATGTCTGCTGAGGGACATGCGTCAAGAAGATCCTCAAGGTGGCAGCGCTCTCTCAGTTTTTAAGCTCATACCCCACGCTCAAGCTACCAAAAAATAAAAGCACCTGAAAACAATGCATTGCTAAGGTGCACCTTCTTTTAAACTGTTTTCTACCCACTGGTGTACAAACGCCTTATTAACCAACCTATTTGTCTTTCCTTTGGGCCTGAAAAATGTCAGCTTGAAATCATAGGTGTCTTCAGGCATCCTTAAACAAATGCTAAAAAATAGGATGATCTAATTAAAATACTACTGGTGTTTGTTCTACTCAGACATGGGAAAAATAGATTTTCTGGACTTTTTATAATAGCTGGGCACATGCACCTAAGCTTATCTTTCAAATCCTCCTAAATATGGCTCTCATTACTTAATCCTGTACTCTTGCAGTTGTGTTCATGGTTGCTGCTACTTCTTATATCTCAGACAAATGCTTTGGTTGGCAGTATGCAAAGGAAACACTATTGCATTCGACACAAAACCTCACCACAGTCTATGTTATTTTGTAAACTCATCTTATGCACTAGCTTTTTGCTAATCTAAATTGTTTGCTACAGTTAATATTGTTTAAATATAATCCTAGCTAATTCAGTTTTAGCTATAATGAACACAGGGACTGAAAGTGTGCAGTATTCTGCACTCTGTTGTATAGAACTAATCCTACAAATTGCTTTGAGTGTTGCAAGAGAGCATTTTCTCATAAATAGTTTTTATTACTACTAATATGACAACGTTTATAAATAAGAAAAACTACCTACAGTATCTGCAGACACCAACAATTATTAAAACAGCTGGAAGTTTCTATTCTTTTATCAATTTATCCTTTGATACTCAAGCCATCCAAAGTTCTACCTAAATAGTTTTAAAGTTAATCTTACAAATTACAAATTTAGAATTGATGCATATTCTAAAAATAATGTTATGATTTATACGCTGCTGGATGCCCTACTTTTACTAAAAAGAACCAAACTGCACATTTGTTACCTTTATGCTAATATCAAAGATCATTATTAAGCAAACTGGTTTGTTTAAAATGCTGAACAGAAATAAAATTTAAAAGATATTAAGTTTTTCAGTACTACATGTGAATAGTCCAGTCTGAGAATTTGCTTGGTCCAATTGTTTTTAGGAAAACATCATCCATATTTCTTATCTCCGTATGCTTTTAAGAAAATGAGGATTGAAATCCATGCATTGACTTTCAGATTTATCTTTTTATAAGATGATTCAATTTCAAAAGGGCTTGAAAGTAGCAGATAATATTTTCTACTAAAGGTTCAGGTGGAAAACCTGCAGTTTGGTGTGATAGCAGTCAATTTTTTACATTTTCCAGTCTTGATATTTGTGAGAGTTATCTTGGGCAAAGTAGCTACAAATGCAAATTCAGAACCAGACTCCTTCCCTACCTTAGAAGTTGTGAGTATTTTAACAAAGCACATCTCTAGAAACTATCTTAAAGATGGACAACAGCTGGAAGACACAGCTTGATTAAAGATGGGAAGCATAAAATCAGGCAAGAGATCTTATGTTTGAAGACATTACTAACATGATAGATAAGGAGAAATCAGTAGATGTTAATATACAGTTTGGTTTCTGAGACACATTTGGCAACCTCTCACATGATTAAAATAAAGGCCAGTTTAAGGGAAAAAAAAAAGAAAAAAATAAATGCTAAATAAAATAGTATTAAACCTACCTGCAAACAATATGAAAGACTCATTTGGACAACTTGCTTGGACAACAGCTTCGTTATTTATCTATGTTTTTTTCCCACTAAAGTTCTAAACACATGGTAATATATAGAAAATTAAATGTTAAAACATGATGAACAACCTGTTATACCATCACATAAACCCAAAAATAAATGAGGGGATATAATCTGTGGCAATCCTTAGGTACAAACAACCTCTTAACAAATATCATTCCTTATTTTTCTACTCTACAGGTTTCTCCACTATATTTTTCCCTTTACAGAAAGAATGAATGACATGGGAGGCACCAAGCTCTCCATGTTCCAAGCTGTTAGCTCTGTTTCATAAGTTGAACTCTAATAGTCCTCAAATGCTGGAAAGGTAACAACCACAGAAACCCATACCTGGACATCAGAATACCAGAGTATTTGCTTTCCTTTGTAGAGTACATAGGCACGTTGTAATGTCTTAATACTGCACCATGCTTATACTTCATTCCTTCTTCTTGTATTGATGAATAAGAACAACTTTGAGGCAAGGAGGCGATCTGAAAAGGTACAAATGGTAGGTACCTCACCGCTCTAGCAGGTCATTTAGACACAGGTTCTGTTTTGCAAAGTCTATGTGACTTAGTTACCTAAATCTCCTATAGTCTGCAAACATTTTTGAAAACAGACTCATCACTTGTTTTCACTAAGAAAAAGATGTGAAGTGTTTCTCTTCTACTTGTTACTCTCAGAATAACATGATATTCTATTGGAGAAGTTGCAGGTTTCTGCAAAGTCTTACTATCCAATGGCCTTACTATGCAAAGTCTTACTATCCTTGTTTTGTGCAAACAGGGGCAACGGCACTGCAGGCTCTTTGTTTTAGGCACCTCTACAATTGTTTATGCTAGAGAAAATTATTTTTTTTGCTAGTTCATTATGGGTGTGATTTTTAAATTTCTCTTTCTTGCTCCCAGATCACTGAAGGGTGCTCTGAAAATCTCACTAAATGCCTTCTGTATTTCCTATTACCTGAGGTCATATTTTTGCTTTAAGAAAAGGATGCATAATTTTTCCTGCACTAATGTAAGGCATAGGTAATGCTAATGCAGTTACAGATTTTCTTAACATTAGCTATTTCACTTTGAAGAGATGTGGAGCACAGTCTATTAGTTTTAGCACCACACAGTATTATTACAGCTTTTGGGGTGCAAGAGGGGCTTGTACCTGGGGGATAGAAGCAGTGGAAGACAGATAAAGAAATAAGACTACCAGGTAGCTACTGAAGTATTAACAAGTACAAACAGGTGAAGTTAGCATAAACAGAGTGTCAAATCCATTTTAACCTAGTGCTCCTTGCTGACTCTATATGCACTGTGCCTGTAACCAGTCCCAAACTTTGATTTGGTATAAGCTGGTTTGCAGGAACCAAGAGTACAAGATCTCACACTGAAGGAAGAGAAAGAGTACTCATAAGTGCAGAACATCAGATCTAGGTGAGTCAAAGACCAAAGAGGAAGCAGACGTAGATTTGTGCCACCCTGGCTCTGAGCACTCAGAGAGGCCCAAAGCAGTTGCCTCAGAGCTGCTGTAACTTTTTGTTGACTATTTTAGCTGTCAAGGATGACCATGGCATAGATGTATCTCAGAAACACATCTTTGCTTGGAAATTCCCTTCACACAACACAGCCTGCCCACCCACTATTTTTAGCATAGTCATGACTGCTCAAAAAATATTTGGGAATGTATTAGTCTGTCTGGAAACACTAATTCATTCAAACTATAAACCTAACAGGTTTTTGGAGAAAAAAATTTTAATCATATTTGTAAAACAGAATAACACACACTTGAACATAGGTTCCTCATATCTCAGACAAGTGACCTACTGCTGAACTAGTAGATTTTCTTTTATCATTTCATTCTGATAAAAAATCAAATCAAATTCCAATACCTAGAACTTTTAATGAACTATTTTTTTTTCACATGGAAAATGGCAACACTTTTTAACCTCATACAATTTGACTGAAAATTCCCAAATCCTACTGTGATGTGCATTAGAACGATACTGCAAGTGCTGCTCTTCCCACATGTGACTGAGGCTGCTTGTCTCATTGCGCACTCTGCTCTCCTGTCCTGCCGAGATACTCTATAAATCTTCCCTGGGCATGGCTTCCATGCTTCTCCTCAAACATGGCACCCTATCAGAAGAGATAAAATAATCCATGTACAGCACAAATACGGGGCTTTCAGAATCCTGTAAATAATGTTCAGTGCATCAATGTACAATATTTTAAAAAATAAACAATCAATTTATCTAACAATAAGGATAACTTTTATTCAGGAAGATAACGGAGATTTGCCCAGCCTCTGCTGAAATTTCATCCTGCTTATTCCCTCAGAAGGATTTTCCTGTAACACTTCTTAAAGTAGAAATAATTATGGATTTCTCCTACTTGTTCTGCAGTGACATTTTTATTTTTCATTTCTCAGTTTTGCCTCCTGTGCAGCAGGCGCTTCACCTTCAACTCTGGAGGATTGCCTAAAGGCTTTTTCATTTAACTGCTGCTACATGCCAGTGCACAAATTGCCTGGCAGGGATGATGTGGATTGATAAGGCCTATATCTTACAGCAGGAGATTTAGCAGCTATCCAGCTTTTTAGAGCACATACAGCCCGGCTCCACACTGAATATGGGTCCCGTTTTTGTACCATGATGTACTGCTTCAGAGCAGTGGAATTAGCTCAAGATGTTAATGACTAGAAATTACTGATGGCAAAAATAAAGTGAAGTGGCACTGTCTGCTATTTCTGTTTCCAAGATCTGTACCCTCACGTCTCCAAAATTGTAAGAAACACCCCAAAACTATTCAGATGCTGCTTAGTTTTTACAGAGAGTTTTGAAATACCTCTTTGACACGTCAATCACAACACAGGGAGAATTCAAAGGTGTGAAATCAGTCAAAGTAGTTCACAAATCCTACCTGGAATCTTGATGTCCTACATTTCCCCCAAAGCTTTCTGTGACTGTAGAAACTGTGCTACCATGAATGCCCAGAAAATAATTCAGTTGCATTCCCTGTAAAGCTGTTCCTAACTTGCAGACAAAACTTCTTTACTGCCCGATATGTACCCTGAAAGCTTTTGGTTCAGCTCAGACCATAGGCAGGTGTGTGCTGTATGGTGCTGTGCTTGACACCATTTTGGCTATAGCATACCTTCCAGAAAGTATCCAGGCTTCAAGGGTAGGGGAGACCTTATAGCTTCACAGTTTACCCTCATAATTAAGAAAGCAATTGCTAAAAGCACTGCCACTCTGTCTGAACTTGCCTGATTTCAGCTTCACCCACTGCATTTTGTTACATTCTTTTCCCTGGCCTAAAAAGGTTTAGCATTCATGGGTTTTTTCCTTTTTCCAAGAAAGTATTTTTGCGTTGTCATCAAGTCACTCTTCAACTTTCTTTTTAGCATAGCTAATGGACTATGTTTTACAGCCAGTAGAAACTATAGCTGCTCCTTCACCAGGGAATATAGGTCATCGCTCTTCTACATAAGTTTTCCAATATCCCTTAAAACTGGAATTCTATACCAGCCTTCTATAGCATGTCAAACATGACAGTGGCATGTGACACTTTTAATCAAATTCATCTCTGGCTTTGCTTTTTTAAAAGATGGCCTGACAGGGAAGGGGATCTGTGCTGGTCCCACCTCCAGGTAGCAGCCTTAAACACTCCACCTGCAACGTTTAACTCCTTTAGAAAGGGGAGGAGGCCTGGGTTCTGGTGGACGTTGTCCTATAACAGCTTGATTTAAAATAATAAACCCCAACAACAACAGAGAATAATTTAGGGACCAGTGTTTGGAAGCCCTTATTCAACAGAAGTATAATCACTATGCTACAGAGTAAAGGCATTTAATTACTTTCCTCCATCTCTGGCATTCATTTTAGAGTGCTAATATGCTCCAGTGGAGGAGAGTCTTTTCTCGTGCACTGAGAAGTAATGGCAAC
The DNA here is from genome assembly GCF_023634085.1 of Falco cherrug. NCBI lineage: Eukaryota > Metazoa > Chordata > Aves > Falconiformes > Falconidae > Falco > Falco cherrug. Next base: position 70,605,051 of record NC_073702.1, on the reverse strand, counting down.
ATCCTACAGAAAGGAGTTTTCAGAGCCGAATAACCTAAATGATACCTGCCTAGATCAAATCACCTACTTGCTAGTCAAGTGTCCCTGTTACATGTGTTAAAGACACTGGACACTGTTTAAGACATTATGTTCATTTTTGAATGGATAGAAATGTCTAATAAATAACAAAGAAACAGTTCTGGGAACTCAAGGGAAAAACAGGAGTTCAGTCATTCCTCTTATCCTCAGGCATTCCCCATTAGCCTAATGGAGGCAGTTGTCTGCATGGTGTGTCAGCTTTCCAAAAGTTTGTTTAACGATACCTAATTCTTCCCCACTGATAGACCGGGAGACTACTTCTTTGAGACTTTCTTTTCTTTGAGTCACCTTCCAATGGAAATGTATCTTTTGCATATCTTGAAATGATGTTTCATGCCTTCTTGTATCTTAATTTTAGTTCCTGAACAGATTATGACCAGATCTAAGTGAGCTGTGCAATTCAGTTTCAGAAAATGACAATTGTATGAAATTCCCTTTAATCAGTCAGAAGCCCTCCCCCACCACCACCATTTTTCTGACCTCTGGGAGTAATACCAGTCACTACAAAGCTTATTCATTTTATGTTCTTTTCCATCTTGTGCTCAGTTTTTTCGCCACATGCTGAGTTAGACTCATGACTGCATTTACCCTTTTATAATAGTTAGTCTGATGCTGTCATGGCTGCTTCTGATCATTTTCCAGTATGATTGACTAACATTGTGATCAGATGCAACAATTTATACTGGTTACCACATACTCTTCCCCTGGACTGTGATCCAGCGGTCCTTGATTGCAATCACTTTCAATCTTCATGATTGTCTGTTTTTTCCTCTCTGTTGTGTGGAGTACTCATGCAAATCATTAGTATCTTTATTTCTTGCTCAAAACTCTTCCAAAATTCCTACAGTCACCTTTATCCTGGCAGTTCCTAGTGAATGCATTCCTAGGGAATGCCCTTTGGTATCAGTGTATACTGTCACCTGTATTGATTGACAGACAACTTCATAACCCCTTCTAGTCTTGCAGTTGGTGTTCATATTTCCATTCCATTAGATAACCTGCTATCTGGTTACCCTGATTTGCACTGCTGATTTCTTGGCCCACTCGTTATGCTGATACAAATTTTTGTAAACAATTAAAAAAAAAAAAGTTACTATGTTAAAAATGTTTTAGGTCATCCCAAAATTGTCTACAAAGTAAAGTCAAATTTGTTAAATAATTTAGTGAAAAGGAAGAATATAGATCAAGTCAAAATATGATTGCCAAAAGTGCAGAAAGGGAGACTTCATTCATCTCATTGATCTCTGCCCCAGTTGTAAGCACTGTAAGCATTTAATTTCCCTTTTTCCTGAAGGGAATAGAATTCACATCATGATGCCAAGCATCATCATGCTGTTTAGCATTTTGTACAAAGGCTCCAACAAGTGGGCTTCAGAATATCGTACAGCCTGTAGTGGTTATGGCACTCAGATGGGTGGAGAAACAGCAGTCCAGATCTCCCTCACAAGCATGTGAATGACAGTGTCTGACCTCCCAGCTGTGTGCTCTAACTGGAGAGAATTGCAGGATGGATTCCTGTCACACAAGCTTGTGGGAGCTGTTCATTTCTCATTATAAAGCATTTCTAAACTCATATTAGAGTTCTGAACTGCTTCGGTTAGATGACTTCCAGGTCTTTTCCATTATGTATGTTTTGTTTGCTTGAAGTTGTCCCTTCCAAAGATAAAAAAGATAATAATTTATCCCTTATTTTAAAATATTTTACACAGAGGAAATGTTTCACAGAGTGGAATATGTAGTATTTTGCCCTCTTTCAGACTTGTGCTGATTTTGTCTTATTAATGGGTAGATAATCTACGTCAGAAATGCTGCTGGAAGTTTCTTGCCACCTGCAGTGAAGCTGTTTGAGTTTTTCTCTCTCCTTGGTCCATTGAATCTGTAATTATTAGACCCTTGTTCCCCACAAGCATCTAAAATATTTTTACAGGACTTACTGTCTGTCTCTCAAAGTCTTTGAAGTGCTTTCCAGAGACTGAGTTGCTGATTGCCACCTTGGGCTTAGTCAGGACAATACAGATTTCCTACTGCAAGAACAAAACCTTCATCAACCCCATGTTCATTTTTTTAGTAATACAGAGAGAGAACAGTTATAGGGAAGTCTGACAGTAGCATACTCACATAATATAACCCCTTACTAGTTGTTGATTTACATATTTTCATTCCTTCTCATTTTTCTATGGAACTTGGTTGGGTTCATTGCAGCAGAGGAAAGCACAAGAAAAGAAAAATTGCTTTACCCTGGCAAGTACACGCTACCGACAGGTACACAGCAGCTGTTCAATCTTAGCATCAAGATTGTGGACACACACACAAATCGCAAGAAGGAATACTTATTTCAATGCTGGTCACAATGCTCTGACAACAATTTGTTATAAATCCTTTCACAGTCAGCCCAGATAAGATGAAGGCATTTTTGTTGGTGGTTTCAAAAGATCATTCATTTTTCCTCTGAAAAAGGAGGTAGAAAACTAAGCTATCTAGGTTATTAAAATCCTTATGCTTGAGCAATTATACAAAATTAAAAAAAAAACAAAACACCAAATTTTTCCTGTCACTAGAATATACAACAAGTCATGACAATTATAGCAATGTATGTAACCTTCATGTACAACTTCTACATTTCAATGTATTAGGCAAATACAAAGCGATTCAACAATATCACTGTGACAGTTAGCTTGAAGACCAACAAAATTAGTGAAGCCTGTTTTCCTGTGCCTTTCAGTCTTGTCACTGACTTTAGTATCTAAGCCATGCAAACACCAAGTTAAGCATTTCCCTGCCTGGGCTAGTTACAGGGGTTTTCCCCCACATGAGCTGTCCCAGCCTTCAATAACACTGGAAATTCACCCACCAGCCCATCCCTCCATCTTCACTCCCACTCCAGTCCCCCAATCTAAAAGACCTGTTTCCATCAGGAACAAGGCCATATTTTGGTATTATTTACCCATGAGCATATTTAAAACTTAAACCTACACTTAGCAAAACCTTGGTGGTCGTGAACATTGTGATAGATTGCTTGTTAACTTGGGATCAAACCAGAATCAAACTGGCCATGGCAGTTGGGAGCTACAGCCAATATATCATAGGTCCTGTCAAGGCACTTTCTCAAAAAGCCTTCTGGTCTATATTCATAGAAAAATCTGTGAACTCTTAATTCGTCAACACTGTCCTACCCAGAGGTGTAATTTAGGGTCCTCAGCCAAGTTCCTCACTCAGTAGTGGGAGAAAATCTGCCCCCCAAAGAGAGACAAGGGCCAATAAAACTAGGAAGTAAGCTGCCTACAAATATATCCAGATAAAATTCTGAATAAAAAAGTGCATGAAGACACTGCCAAGGACTAAATCCTTGTCCTTCAAACACCTTCACGTGCTTTCCTTCAGACCTAATATATTGGGATTTGTAGGGAAAGTTGAGGCTTTCTGTCTTGAATCTTGTTTTGGAGTCAGGCACAAAAATCAGGTCACCCTTTCACAAAAAATCCTTCACAAACCCCAATAAACGAATGAAAAAGAAGCTCTAAGACATGAAGTACTCTTAGGGAAAGCCCACTAGTTTGGTGATTAGAGCACTCAGCTCAAGAACTGCTGATCTGTCTTCAAACGCACACCCACTTGATTTGAATCAAGATCACTCATGTCTCAGGAGAGTGCCTTCACCACCAGATTATTGATTATATAGGGGTACACCCAAAAGATTCAGCCCAATGATGCAAATTAAATTATTACTTATAAATAAACAAACAATGCTCAGAGCTTGGAGCCTGTCTCATATATCGGCACACTAACTACCAGCTTTGAACATTAAGCTTTTATTTTTAGTTCTTTGATGAAGTCAGCATTTATTACAGGACATTTGCCGCTGGCTTTTCCCTGGGATCTGCTCTTCAACATGTGGTGCTTAGTGTGTTCATACATGGGCCAAGAAAGAGGGCAAGCACTGCAGTAACATCAGTGTGTGGCAGTGAAAGCTAAGCGAATTGACGGTAATTACTGAGTGAGTAGGTGATGAAATAGCAGATTAAATTCAATGTCAGTGCATGCAGAATAACACACTAATGGAAAAATAACTGTAAGCATTCAGCCAAAGAACCAGACAATGGAATATAAATTAGATACTTTCACTCATGAAAGGGATCTTGGAGTCACTGTAGATAGTTTTCCGATTTTATCAATTCAGTACTCCTCAGTGGTCAAAAAGCAAGCAGAGTGCTAAGACTTATTGTTATGAGGAAGGAATAGACAACTAAGTAAAAAAAGTCTTTAACACTTCTTGGAGTTATAGTTGCAACATATCAAACAGGATACAGTTAAAACAGTACAGAGAAAGATGAAAAGGATTACAAGAAGATAAGAAATTAAATAGACGAGAATAGTTCAGTCTGGAAATGACTCAACTGAGCAGGCAATAGATATGAAAGAAGAATATAATATCCTGAATGCCAGAGAGAAGATGAGCGGGAAACAATTATTCGATGTTTCACATAGCTCAGGATGTGGAAGACACCAAATGAGATGATCAGATAACATGTACAAAGGAAACCAAAGGAAATTCTTTTTCCTAAGTAAAAATCACATGCAGAAAGTATAAATGAGATCAAAAAGATCAAGAAAATTTAAGAATAAAACTGTCAAGGGTTATTAAATGCCATGATCCTGATACTACTTGTGGCTCCAGATATCTTGCAGGTTGAGAACTAGGAGAGACCATCAGGGAAAGGCTGCTTTGTACTTCCACTGTTCTCTGGTGTGTCGTTTGCTTGTCACTGGCACAAAGCTGGGTGGACTTCTGCCCTTAACCATCATGTTCTTTCTTATGTTCTTATATATTGTGATAAATGCTTGGTTTTAAGCAACAGAGCAGCTTTCTGCAGGTAGAGAGCCAGTGAAGTATTTACAAGTCCAATGCCTGACTCGATCTCCTGTGATATGGGAAACATTTTTCAGACCCAGCTCTGCCAGGTAGAAGAGGGATTCAGGCATTGATATCTCCCAGCCAAGGCAGGTACATTTTGGGTATTGCAGTGTCTTCTACAGATTGCTTTACGCAGCAACAGGTCACAGACATTTCAGCTACGTAATGAAGGAAAATTTTAACAAGTTCTGTCTCACAGTTTGCTGGAAACAAAAAAACCACGTTTGACTTAAACCATAATATTTTGCATTTTAAACTTTGTTGGAAAAATTGCAGTATATCTAAGTTATTTTATATGTCTGTTGAAAGCAAATAGAATGAGTAAAAATATAAAACCCAGCTGATATTTGTATGCATTCCAAATTAAAAGCTCAGTAACTTTTCAGATATTTTTTTCTTCGGACACAAGAAGAATCAATGTTTTCAAGTTAAAATAGAGAAGAAATTGTAGAAATAATAATCTTATTCACCTGATAAGCTTTGAAAGTTTATTTATGTTATATTTATGTTTATAAACTCAAGAAAAAAAATATTGGTATTATGCTTCTGACCTCAATTAATTTGATTACTGCTATTTCCTAGTTGAGCTAGTGGTGTGTGGTTCTTTTGTGTCTCATCATTGCTGGGCTGAAATGCTCCAAATCATAAAGCTCATTTTTTTCACAAATATTTCATTCAACTAAGAACTCATCCCAGAAATATATTGGAATATTTGATATTTTTAAAAAGTTTCTTAATAAACAAATAGCTATTAGATGAAGAATAAAATTTAAAAATACATGTAGAAAAAAAAATTATGTGTTGGAAGTGATCAGTCACATAAGACTTGTAAGGAATTTGGCACTGAGGAAAGAAATTGCAAAATTCTGCAACTATTGACATAAAATATTTTGGCAAATACTTAAGAGAAAAAATTGTTTCCAGAGAGCATGGCTGGTATGGAAATTATTTGCTAGCCAAATGTTGCTAAGCAAATAATTCAATCAGTCTCAATTCTTCAGTTAATGACATCCTTTGAAAATTTTGACAGTCAAATACTGTTTGTAAAGAGTATATTGAATTAAAAGTCAGAATGATATTTTTCCATAAGAGAAAATATTAGCAATAAATTGAGCACCCATCTAATTGTTTTTGTTTTACCCTAGACTTATTGTCCATAATTCTTACAATTTCCCTTCTATAGCTGTGAAAACAATCCATCCAAGTTGAAACATGATATGAAGTATGTGTCATGTTGTTTCACAATGTGGGTTAAAACTTCTTTCTAAAGCACACTGAAAAATGTGTGGGTTTTGCTGTTAATTTTCTTAGTGCCAATAATACTTTCCAGTGATGGACAAAAACCTATAAAAAAGAGTCTAATTTAATTATACTTAAATAACTAGGGTGCTTTTAAGAGTTAAACAAATACTCTTCTGTGACATTGCCTTTACCACAGTATTTCCTAAATTTAGAATGTATGTGTACCACAGGGCTGTATTTATACCAAGTCATGGTAAATGTTTGCTTTTTAATATGGTATGTTCACTATGTGTTTATAAAAATGAACAGAAGAGGAAACATTGAAAATGGATAAAAAATATAAGGAAAAACTGAAATATGAGAAGAAAATCAAGATTTACATAGAGAACAAAAAATGAAACATGACTCTTACTCACATTTTTTAGATGTTATGAGGTGCAAAAATAGAGTAGTGCGATGTGAATAGCACCATGAACAAATTATACCAGGGTGCAAGGTAGCACAGAGGCTTGCTCTGCTAAACAAGGTAAGATCCTGCAGAAGGCATTCAGATTATCAGTGGACTTAGGTGAGGCAGGAGGTGCCAAGCAGAGAAACTAGAGCAACTTTAGCCTATTTTAAGCATGTACATTTAGCAGGTGTCAAAATATCTCTATTGAGTTCTGGAGTCCTGCATGTTAGAAGCAAGTTCTCAGCTGGTGGAAAATGTATCATGAAGTCAGCCAGCTGTAGCATAAGGACTAATTTAAACTTTAAGGACTGAAAAGAGAACAGTTTTTCATCCTCAAACCATACCCGTCAGAGTGTAACAGCCACCTTAACAGCTTGGAATTCTTCTATTCCATGATATGTTTTGGAACTAGCTCTCAGGGGGCCCGATCAAAAGCCAGAAATTGTATCCGGTAGAAGATTCTAGAAAAAAGAAAATAATTTTTTTTCTAGAAATTTCTAGAAAATTTCTAGGGAAAAAAAAAAAAGAAAATATATTTTCTATGGAGAGAAAAATCCAAATACGTTTAGTATTTACACAATCAAAATACTTTGTTCTGAAAATTTCATCTCACCGTTTCCAGCTCTTATAGAACAAAGAGGACTTGGCTTTACAGGGTGGGAACCAAGATGCTCAGGTGACAGCTTTGTGACAGGGAGCCAGAAATCCCAGACGTCTCAGCTAATCCTTACTCAGGTAAACTGGATGGACTTCTGGCTCAGCTTGACAGGGATCCTGCTGCTGTTCTTTTGCAAATTTGTGAAAACCTTTTGCCTTTTCACAAATAGTTTCCATTTTGAGAAACTGTCACTTTCTATTGAAAACACTCCCTCTAAAAGTCCCATTCCATTCTAGAGATAAGGACAATAATATTTAATTTTTTTATTGACTCCTCCTGGAATAAAATACTGGGTGAAAACCTGATTATTTCTGGGGTTTTTTAAAAGAATTTTACTTGGGCTATGAATTGTGGGTCCCATTCCCATTCTTTTTAGTTAATAAAATCCTGCTCTTTCAGGAAAATATAGAGACAACATGTCAAGTCTGCCATTACTGATTCTGCCTCTTCACATAATTTCCTCAGATGATGGTATTTACCATGTTTAACCTGTCTGCATTTCTGCTTCTTCTATAAAAAAGAAAAAAAAAAAAGAAAAAAAGAAAGAAAAAAGGAAAGAAAAAGAAAGGAAAAAAAATTAAAAAAAGAAAAAGAAAAAAAAGTGGGCAGTCTATGGCAAGGCAACTGTTTTAGTAAGTATAAAGCTTTATATTTCCTTTTGACATTCTTTAGCTCTTTAAAACTTTTGATAGTCAAACTTCATCAGAGTCAAATTTTGGCTTATTCCTAGATTTTATCCATCCCACATCCTGAATAATTTTAGAATATTCAGAACACAGTCATGCTACTCATTCTGATTTATAGTACTGAAAACTGACAATAACCATGAAAATATCATTTTACTGATTTTCCTTTAAATGAGCTCCCTGTGTTGGCCATCCAGAGATCTAAAGCCATGATATGCTCAAGGAAAAGTAGGTGAACCCATCTGAAGTTAAGTGGGAAGTCTAAATTCTGAACTTTTTCCTGAAGGTTGTCACTCTTTTGGTAACAAAAAGGAGAGTCAGGCCCTACTTCATATGATGTAAGATTCTCTTTGTGTTATTTCCACATAACGGTAAGAAGAGAAAGAATTTAATTGTATTTGCTTCATAGGTTTTTAAAGTTGCTAAGATTTGGACGCACAGCAGAGGCTGTCGTTCTCCGGAGGGTTGTGCAAAAATTCTTCCGATGCTGAGAAACCAACATAATCTGGGACAAACAGCCTGTAGTCATACTCCCTTGTTTCCAGAAAAAATAATTATGAGAGACATTGAACTGGGTAATAAACAGTAATCTGTGCAAGTCTAAACGTTACATCCACATGGCAGGACCTGAGGAGTCTTTATTTCATGACTGTGTGGTACGACATGAAAACAAAGTACTCGGGCAGCAAAAATTGGTGGAGTCCCACTGAAGTCCTGGGAGCCACTCTCTGTCACACTAGTAGACCACGCTGCCTGCTCTTTCTTTGTCCTTTTCAAGAGGAAGATATTCAAATGGTGTTTCCCAAGGGCTGCAAGTGGGAAAGGAAAGCTGGCTGGTGGGCACATGTCTGTGCCCAGACAGGACAGCAGCTGAGCTAGCAAGGGTGGGTGTTTGGCTTTATGTGGCCCTATTGCCATTGGCTTGAGTGATAGCCTGCCATCACCTTGGCTGGCCAAGGTAGCAGGTGCCACTGCACTGCTTTTGTTGCCTGTTGTGGCAGCAGTTATTTTTGTTGGCTGTGAGGACTGCAGCTGCTCAGCTTGCTGGAGCGGAGGTAGGGGCATAGCTTTGTAGCTTGTCTGGGATAGCTGACATGGCACACAAATCACTACTGTTAGTAATACAGCACTGCCTTTTGCCTTCATAGCACCGTTACTAGATAAAAGGACCCAAAGACAAAAGTCAGGATAGATTTTTTGCATAGATTGATCACATCAAATACAAAACTAAGCTGAATGTTTAAATGCCCCTGGCTATCATTTTTGTTCATTTATTCCTCTGTTTACATGGACTAATGGGCTAATGTTCTCTCTTAGTTAGCAAATGGTGTAAATTATATAATATTTGATCTTGATTTATTTTCTCAATCTGGAGTCCTTCTTTTATACACAGATTATCCCAAGAGGCCATTTACAACCATGAATCTATGGGCTATAATCACAGCTCTAGGAATGCTAACATGAACTCTTCTCTGCTTTACACTGAATATTCACCAGCATCTGCTATGGGATTAATATAAAAAGATTTTGCCACACATGGCAGCCAATTAACAAACAATATGTTGGTATTGTTTGGGGCTATCCCTTCATCTTCCATGCAGAATCTGTTGTGGATATCTCCAGGGGTTTAAATTGCAGTTCTCAGCTTCTCAATTTACATTTGGCCTTTCATTGACTCTTTCTGTCTCAATAGTATACTTTTTTCTTTGTATACAAATATTATATGGATGTTAACCAGGATTTCCTCTTGTGTTCTTTGGCTGTTTAAGTCTACAAGGATGACCTTTTGTTTCTTCCATCTGGATCTCTTTTCATTGAAATTGTTCTGTTGGTAAGGTAGGGTATAGAGGCATCAGCACTGTTTTCTTGGTTCTGAGTTGATATTTTTTCCTCTTCATTTATAGCAGAAATACTTTTATGTTTTACCTAAACATTTGTGTTTTGAAGCTCAGTAATACTGCTGCTTATTTATATTCCATTTCATTCATATGAAATACCATTATCCTCCACTTCTAAATTAGTTTGCCTGAAATGCAGTTTTTACTATGCCAGTTTTAATGTTTATTTTTAAATTCCCTTTTCTATGCTGCCTATAAAAGTAGATTGTTACACCGATGTATTTTTAAACATTGATGGTATGATTTTCCATTGACTCCCACGACAACATTAATTGTATCCTTTGTTCCAGTTTTCAAGATTTTTAACACACCAGTGGCTTGCTGCCACTCTCTTTCCTACACAAGTGGCCTTTTGACTTGTGCAAAACTACAAACATGCCAAGAGGTAGGCATATATTTGTGCACACCCAAGATATAAGTTCTCTCACTGGTTTCATTGGGAGTTGAAAGTGCCAAGAGCTAAGAGTATCAGACCATTATTAGGAAAAAAAAAAATATCCAGCTAACTTGAGTCATTTAAGTATAATCTGCACTCACTGTAGTTGTGGGAACATATTTCTTTCCAAGAACTGCAGGGTTGGGATTGTTTCCTTTGCCTTTACCCATTTAAAGTTTAGGCATTGGATATAATATAATGTTGTCACCTGTGCTCCTTTTACAGTTAGTAGAGGAAAAGAGGCATGTGGAGATGCCAGTTCACTGCACCATGATATAGGTGTCTGTAATAGGTGAGATTAATTGGTTTTCATGTTGTTCTAGTGCTCCCTATGGTCTCTACGCTTGTCATACCTTCTGATTTACTCTAATCTACTTTTTTACCAAATATTTTTTTAAAAATGTTTCCTTCTTTTTCCCATACCAAAGTAAATTGGATTTATTATTTTTTTAAGAATTTAAACTCATCATGCTGTGACTAAAATAAAAATCTAAAGTGAGTATCGCATGGGCATATTTTAGCACAATAATAATTTTTTATGGATGATACAATTCTATACCCCTAATTAACATACAAATTAAACTTGGGTGAAAGTTTTCCAGCATAAATGAGTAATTGAATATAATAATTCATCTGGGTTCAATTTAGACATTTTAAAATTTGATATGCAGAAAGAATTCAGACTTGAAATTCCAATATATGTCCAAAGCAAAAATTTGAGAGGCTTTGCTGGAAAGAATTTGAAAAAATTTATTACCTGAAAGGCTCTGCTGATGTGTGCTCTTTTCCCATTGAAAATGATAGGCAGGAGTAACAAGGGAGGAAGAAAATGTAAAATAAATGGAAGGAGTTAAAAACAAAAGCTAGCATAAGAAAAAAAGTAAGAGGTCACCAAAGGGAAAGACTCACAGAGCCTGTGATCTGGATCCAGTTATCAACCTCTAAAGAAAATAATGAGGTGTTATTATTTTTATTATATTGGAATGAATAAAATGAACATCTTTAACACTGTTTATTTATCTCAAAGCGAGGTCTAAGGGGAAATTCTCTGTGAAAACAGAGAACAGGAGTCATCCAAAAGCAAAATGTAAAAGCACTCATTGTATGCGTCTCTGTTTATATGGACATGGGCTTCGTTAGATCAGTCTCCACACTAAGGAGAATTTAGGAAGATGCATGAAATGGAAATCTAGTCTCTAAATATTAACCTCTGAAGGGTTCAGGGGAACTTTTATTTTGAAATAAAACAAAAGTAGAAGTAAAGCTATGTTGCCCTTGGACAGTTTTGTTCTCCTTTTAGCTATTCAGTTTTCCTCATAAACATTTTTCCTTGCAAGTTTTGAAAATGAGGAATAACCAAAAAGTGGTTCCAACATGGCTTGAGCATTTACTCAGGAGTCATCTGGAGCCTACTCAGATCCATCTCTGACCCACGTCCACTTGATTCAGGCTGAAGCTCCCTTGCTCTTGTACTGGGAGGCCACAACATTAAGCATTTCCGCTGAGTTAGGGCCAATATAAAGTGAAATCATACGTGTGTTTCATTCATTATTAAATGCAAAAGACTATGTAAACCCATAATTTTCCCGTCTCATGAAACAACACAGAAAATACAGCTCAGCTGTAACTTGTAATGAAATACGACAGCAGATAATGAGTGAAATTGTACTCCGAGTCTCAGAGAAGTCTGTTAAGAATGGGTAAAAAAAAGCCCTCATATAGTCTGTTCAAGACTCTTGAGAATAAACTACACACAGTTATCAGCACTGTCTCATAACAGTGAGGAATACAGAGAATAGCCTACCTGAGAAAGAAGCAGCTGAGTAGAAGCCGCTACCATTTTATTGTTACCTTCTTCAGGTTTAAGAACTGAGAAATATCAGGGAAGTTTATATGTATCTGTTGCCTATCATTTTTATTCCGCTCAGTAATACTGAGATTACTGTGATGGGATTTCCATTTGACTGTGTGCAGGGAGTTTAACTGTAACTTCAGTTATAATTCAACATGTCAGATCAATGATGTCAATGAATGCTGATTTGTCCCAGTAGCATTTGTTGCTATTACTGCAATAATGAAGACAGTTGGAATCACTTGATGATGTCTATGGGGAGAGCCTTTACCAGAGTTGAGCCAACTTAGAACAAGATGGTGCACTCAGTTACTTTTCTGCTAGTGTCACAGAAGTTTACAAAACACTCTGTAATTATTTACATCTTTTAAAAATACATTAAAATACTGAGCCAAAGACTGCCAATGTTCATAAGCCACCTTTACTTATGTTAGTAACAGAGATATTACACTGTTGTGACCTGTAAAAACATAAAGATGGAAGAAATTAAAAATTGTAATTTGTTTTACCTTTGCCAATGTCTCTTAGCATTAATATTTTGTATCTGACTGCATATTGCTCAGTTGAAACATTTGATTGAAGACTCATTTCAGCAACCATCACCTTTTTTTCTGTTAACTTTGAATCAGCCCAATATTTAATTTATTTTCATGTCCTTTGTTCAAAGGTTCAGTGAAGTTGCACAAAATAAAAAAAATAATATGGAAATCTAACATACACTAATTTAATATATCAATTAATCATACACTGATAAACATTTTCTAATTTAAATTGTTATCCCTCATTTTTAAAATGCCTTTCTGTCCTAACTCTTGTAAGCATTTGAAAAATAACTTCCAAGTAAGGAAAACCTATTTAATAACCTAATTTTATTTTAATTTAATTTTAATTATTAAATTTTACTTTTGAATCTGTACACTTCAGCACATTTGAAAATAAATCAGACCTTTTATGTCATATCATACTGCAATATGTATAACATTTATGTTTCAAGATTTAAAGTCTATCCTGTGGTAAAAAGGAAAGGTGGTGTACTTTTTTTCAGTCCTTTTCCTTTTCTCTTTTTTTTTTCCCATAAATAATTTTCCTTCATTTGATGCCTTCCATGATACCTTGTCACAGAGGTGACAAGGATCCCAAAATCCCAAAGGATTTCAAAGATTTTCTGAAACCTAAGAATACATGGGAAGATGTGAGCTGTCATAGGAAGAGCCTTGAGGGGTTTAAGTAATAACCAAGAAATGGAAAATAAGCAAAGTTATAGGATCACTAAATACAAAGTGAAGGATGTGGTTGTAGACCCCTAGAATTAAAGAATTACAGGTAAAACAAATGTGTATTTGGAGCTAAACACTACAGCAAGCTGATGACTTGAAACTAGGAGAGTTTTTTTCACACCTGTTTTATCACAGCATTTGCCTCTTCTATGTTCAAGCTGCTATGGAGGGTGTTTTTTCCTTCACATCTTACCTTTCCCTTGTCAATTTGATGCTGAAAGAATCCAGGCTTTTAAATAAATGATGAATTGTTTTCTCAGCCGCAGAATAAACATTAAAGACCAGTTGTGGTTTACATTAAAATAGTATGTTTATGTAGGGAAATTTACACTTGTGGGTTGTTCCTATGTCAATACTTACACGTGCAATTGTTCAAAACTTAAGTACTCTCGGTTACTTGGAATAGTTCAGATGTTTTTCCACCTGACTGGATGAGCCCCCCTAGAGCTTCCTGCAAAAACTACTTCTGTATGTGAATTTAAAGGTTTGTTTCTGTCTGCAGTTACACATATCTTTTTGAAACTGATTTTATATTTGTGATATTCAAATCTCATTTCTCCAATGTGTGCAGAAAATCAGCACACACACAAAGCACAATCATGGCTGAATACAGTAATGTAAATTTTTAACCAATTTTTTTTTTTGAAAACGGAAAGGTTTTGTCTTGTTCATCAAGCTTTCCTTAGTTTTATTCTTACAGAAATGCCTTTTCATTTTATTCAGGTTTCTTTGCACTAGAAATTAAATTCCTGAATGTGTAACTGATAATCAGTCCTTTACAAAGTCAACTTTACTTTTCAGCTTTTCACACTTTGAGGCAGAGCATATCTGAGTAGGAAATCAGAACTAATTCCAAATTAAGGATCCTTCTACAGGAAAAGTATGGTTAGAAAAAAAAAGAAAGAAGTTAAAATCTTACCCTGAGCCTATTAATCAGAGAGCTGTAGATTTTAATGTAATTTTTACTCCAAAATGAAGACTGTGAGCCAAGAAGCTATAGGTAGTTATCTGGAGAGTTGACTGCAATACCCCAAACCCCCTAGAACTTGATGAGATACATCATTGAAAGTACTGATGCAAATCTATAGATAGCAAAGTGTGTACAGACGTTGAAGATGGAGGCATATATCTCCAAATCAAATAGATCTGAGCTTAGGGCAGCTCTTGTTCTAACAGCAGTTCCTTCTACATGGTCAGCGTCAACCAATTGTATGATCTCAAGCTTAGCACTGTTCATTCCTACCCACAGGCCTGTCAAACACGGGATACTCTCTAGGTCCTACCACTGTCCTACCCACAAGCGCTAGCTACAGCCAAGGGCAGAGGGGTGTGTAAGGCCACTCTGGTAAGATCCTAGCATTCCATATGCTGTATTGATTCTAGCAGAGTTGCTTGGATCAAGCTGAGGTGGGAGCTGTGGCTTTAAAACATGAGTTCTCATATTAGCTGGGAGTAGCTGTAACTTGCTCCACCCTAAACAATCTATATGTGGTCTTCCTGCTTGCAGCAAATAACCAGCATAGTCCCCAGCTGGAAAAAATATGTGGATGTCTCTACCCAAGGCAATCATGAAAGTGTTGCCTTCTAGGTAAAGTTGCAGCCACAGTTAATTGCAATAAGGAAAGCAGGGCATGCAGCTGAAGGACACCTCACATGCTCCCTACAGCTATATGTATATATGGTTACATACTTCAATGTAATTTTATCTGGATGAAATGATTTGTGTTGGGGCAGCATAACAGGCTGCCAGTGTGTAAACAGTCTCTTAACATTTTGCAGCCCATTATATTTTGCTGCCCGAGGCAACCTCCTGCTCTGTGTGGTTCTACAGCCCTGTTTTTATTTTCTGTTGTTGTCAGATATGAGCCTATATATCACTCCCTTCGGGAGAGGCTGGACTCAGCATTGCCGTATGTAACTTAACATCGGCAGCTGCGATGGCAGGCAGCTACTTAAGGATCCTGCTGGCCAGTATAAAGTTACTGGATGAAAAACAAAAGGAAAATAACACTAATAAACAGACAAAACAAGTGAATAATATGCTTTACTAACTACTTTCATTTCTATAAATAGGACATGTGGGTAATAAAAGTCTGTTTCCCATGCCCCGTGCCTGAAGTGCCATTTGCAAAGGACCAGCCCAGAGTTGGCAGCGCTTCCAAATATGTTGTTTTCATGTCAGCAAGTCCATTTTGGGGATTAAAATGACCTTCCCAGATGGGGAAGCATTTGGTACTTCCCAAACCTGCAGTCAAAAGGATTCTGAATGCAAACATGAAATTCAAAGAACGGGCCAGCATGGTTTGGACAGTAAAATAAGAAGATTAGCCAAATGACACAGAAATATTGAAGCCTTTACAGGGAAGCTGCTACTAAAATGAATCATCTGCTAATTGTTAACACATGCTGAACACCACTGCTATCTACTGTTATAAATGTGACAAAAACATGGTATCTTAAGAGGTATGGGCTGGTATTTCATCCTTTTTTATGTTGAGCCATACGTCAAAAGTATCAGAGCGTCCTGTCTGTAATGTGTTGACATGTAAGAAAAAGCAACAGAAAGACTGAGAAATAAATATTTTTATGGAGAAATGTTTCTTTGTGCATTGGGGGAGAAGTCTAATACGTGTAAATAGGAAGTTGAGTGGGACACATTATCATCATGAGATGTTAATATTCATTAGCTTAAGTATTTTTCTATTCATTATATTTTTATATTCATTAGCTTAAGTATTTTTAGCTAGGCATTTAGCCAAAACTCAGGACCCTGCAGGGTGTTTGTTAGGTGGAAAGATTGAGTCGATAGTGTCTTAGATGTCATCCTGTTTGTTTCCAAAGGAACCCAGTCCTTTTTCCCTCAGGACAGCAGGAATCAAGCAGCAGAAGACAGTTTCCTAATTTGCAGTTGTGGGCTCTTTCCAAGCCAGCACTTAGCACTCCGCGTCACACAGGCTTTGCTTTGGTAACCAAGTCTCAGCTGCTCTTACTTCTTCCACATCAGTTCATCTGCTTCTCTCTCACATGCACAAAGACATCTGTTCCAGTGTGATCAGCTCCCAGCATAGGGGTGAAATGACACAGGGCTGCACCACCGGAGGAGGTGCTGTGGGCATCAGTCCTGGCTTTTAAGCTCTGTATTCCATACAGAAACTCCATGGATAAAGGAACTTCTTCCACCTAATTTAAGATGTTAAGAGCTAACAATCCTGTTAACTTCGACTCAAAACCCTCTTTTACCTATTTTTTTCAAATGAAGTTGTGATTTTTAACTGCCTCTGCTTTCAAGTGCCCGAATTGTTACACTTTGAGGTCTACAGCACGGCTGGTGCATATTGTCCCACAAAAATCATGTCCTCATCAGACGTTAACATACACAGGAACTTCAGCGCCAAAAATCATTTCTCGGTTTTGAAAGTATTTGGGTTTGTTTTCAAAACTGCTGGATTTACACCAAGAGCAAGCAGAAATATTTCTTCCAAGGCTGGAAATATTTTTGAGTTACAAGTCTCTACAGATTCATTTAATTTGAGACTTTTAACATTTGTCTAATGTTTCTGGTTTAAGAACTACATGTCAGCCACCTCAAGCCTTCCAGATAGTAAAATGCCCTTGATTATTTTTTATTTGAGGAAAGGATTTCTAAATTATTGTTTATTAATTACATTCCTACAGATACTTCCAAATCAACTTCTGATTTTGCTGGTTTCAAAATGCATTTTTTTGCCACTGTCTTCAGTGTGAACAGGACTTAATTGTCTCCTGTAAACTACTTGTAGCTCTGAGGAGAAAATGACAGAGACAGACGGACAGAGAAGGGAAAGAAGGGAGGAAGGAAGGAAGGAAGGAAGGAAAAGAACAAGAAAGAAAATGAACAAGAAAGGAAAAGGTAGAAAGGAGGCAAGAAAAGAGGGACGGTATGAAGAACTCTTTTATGTGAACACATCCAGTCTCTCACTGAACCCATGCAAATAATAGATGTCAGAACATATGCTTTTAAGTTATTTTGTTGGTAATCCTCCCCTCTACCACCTCTCACTTTTTCAGTAAGTTGCCACAGAAGAGTTAGCAGCATTTCAGCCAAATTCTCAAATGTATTCAGACACCTAACACTTTCAAAATACATTATTTAAAATTCCTAAAGACTTTTAAGTTCTCTTTTCAAATTGACACCTGGTAAGTTCATGTCAATGGCATGCAACTCAGGATAGAAATGTACATTCCCTGAATTTTCTGGGGCTGTATCCTGAAAACATTTACTTTGAATAAAATCTTCATACCTCCAATACAGTGTGTGCATGTGCATCTGAGTGTGCATGTCTTAAGTCTTATTTCTTTTCTCCTACTCATGGCATGAAGAGTCAAGGGAGCTTGTGTAAATATAGTCCTACTTGCCATAGTGGCTCAGGAACAAACACTGTCCTGCAGACTTCTGACCAAAGCACTGGGTTTAGCTTTAATTATTATAGCAACAGGAGTCTAACTATTCAGAAAATAGCTGGTAGTGCCTCAGAAAGGACACTAAAAATCTTCTGAACAAATAAAAAAGATAAAGAACAGTTGTCTCCAAGCAGTAGTGGCAGACTCCCTGAAAGACTGCTACAGGTGGCTGAAAATTTCAGTCAAACTTTTTTTAAAGGGAACACAGATGTTGATGATTATTTTTTAAAAATGCATGTTCTCTCTGAAAAATAAAAAAAGGTGTGTTTTTACAATAGTCTTCTCCAGCCCCTCATGGGAGTTCACTGTTGGGTGCCAAAAGCCTCTTTTCTCTTCTGTAGACAGGATTCTCTATTCTGAATTAATCATGGCAGGTATTTTTAAAACATACGTGGTGACTTATGGATTTTGTAACACATGATGGTCAACAAGCTGACATAGGAAAACATGGACAATGCAGCTGCAGTGCAATTTACATGGAATTCTTCAATATTTCTGAATCCAAGTCTGCAGTTTTCAAGATTAAACTTAAGGACTATGACAAAAATCTTCAAATATGGCACAAAAAAGATCTACTTTTGATGTTATAGTAAAAATCCAAATTTCACCTGGGAAGTGCTTGCCAAGAGAGAATACACCATTCTCTGTTGACTTATGCAGATTCCCATTTTAGTCTGTCCATTTTGAAGATTGACTGCAGCAATCCAGCCACTGCACTCAAAGACTTAGAAAAAATTTTGTACAGGTCCCCACCTCCTAAAGAAGCTGAGATGTGATAAATGCACCAAAATTGAGAACTGGACTCTTCATAAATAAGCCTTTTGTATTTATAACTAAGGCTGAAGTTGCATTTCTTTTGCTTCTTTTACCAGAAGAACTGGTAGAAACTCTACTGAGCTGGTAGAAGAATTACTTTCTTCTCTTCACAGTTCATTTCCATCTCTGAGCTGTCATTTCCTGACTCTCACTCTGTAATTGTGCTGGTGGGTGTGCAGAAGAAGGTTTAAAAAGCAAGTGTGTCAGCATAGTTGGTGGCAAGCTGCAACACAGACTTGGAAACAAACAGGGACACTGAGAGAGAAGTTATACATTCAGACACTTTTGCTGCAGAGGTATTGTGAAACTACCCGGTGAAGCACCTCCACCTTGGCCTGAGACTCCATTCCATGGAGAAGACTGGGTTGTGGGCAACATTATCTGAAACAAGACTTTTCTGAAACCACTATATTTTCAGTTTGCTGGTTCTAGTGATCATCTAATTAAGACATTTGAACTGTTCTGTCTGTTCTTTTTAAATCTCCATGATAATTCTCTTGCTATCCCCATATATTTTCTGCACTCCTTGGAACTAAAGCAGAGGCGGGAGATGCAAATCAAGGCATGGCTGAGATCTAAGGCTGATGTATTAGTGACCTGCTGGACAGATTCTGCAGAACTTTTTCCCATACATATGTGCTTACACACAAGCAAGTGAGCTCTTCGGTGAACACTGTGAAAACCAGTTTATCCACATTCACATTTTTCATTTTCAGCAAGTTTCAACCTTCAAGACAATATGACACAGAGAAGACATACATTGATCATGGGGAAAAAAAAAGTTTATTTACTATTAAATAGTAAATTGAACAGTTGCCACTTAGTGATTTTCTGTAATGTTGAAGCTGAAGTTAAAGCATACTGCTTCATTAGCAGCCATGTGAGGCTAGGCTTTATTACAAAATTAAGAACTGAAGGCACGGTCACCTAATCTAAAGCCTTTGATGAAGCTAAGAATGATACCCCCAAGTCCTGAAACATACAGTTGCTATAGACATCCAAAATGAATCCCTTGCTAAACTGTTCACATCATTTCACAACAATACAGATGAGTAAAATGAAGAGGAGAAAAAAAGTGTCCCTCAGACTAGCCCCAAAATTTTGTTCCATGTATACATTGCCCTTCATTAGAGCTGCCTACATCTTAAATAAGCCAGGGGCCACTGGTACCTTTGTACTTTGCTACTGGAGGTAAATACACTCTGGCAAATTCAAAACATATGGGAGGAAAGTGCTTTTTTTATTCTTTGGTCAGTCCCCGTTTTAGAGATGTGTCTAGCATGAATTTTATTACACTCGTATCTCTCATTTTTATTATGCTTAGAAACAGCCAGGCCACAAAGCAAAAGAATGGTTCTCTGATGTGCTTTTCCATCACTTCCTCACTGCCCTTTGTTCGTATAACATTCTTTTCCTATGACAGTGCCCCTCATCTCTATCATTTCCACACTCCAGATTCCACATCTCCTCCACACTGCACCTTTTTAATTCCCATAATAAAACATTTGCCTTATAGGAATGTTATGTTGGAGTTTTTATTGCTTATTAACACTATAGGCAATCATTCAATTCTACATTTATAGGATTTGAACTTAAGTCTTCAACAGGGTACTTAGGAAATCAAATGAGAAATGTTAGAAAGGGCAGCATGGTTACAAAAAAATAATTAATCAATGCACAGAATATTTACATAGACATAACAGGAAAAAAAGTTGGATGTGCCATGGTATCTCCAACATCAAACTCCTGTTTAGAGAATAACATTCAGCATATACGTATGCTGAATACTCAATAGTTTGTCTCTGCTTGTCTTCCTTACCCCAGTGCACGGCTGCCTCTTGGGCCACCTCACTGCTGTATCCAGCCTGAATGGACAATGTGTAATAAATTATAATCTCTAACACATTTAGAGCTATATTCCATCCTTCCCTATGAAGGAAAAACAGCCATTTTTTTTCTTTGATCTACCAGAATAAGGAGCAAGCCATCCTAGAACTCACTGTATACCTGAATTCAGCTTGAAGGAAATTAACACATCAATATTATATGTGGATATTCTCTTCTATTTACTCCCTTTTTGGTCAGTAAAATGCTGCTAAAATTAAGGCTTCTATTTTTATGGCTTTACCCTACTGGAGAGAGGGTAAGGAACCCTCAAAAGCAATTCAGCTTGCCTAAGATCTGGTCTGTCCTTGATGTTCTTCCTTGGTGCCTATAGACCAGATTCCTAATCAGGTAAATGTCCGGAGACAGATGGAATGAAGCTGGTTTCTGGCTTTGGAGGAGTCCAAAAGAGGAATTTGAAGGTGTTGTTGCTAATGTTTTCTGTTCTGGCTAATATTATAAATTTTGTGAAATTATTCTGTTGTGGGGACTTTCAAAATTCTAGTTGTAATTTTGTCTTTCACTTTGTTTTTTTTTTTCACAGGTTTACCAGGTAAGGACTTATTTTGGTTAAATACCTATACAACTCAGTTTTCAGTACTTTGTTCAATATGAAAAATATGTTATATGTTGGTTGTATTACTGACCAACATTAAACTAGGTATCTGACCCTTAGGGAAGTTACATCATGCAGGTACCTCAAGTCCACTGATGGATGTGTAAATATTATTAACAGTTTGCCTTGTGTAACGTTTTTTCAGTGCCACAAAAGGCACTTCAGCTTAATGGCTAAATGAATGGATTAGAAGAAAAGAGAGGAATGCCTATAGAGTATATAACAAATGTTGGAGTCTTATCTTTTCCACTAAATGTAGTCTTGAGGACAGCTCTCCTATGAAGGGATTTCACATCTTTTCTTTGTTCAAGTGTCAGTGATAGAAATGGGTAAGTGGCTCAAAATATATTGTGCAAAAATATTTTCAAATATCTAAATACCTGCTCTGGTAGATTTTTAGACTTCTTAGAAAATTCTTAGAAATCCTACACCTAACATAAGAGCTAACTTAAATCATACCAATTCATTGTAGTTAGCTCTCAGATCTCACACCATTTGGAGCTGAACCTTTCTCCACTGACTTGCATAAATTATGAGGTTTACTAACTAACAGAATGTTTCAATTTTTTCCACTCATCTGCCATATTTTCTATGAATATAATAATGAATTAACTGTAGTGGCAGGAATATTCTCAAGAAAACACAGTTTTTTGGTGAGCTTCCTGCTGCATTACAGTAATACTGAGAATCTCCCACTGCTACTGGAACCCTAATGCAGGACAGAAGCTGTAGGGCTTAGAAATAAAATATTTTGAAGAAACCAGGGAAAAGTGAAACCTAAAGTTATATTAATGAGCATACTGATTAGAATACAACCTTCATATATTTGCGCATCACTTTAACTTTTCATCACTAAATCTTTTCAGATTTCAGGTACCAAAAATATTCTGTGATATTTCTACTGGTTGTTTGGCAAGTTATGGATTATCTCTAGAAATAATTAATACCCTTGTCAAAGGACATGTGAAAGTAAAGATCTTGTTCAAATAATGTGGGAGAAAAAAGCTACAGTTATTTAATTTCATTATTAATTGATTCACTATTCATCATTTGATCTCTCCACTCTTTTCTGTTCAAGTTTTGCTACCTTCAGAAAGAGAAACTCCTATTAGATGTCATGTCACACCACAGATACAGATACCTTGGCTGTAGATGTGTATTTAGCACAGTCTCTGCCAAAGCCAGTAGGAGCTTTACCTTTAGTGTTTCTGATATTATTATTCCACACAGTTTTGAGGGAAGCAGAGTGGAGCTTTGGCACACCCCACATGAGTGTGCATCATAGCACACAAGGACTGTTGGCTGGTATAGACTTGCCACAGTAGAGCATCCTTGATGCTGTCTGACTATGGATGAAAGAGAGGGAGGAAGTGTATTTTTTCTTCCTGAAAACTCTCCAGGATGCCATGTACACTACAGCTCATTACTTATTAAGTGTGTTACTGTATGTTTCAAATCAGTGGATTGGGGAAAAAAAAGTTTTGTGATAAAAGACATTTTCTGCAGACACCTCTCTGCTTCACTTCTGTACTGAGCAACCAGTTCCAAAAAAGGGTGCGCTTTTATTGCCTTTGGCCTGTCCGTTTTATTATTTAGCGTGGTGTCCTGGTTTCAGCTGGGATAGAGTTAATTTTCTTCGTAGCAGCTGGGATAGTGCTGTGTTTTGGATTTGGTGTGAAAACAATGGTGACAGCACACTGATGGGTTTGGTTGTTGCTGGGTGATGTTCATACTAAGTCAAGGACTTCAGTTTCTCAGGCCCTGACAGTGAGAGGGCTGGAGGGGCATGGGAAACTGGGAGGGGACACAGCCAGGACAGGGGACCTGAACTAGCCAAAGGGATATTCCATACCATATGACATCATGCTGACTGTATAAGCTGGGGGAAGAAGAAGGAAGGTGGGGATATTCAGCATTATGGCATTTGTCTTCCCAAATAACTGTTATTTGTGATGAAGCCTGGCTTTCCTGGAGATGGCTGAACGCCTGCCTGCTGATGGGAAGTGGTGAATTAATTCCTTGTTTTGCTTTACTTGTGTGCAAGGCTTTTGCTTTACCTATTAAACTGTCTTTATCTCAACCCACACGTTTTCTCACCTTTACTCTTCTAATCCTCTCCCCCATACCACTGTGGAGGGAGTGAGCGAGCAGCTGCATGGTGCTTAGTGGCTGGTGGGGGTTAAACCATGACACATGGATTGTCATAAATGGTGTGATATCTGTGGCAGACAAGGATCATTAGGAATAGCCAGGAGATCACAAAGATGTCCAGATAGCCTTCTTATTCAGTAATATATCTGTACACTACTATATCTCTCTATGTACCTGTATTGATATATCATGCTGTGAAATACCTGAGAAATCTTGTACCCTTGGTTGAATGAGTAGTCCATGTTCTGGTGTGACTTTTCCAAATATCCATACATAACAATCAAGACTTGTAAAAAAATATATAAACAGATATTAAGGCATCATATTGAAACCATTATAAACATGCTGGTTCATAAAATAAACTATGAACAGTATGGTTGGAATACTTTTTTGGCATTTGAATACATATTTCTAATTACTCTGTTGAATTAATCTATACTTGTTATATTCCACTGGAGAAACCCAAAGTATTATCCATATTCAGTGCAAATGCATTTTTACCTAGGGATCTAGAAATAGAGTTGAATTAGTTCACATCAGGTAACTTAAGCTCCAGCCATACAGGTCAATCATTTTCTGTTTTAAAGTGAAAGCTTAAAATCTGTAGAAGGCAACATAGTCACTAGAGAAATGCAGGCACATAGTCCCCATGGGACTAACTGAATACAAACTCTAAAGAAAATAAATAGATCTTTATGACAACAGTGAAATTCAACAAGTCATCACTACTCTTAAAGAGCTTTATTTTTCTTTATTAAAAATATACATTGGATAACAGTGAAGAATATGTCAATAATCACATTTTGGTGACAAGGGTTTAAACAGAAATGTAAATAATCTTTTTTAAGCTAAAAAAGCTGAGATAAGGAAGAAAGACTGCTTCAATAAAAATCAGTTCCCAAGCAAAATCCCTGTAGTAACTGTACTGCAGGAACTTTTAAGCAAAGTACAGGAAAAAATAAATCAAGTGGTAGGTTATGTGCACTAATAAACAGTCATCACAATAGCTCACACTCCCTAAAATAGCATGAAAGGACAGCTGAATGAAAAATCATAAGCTATTTCAGAAATGAAGAATGGATAGTTTTCTGTAGTCCTCCTAACTTTCTAATGCACTGAAAGGCTGAAAAATATAGGTCTTTTTGTGAACTTTAGGTAGCCGTTAGCCATTAATAAACAAATTGTCTTGTATCACTTGTGCTTAGTGACAGAAATATATAAATATATATAGTGAGATAAAAACTAATCAAAGTACACCTGGTTGTTATTTGTAAAGACTTAACTGTAAGTTTTTAATGATTAATTTATCTGGCATCTAATACCTTAATAGATCATGAGAAACATCAAGGGAGGAATGTGGTACTGCATTTTTAAAGTCTCTTTCACTCTCACTGAATGATAATAGGCATGGAAGCTATCATTAGTCTTGTTAGATGATGGTTCCTTTAGGAATCTCTTATGTGTTACCTTTTAGAGGGAAGGTCAGAGAAAACCCCCCTGGGAGTCCCCTTGCAGGCTACAGCTAACACAAGCGTAAACTGTATGGAAATGGCTAAATTATCTTTAGAGAGACCTTGGTCTTTCACATCAATCAGACCTTTCTGAACTAGTAAAACAGATAAGCATCCTGCTTGTAAGACTATGCTATCCACATGTTTATCATGACTGCCACAACAAATTTTGAATAAAAAGACCATTGTCTTACTTTTCTAGTCTGTTGGTAAATGCTAAAGGTAGGTGCAATTGATTTTAGTAAGAGCTACATGAACTGTTAGTATAAAAATGTAACATTTAAGGTTGTAGTTAAAATCCAGAGAGTCAGAAAACATAAAAGTTAATGGTACAAGAGCAACTTCAGTGTTACCATTGCGCATATCTTGTATATTTTATGGTATAGATTTTACAGCATAATCAATAATCTATTAAGCTTCACATTTAGCAAGGAAAAAGGATCAAAAATGGTGTATTTATAGAATACGAGCAGTAATTGTTGAAGATTTTGTGGATTTCTTGACTTTTCTTGACTTTGGTTATATAACCTTGATGTTCTGTATTTAAATCCATTTTAGTTTTGAAGATTTTTGTAAAGATAGCCTGCTCCCAATGTTTTCTTCATTGTTTTTTGCTTGTCAAATATAATTTTTATCCTCCTATGCCATTAAAGAAAAGGCATGGGAAAGAGGGAAAGAAAGGTTCATGCTCATCTGCTCTTTTTGTCCTATTAGAACAGCTATTTGGGCTAGAAAACATAGTGATAACTCATTTGTATTTTCTCTACAGTGACCATAAGCCAGCGTTGGTAAAGGAATTTTAAATAATAATTTAGAATTTTCACTGACACAGGATCTAGATGAAATTTTGGACAGAATCTACATAATTATTGGAAATGCAATGATAGGTCTTGTTTCCAAAGCCATACATCAGAACTGATAGAATGAATATTTTTCCAATAGAAATCACAGTTTTGACAAAGAGCAAATTTTCCCCAGGAACATTCTGATTTTGCCCTAAGCTTTTGTTTTCAATTTAAGCTTTAAATTTCTGCATAATAGCAATTTCAAACAGCAATTTCAAATTTCACTTGTCTTTACGCTCAGCATGTGAGATATTACCAATCAACATGATTTGGACATCCAGGCATTGCAGATAATAATAATAATATCAATAATTAATACCAAGAATTAATGTCAATAATTAATTTATTATGATGATGGTCATCATCATCATTATTGCTATTATTTCATTACCAAATACTTTAGGGCTGTACTCAAATGCTGTTACGGCACCCAAAGGGAACCTAGTCATATACAATCAAGGTGATGAATAATTTAAACCAATAAATATCCAGGGCTCCCCATTGCCTTCTAGGAAATAATGAGGAATGCTGGAAAAGTTGCACAGGCTTGTATGAGGAACTCTGCATATGAGGCATAAAGGGCTGTTCTTATGAAATCTTGACTATTAGCCCCTCTCCTTTAAAAGAGTAACTTTCATTTACGGAATAAATTAACTTTTAAATGAAGCCATCCTTTCTGAAGTTAATTGTGAACCTATTTTACAGTGTACCCCTACCTTCTCTCTGTTGACTTTATTGAGTCAACCTCAATTGTCTCCAACAAAAAAGTCACAACAACCCTGTGAATTTATTGAGTACCTTCATATTTATTGGGTATTAAGGTTATGTTGGCAAGATTGACAACATAAGGGTGCGCCTGGCACTACTCCAAAGTAAGGTAATTGCCAATTATTGTACCAGGCTATGCTGGGATACATCAGAGAACTCTTAATCTGAGAATCCCACAAGCATTTAAACATGAATGTCCCTGACAGCTCTTGTTATAGCTCAGGACATCTTTGTCTCCAGCTACCCTTTGCTGTTATACTTTTGTCCATGGTCTTTGGCAATAAATGAGGTGTTTCTGTAAAAAGTTGGTGTTTTCCAGGAAAGATGACGTTTTAGGGATCTGATTTATTTCTCACCTAAAGTAGCATTAAAATTCTAAAAATCCCTTTTCTGAGATTCCGCATTTAAAATTATACCTGTGGATGGGTCAATAATAAGCTTCTCCAAATCCACTGAACTCAATCCATCTTACATGTCTGAGATTCATTTTAGATTCCCTGATTAATTTCTCACCGTATCCTGGCATATTCTTTTTCCCTTTTTCTCATTCAATATTTTTAAAGGGTATCTTTTCTCTACCACTCCATGAAATGATGGCTTTACAAGGGTTTTTTCGAATGGACTAGCAAGGCTCACAACAGTGACTAAAAAAATCTGTCACTGGATCCTATGAGAGATGTTATAGACAAGCTAACATTTGAGTCCAAAAGTAAACATAAGTCCAGCTCAGAGTTATACTAAAACTAAAATTAACTTACTGATTAATGTCTGCTTCTCAACAGGTCTCTGGGATGGTGTCCTGATTTCAGCTGGGACGGAGTTATTTTCCTCCTAGTAGCTGGTATAGTGCTGTGTTTTGGACTTAGTGTGAGAATAACATGGATAACACACTGATGGTTTTAGTTGTTGCTAGGTAATGTTTATACTAAGTCAAGGACTTTTCAGCTTCTCGTGCCCTGCCAGTGAGAATGCTGGGAGCGCACAAGAAGTTAGGAGGGGACACAGCCAGAACAGCTGACCCAAATTGGCCAAAGAGATATCCCATACCATATGTCGCCATGCTCAGTGTACAAACTGGGTGAAAGCTGTTGGGGACCGCTACCTGGGAACTGGCTGGGCATCAGTGGGTCAGTGGTGGGCAGTTGCATTGTGCATCACATATTTTGTATATTCTAATTCCTTTATCATTATTATTATTCTCTTCCTTCTGTGCCCCATTAAACTGTCTTTATGTCAGCCCACAAGTTTTTTCACTTTTGCTCTTCTGATTCTTTCCCCGTCCTGCTGGGCGCTCTGTGTGTGTGTGTGAGAGTGAGGGGCTGTGTGGTGCTAGTTGCCAGCTAGGGTTAAACCACAACAGATGGATATTTATCCAGTTGTGGATACGGAAATGAGGATGATAATCTCTCTTTTCCTAAAATGTCAATTCCATTCTATGAATCTTTCTTCAGGAAATCTTGTGTGAGACATTACCTGTTTCTAAGGGAAGAATATATCCACAGACATTTCCCCAAGAAAGATCTCACAGGACTAGGGGTTTGATGCTTTCTATCCTATTTGTATGGCTATTCAGGCACAAATATGTTGCTCCCAGCAGATCTTTCCAGTGCAGTCTTTCCAGTGGTTTTCCAGACTTGCACTCACAGGATGGATACACAAGTGCCTGTGTGCTCAAAACACAGACGTTCCTGTCTCAGCAGGCAGGCACCAGCATGATCCTATTTACTTCCCTTTCCCATTTTTTGTCCCTTTTACCTCAATTTTGCTCCTTCATTTAAGCTTCTCTGTGATTGTCTCTGTATGTTAAATAGCCTTCCTTGAAATTAATTTCTCCTGAGCTCTAGCTTAACTCCTTCTTGTATATTTTGTAATTCCTTTGTTCTTTTTTACAGTCCTGTGATTTTTTGGTAGAGTTTTCATTGAAAAAATAATTCCTGGGAATTTCAAATTTTACCTTTTAATTTTCCAACCTTTAGAAACTTTTTTTTTTTTTTTACTTTTCCTTTAACTAGCAGTTTTCTGCTGTTAGGCCTTTCTTCTTCAAGCTGTGTGTGAACTGTGAGTGAATTATTTATTTTCAGGGTCTTGGCTATCAGCTATTTTGCCTGGTTTTCTGCCCAATTAATATAAGGGTATAGCTTAAAAATTAGGAGCAGAGAAGACCACGAAAAGACACATTTTTCCTCATTTCCATAACAGTTCTAATTCTCTTAGACAAATGTGAATTTGGACAGTCTCTTCCAGTCAAAAGGAAAATAAGGCTCCTTTGAATTAGGAGTTCATCTCTGGGTCACAGGAGTGAACTTAACACAGACTAGTAGGTATTGCACCAACCTGGCACAAACATGGATAACGCTTTTGGAATCAGCAGCTTTAGACAACTTTAGTGCCATGGGTGAAGTCCCAGTACCAAGACTAGCTCTCCCTCAATCTATGACTCTGTGGCCAACTCTACTTTTCTTTTTTTCTTTGAAGGAACTTACTGTTTCACTGGAATCTCAATCTCTTTAATTTTTTAGGCATTTGTATGACATACTGGATATTAACAGCCCACAAAGGACAGTTCTCCACTTCTAACAAGACTTGCTTACCCCTCTGTGGTCTTGGTGTGGGAAACTGTCAAAAGGACTGTTCTGCCAGAGAAGGCTGCCAATGATGTGGCAACAAAGGGTAGAAAAAAGGAGAAAAGCAAAGGGAAAAAACAGGAAAAATGAAGGAAAAACAAAGGAAAAGGAAAAAAAAAAGAGGGAAAAGAGAAGAGAGAGTGAGAGAGGGGGAAAGGACGGAAAAAAAAATAATTTGCCATTAAGATCCTAAGAAAAGGTTATTTTAAAAGGACTCAAATACAAAAATCTTCACTGCCCTGTAACTCTGCTCATCAGTCAGTGAACTCACATGAAAATATTTCTCCATGTCTTCCACTTCAGCTTAAAAGAACATGAACCTGAGATCCAAATAGAATCTAAGATAGTAACAGGGTATCCTTGACGTGGAATATTGCTATTAGGGGGATATCCCCCAGATTAAATTTCTTTTTCATGGACACCAACAGGAAGTGATTTTTTGAGCTCTAGGACCAGTCTGTTCCTGGCAATGATGCCTTTTCCACTGATACTTTTTCTTGAGGTTCCCTATGAACCAGCAAGACTGAATGAGATTATTTCAGTTCAGGCATAGATGCCCAGACTGTGCCTCAAGTCAGAATTTGCTACCATCGGGTCTTCATTTATCCAAATACATTCCAAGACCAAGAACAGCTGAAAATTATAATTAAATAAGGTAAACTAATATCTCTTAATGCAAAAAGAGTGTAATCAATAAATAAAAAGAAGAGCTAAACTAAATATTACTCTGTGAGAAGAGACAAAGTCTCCAAGTTTTCCTGGTAATGTCATATTGTTGCACAAATTTAGCTGTTTTATTTATAATAACAGAAAATGTTTTCCTAAATTATGAACGAATTAAAAAAATAAAATGCCATTATTATCTGCTTTGCCATCTTAGAATGGGGCTGTCTTAATACAAGAAAAAAAAGCATTACGTTTTAGTGATGGCAGCTTCTACGTTACATCTATGTTGTTTTCACTAAGATTCTGTGTTAAAAGGTTTTTTTGTTTTTTCAATGACAATATTTAATATTAAGCAATAGCTTTCTTACCCATCATGTAGAAGGCCAGGTATGTTTTAATTTCTGATTGTGACACAATTCTTTGAATTAGAATTGTACTAACATATAACAACAATGTGAAATAATCAAAACAGTCAAATAACCTTACTTCCAAAGCTCCGTTTTTAGTAAACAAAAATAGGTAGTGCAAAACCTTTTGTATATTTGCAAATAAAACATAAAAGCACTTCTTCCTCTAATATTTGTAATGTCTCTTATATGTACTGCTATCGTTTCCCTAAAATTATGTTTAAATGAAGGTGTGAAATGCAACCAGAATCTGCAATTTAGCTTCAAGTAAATCAGAATATTCAGTGTAAAGATTTAAGGTGCAGCTGTTTCTGCCATTCATTTGGGTAATCACTGTACATAAATTTATACACCATGAAAAGCTTTATTCATGTTCATATGGTGTGAAAATTGAAAGAAAAACTCTAAATTAATTACCTTTTTAAACAAAGGAATTTAGATTTATCACATGCAGCAAGGGAATTTGTTCACATATTACAAAGCTTCTGTGAAATACAGAAATGAAATATGAGTTAGGAAAAAGGGTTTACGCTCTGCAGAGACTTTAAGACGTGAAAAACAAATTAGCTGCCCCTGACTTCAATCAACATGTTCTTATGAGTTTGGGTAAAGCCTACCTGCAGCAGCAGCCTGGTGCCCTGCGGAAGGTCCAGAGGAACATGGAGTGGCACAAGCCTTTGTCTAGAACCACCTGAGACATTTCCACCCCCTCCAGCAACTCTTAGAATATGGATTTCAGCTGCTGAGGTAATGCATTATTAGTTTTCCTTCACACCTTACTAATAAATGTCAGTCTAAATCCATTATATAGCAATATGTCTTTCTGAATACAATAAAAAGAACTTGCTCTCTTCTGCTAGGAAGTGTTATTTTCTCCCACATGAAGTAAGTTGGTGGGTATGTAGAAATGCATTGCTGTGTTGATTTCTGTGAATGTTTCCATTATTTCTCATTATGAACTTCAGGTTCCTTACTGCATATGCTTGATTATGTCCCTGTATACTACCAGTTATTTATTCAGGTGGTGTTTGCCAGCATGCATCCACCTTTAATTTACACTTAGAAAAAGAAACATAGGTTGATGAAATAATTTGCAGACTGAAATTGATCTCCATGAAAAAAAATATACTCCATGTCTTCTGCCATAAGAAAGCTATGCCATAAGAAAACAGTCACCCAAATACAGAGGGTGAAAAGGTTGGTTTTGGTTTTTTTTCATTTCTTTCAAACACAGCCATGCAAAATTGTTTGCTTCACAAAGAATAAAAATGACCAGAGGATACAATTCAGGGAAGGAACATATTTTAAGACAATTCTTCAACACTGTTGTTTCAGCATGCTAACAAAATCAATGCTAACAAAAATCACCTTCTTTTAATCTGTTATTCTTCTGTTCCACTGAACTACCTCGAGATCAATATGTATTGATTTGCTCCCTAATTATATTAATTTTACTTTAGAAATTAGGGAGGCCATAATGAGAATGTGAAGTTACTTGAAGACAGTACATTATAGGTAGTCTAATTTGGCAGGAGTCTGTGCATGAGATTAATTCATTAAAAGCAGACAATTACCATACAAACAGAGGAGATAAATATGATTTTTCTCCTTTAATTTACATTTTATATATTTCTTTATAATTTTTAAAAACTTAAATGAATTTACAGCCCAACTATACTTTTAATGTATATCCATTCTATTCCTAGGGAATATAATTGCATTTAATTTTAACCTTTAGCTTTGTCTTTTACACAGAGCATTTTAGAAAATGATATTGTGGCATCTAGATATGAGACATTTTATGTGGCATTTTAATTAAGAGAAATAATGAAATTCTAATACTTTAAACATTCTAACTATTCTTGCCACTAAACTTTTCTCCACTTACAGATAGTAAGATGCTCAGCTGATAGATAATGATACAGGAAATGAAGGTTGACCTGTCTTGGCTGAGGACCTGGTTCATAAATTTAGATCAGACACAAATGACTATCTAAAAAGATAGTAGAAATCATTATTTTAATTGCATAGCCACATATTTTATCAATGCAAATGAATGCTTGATTATATGATTTCTTTGAAGAATTTTGTGGTTTCATGAGGTTAAAATGGTCTGCCTTATTGTTAGGATGATTCTGTCCTTGTCCTTTTTGCACTATACCCCAGCATAATCTGGAGAATTTGAAGTCTACATGAGATACTTGATTCTTTGTTGCTTTACAGCTGTAGGATTTGGAGTATCTCCAGTGAAATATCACAAAAGTAATCACACTTGTGTAATTTAGTGTCTGTAAAGAGAGAATCAGACCCAAGAGATCTTTAAAAGAAAACTTACTGTGATTTTAAGCCATTTGTAATTCTCTTTGCAGCTTAACAAGAAATTCTTTAGCTAACTGAAGACTACCTTTTTCCAGAGAAGACAGATGTTGTAATTAACGTTTTGGGAAGTTAGAAATCTGACAAACATTTTTTATAAAAAAAAGGAAAAAAGAAAACAAAGCACTATGAAACTAGAAAAAATAATTGAAAATGTGTACTGCTTCTTGACATCCATAAATTATTGTGTATGTAATGCTGTGTGTTGATAATGGTTCTTGCCATAGATAATACACTCATGCAAAAGGTTCAGTCCAGTTGA
Organism: Falco cherrug; assembly: GCF_023634085.1. NCBI lineage: Eukaryota > Metazoa > Chordata > Aves > Falconiformes > Falconidae > Falco > Falco cherrug. The sequence goes on along the minus strand of NC_073702.1, from coordinate 70,572,195 downwards.
TTTCCTTCCTTAATTACCTTCATAACTCTTTTTAAATATAATAAAATTATGTTTGATGGTATCTCTGTTCAAGAGCATTCAGGTAATTAGTTGCAGCTACCTAACGTGGACCTTAGGATAAACCCATGGAAAATACAAGTCTTGGACAAGTGGAAGCAGTCTCTTAAGTAGGAAACTCTGAAGCTGATGTCCAGTTTCAAATATGTATATTCTCAAACAGCTGATACTGAAAGCCATACTTGTTGTCAAACCCTGGCCCTCTGCTGCCAAAACTCAGTGCAAAATATTTTGCTAAAAGGAAAGACATTTGGCTCTCAAGTAAACTTTGGTGGTTCTTTACCTCAAGCTGAGCTATCCTTCGGTATGGGTCCCAGTCATGGTTGTTCTCAACAAGGTAGATATTAGCTGTCATGAACCTGGACTAGATTTACTGGCTTCCTTGGGTGTCCACAACACAGACATTGGTGCTAAAGCATAACAGAAACAGCTCAAGAGATTAGGCTACCAGTTCTGGTGAAGCAGTACTTTGCTGCAATTTCTCTGCATGCTGCAAGCTCCAGGAAGCAACAAAGATGAGTTTAAAAGCAGTTTTAGCAACATCTGGTGCCTTCTTAAATCCAAGCTGCCTTTCTCTGCCAGCAATAATTATCTGCTTCATGGAAAAACATAACCAATATGAAGAATCGTCATTCATATTGCAAGCAGATTGCAAGACAGATAACACATCATGATAATGATGATGATGATAATGATATATAAACGTTATACATACTGCATTCCTATTACATTGCTGCACTGAATACAGCACTGCAGAGCATAAAGGAGCCTCCTTACAGAAGTGTTCAGCAAACACCAAGGGTGAGATTTTTCAAAAGCGATCAACATCTATTTGTCATAGGCTTTTCTACTGTTGCCCATGACTGTAACCACTGAACACGTGCTGCAGCAGTGGAATGCTTCCACTGTATCTGGGTGCAATTTGAGAACAATGGGAACTGTCATCCCATTAAGCTTTTACTCCTTTTTTTCTTCCTCCCCAGTCTCACTAAGAGACTGAGGGTATATCTTACTTGATAGGCTGCAGTAGTAACATGAGGATTGCTGTTAAATAGGAAACAGGGTAAGTTAGCTTGTGCAAACACTTGGGCTGCGGTGCCAGGAGCACGCAGGTTAGTTAATGTAGAGCTGATCTGGGTGTGCCTGCAGTCTCCAAGCCTGAACTGCAGCATTATTTTGTGTTCCCTGTCAGGGCTCATCCTTATCATAGCTATTTTGTACAAAACTCTTCTGTTCCTATGTGCTTACTCCTAGGGTACTCAGAGTGCAAGTGCTATGAGCAGTGTGTTTTCTACTGTCTTTGGACTATTCACCCAGATCTGCAGTCAGAACGTAGGCTTTTTCAAACACTGAGTGACCTCTGGTCCCTTCTGCTTAGTGCTACCCCTACAAACCAATGACGACTGGTAAAATCTCCCTCCATTCAAAAGGTAAGAGGCAGACCCTGCTAAGGTCCCTCAGATTTGCTCCCAGGAATAGCTTCTCCTAAGAGTACAGTTCCAGTAACGTGACTGTGACTTGCTCACACTCAAACTAAGCTAAATTGAATGAAATTTACATTAATAACTATGTAGTTACTTACAGAGCACTGAGAAAAGTATGTGCAGAAGGGCTATTGTTCTGATTTTGTATCTACTGTATTTACCCATTACCTTCTGAAACATAAACTAATTCAGGTTGGGAAGGACCTCCAGATGTCACCTGGTCCAACCTCCTGCACCAGTGTACCTTGTTATGTTTTCTGTTTTCTCATTATGAACCTCAAGTTCCTTACTCCATATGCTTGATTATGTCCCTGTATATTACCAGTTATTTATTCAAATGGTGTTTGCCAGCATGCATCCACCTTTAATTTACACTTAGAAAAAGAAACATAGGTTGATGAAATAATTTGCAGACTGAAATTGATGTTGGGGTGTTTTTTTAACGTGTCGTTACATGACATTACATGTCAAACATCAAGCAGTGTGAAGAAAGTGGGTCAGTCTGGATGGCAATTCTGAGCAGGAAAACTTCGGGTCTCTGTTTCTTTCAGCCATCTACATGATTGGGAAACCATTTCAAAAGAAAAAAGAGGGAACTCATTACAATGCCCTGCATATTTTTTTCAGATAAAACCAAACTAGTTTCAAATAAGGTAAGCCAAGTTTTATGAGGATTTGTTCCTCATTTCTAATTTATGGTGTCTAGTTAGTCAGTTGGAGTCGATAAATCAGAACTAGCTGCCAGTATTTGCTAGTCATATCACACAAGCTATGTGTTTAGTAACTTCTCGAAGGATATTAAGTATAATGTAACTGGAAATGAGTTAAATACTGGCTTACCTTCAATTTCAGAAGCCTAGAATAGCTAGATTTTTACTACACATTTCATAATTTTTGTGTGGGAAGGAATGAGCAAAAAAAAAGTTCAGCGAACACATGAAATTTTCAAAACTTCACCTGGGGCATCTCAAAATAGCAACATGATATATCTTTCGTGATTATAGTTTGGTTGCCACAAGGATATTACCTATACTGTAACAATAGTCTAAAAAGTAATTGGCATTTGATATTTGGAATTACACCTCAGTTCTGAAAGAAGCCAGTCGCTCTATCTGTGTTGAAAGCAGCCATAGATTTGGAGTTTCAGGGGTGACTGTTCCTTACAAGCACCCACATCTGCATTCTACACATTCCCTCACAGTAAGCATCAGCATGTTTTCAAGCCATTTTTTTACAAGATAAGGTGTGAAAGTTGTTTGACATGTTTGTCAATATTACATCTCCTGAAAAACATACTGAAACAGGGGACAAAAGTAATAAACACAGGAATGTCTGGAAAAGCCACCTGCAGCTGAGTGTGAAGAAGTCAAGTAGACAATGGCACAATATAAAAACAGCTGAAAGCACTTAATTAGCTTGTGACAATTAAAGCAGTCATGTGAGCAGCTTCAGATTCTTTCTTTTCTAGCAGGACTAGGTCTTGCTCAAATACACTGTCAAAAAAATACATAAGCCCTTTTGCTTGAGATAAGACTTTAAGAGCGCTGTATCTTCCCCAACAGTCAAGTTTTTTAATGGCAGAACACTGCAACTCTGGGACTTCAGAAGGTCATGGATGATTTGCTCCCTGAATGAGGCACATTTTCAGTACTTAATACAGCTGGTTTCATTTGCTGATTTGATCACTTAAGTCCAACATATGCTAACATATCAGAGAGGTCTTTTTGCAGTATGAAGCCCAAAGCCATCTGGAGTTTGAATTTATAGCTGGCAGTGTAACATATACGTTACACTGGATTGTGAGGTTCAGTCCTCAGACTCTGTTTTAAGACTGCTATCGAGATGTACTACTGAGAGGTGTTAGTGATGTGGGTTTGGAGACCCAGGTCTCTATGGAACAAAAAGTTTCTAAGCTATCTGCTAATCTCATGTATGAAACTAAACAGTTACCTCTCCAGAACACTTTGTCTGGCCACTTCTGGTCTACTTGAGTGCCAGTCTGGAGACCTGTTGGACTCCACCAAGGGCCTGATTCGATATTGCCTGCCAATTTGTTTAATCTCCACCCATGCAGTGTAAGCAATTTCTGAAACAAAGAGGTTTCTGAAATAAAAATCGGCCTTTCACAGTCTGACAACAGTTAGAAAGGCTGCTTTTAATTTTTAACATGCAGATAGCATGCACATTTCTTGGAAGCAGATCTATTGAGAGAAATCATGCTCTTTCACCTCCAAACTAATAGTTCATTCCCTTACATTTATCCACAACCATCAGAGCACATTTTTCTCTTGGTATAAAAAATGTCATTCTGTTTTTGAGAGTTCGTAACTAGCAAAATTCTGGCTCTGAGTCCCTATCCCTCCACGTACTGCCCTGAGTGAGACAAAGCTGAGGCATTTCAGTTGCTCTTTGTGCTCCTCTCTGTACAAACTAATGCCACTGGAAGATCCCTGATTATGGAGCTTGTCCAGGTGAAAACTAAAACAAAATACAATTTAACTCCCACTTCCTCAGTTCCTGGGGCAACAGTACATAAAACTGTCTAAGATAAAATACACAAACTGTTCAGGAAATAGGAACATAAACCCAGTCTAACACCTCATAGCTGTAACAAATAGGCTACAGACACATAGACTCACTTGTTCCATCCTCTTCTTCCCACCTGAAGGCCCTTGCACTCTTGTCTCTGCTGATGCTCAGCTTTAAGAGTAATGGTGAAGCACCCCCCAGCCCACACGACTCTGAATCCTGACAGGTAAAGCATTTGAGATGTGGCTTTAAAGCTGTTTAAACTGGGGCTGGAGCGGTTAACATAGATATCACTCCTCCTGCATGAATCCTGTCAGTAAGCTGTCATGCAAAAGGCAGGCACTAACTTCTCTTTCCACTGCCTTTCCAATACAACAGCATGCAAGTTATATATAAGGCTTGTGCTTCTGTCCAAGGTGTACTCAGGGTTGCCAGCAAACCTTCATGGATTTGTACGTAGGCTCTCCCCCCACCAGCACAGACATAGCGGGCTTCCTAACCCTGTGCCTCCTGTGCACAGCGTGCAATCACGTGTAGCTGTGTCTGGGTGCAGAGCAAGAAATGAGAAGTGAAGAGTTTTTAAAGACATACAGCTTCCTCCATCGCTGGACTCTGTGAGTGCTCCTAGGCAATCCCATCACAAAAAATGAAACCAGAGTAGCCAAAATCTCTGCTGGGAGTTGTCTGAAATAACCAAAATAACCTGCTTGACTTTGCTGCGACACATGCTGGATGAGTTCCTCAGGCAGCTACAGCTGACAGGCAATTAGGAAATTGTTCCTTGCCATTTCACAAGCTGTCAGTTAATGGCTCCCAGCTGAAGCACAGACAGCGCCTAGGGGAGTGCTAACCCGGTTTCACCGAAGACTGCTGAAGGAGCAAAGCTGAAGACAGGAGCTCACTCAGAGACAGGCAGGAAAGCAGTAAAGTTACTGTTAAGAAACAGTGGCTCCCTGCTCTGATACCTAAGACATCTGATTGGGCTTGTGTCCGCTGCCAGCAGCGGTTTGCAGGGGGACAGGCTGGGGGAGATGCACGAATGCAGTTAGTTCAGCTGGAAGCCATTAGTGTACAGCTGAGAGGCAGCAAGGAGCAGCTTCCTAAACTGCTTCCCAGCAATACCTCTATGAGCATTTCCTTTTCAAGGCAGAGTCAAGCTGATAACATAAGACTAAAACTCAAATTGAACTTGCCTCATGCCAAAATCAAATAAGCAGGTTGGAAGTGCTCATATGTTTGGGAATAAGTAAGAAGTAATTTATGGACCTGTTTTCTATCATCCCTCTGCTGTTTGGTCCTGTCTCCCACCTAAGACCGTGTAACTGATTTTGAGGATGCATGCAGTCCCTTTGGAAGCAAAATCAAACAGATGAAGACTGAAAGCCACGACTCAGTGATTTAAATTTGCATCTAACTTTGCTCTGAAATGGAGCAGAACAGCTCTCTCAGAAACCAGTAATATAAAACTGAGAAATAATAAAGACCAACCTGTCATATGTTAGTCTCAAAACCAACACAAAAGTCCCCTCCATCTGCACATTACAGTTAAAGTGATTAAGCCTGGTTTCAGAGCTTGAGCACTTGCATGTTTCCTCTAGACTGCCTTCTGCACTGTGGTCCAGAAGCATTTTCGTTTTGGGTGATGACGGTGGCATACTGAAAGAATAAGCTTAATGATTTACTGATGTGGTCAATTAGACCAAACAGACTGCCAGGCAACTGTCCTTCAAGATTTCTTGCAGGGATTCTTGGTGTAGGTGGTTTTGTTTCTGAGCATGCTCCCTGCTGTGATACTCATCTTCCAGCCTTAAGTTTTTCTGTTTGCTATGTAAGGATGGAAGGCACTTACTGCAGCCTTGTGGGATCTACTCCTAATAGCAAAAGTTATGTGATGATGCTGAGCGGCTTTTGAGACTTGGGCAGAAATTACTCTGCTAACTTCTCAAAACATGTATTTTGTCTGAATGACACCTGACATGTTCAACACCACCTCGTAGACTGTTTCAACTTTTTTTTTCTTTTAAGAGTACTGTAAATCAAACACTATGAGTTTGAGTCCTGTAACATGTTCATGAATGTAAGAAATATAAAATCCTTTTTAGGTTCTATATTGGTCTCCTTGACAGATAGGTGTTTAGGACAATTTTAATATATTAAACTCAAACATATTAGAAAACTGCTTCTCCTATTTGCTTGATTGGAATTATTATTTCAGTGAAGTTCACTTTTACTATATGAATATATATAATACTTTGATCAAATGTTCCTAAATCATAAGACAAAAAGCTCATTTATTTTAGGGAGGATTTTAGGACAGTTCGTCAGTCACAGCACATTTCAGTTATAGCACAAGTATACTTTCAAATGAACTGCACAATAACAAAATTGTTATTTCTTGCTTTTATGGTATCAGTTGCATGCCTAGAACATTGCAGATGAATATCAAGTTGGCATACCAGTGTTTAATTAATTAATTAGTTTACTTGGTCAACAACTGGATTTTCAGTCCTGTTTCTGAATTCTGTAATAACAGTATGAAAATATGAGTACAAGCTTTATCTACTTCACTAGCAAATTTAAGGCTTGTGAATCTATGTGAATCTTAACACTGAATTAACATGAATCAAACATAATTATTTTCCTGTGGGGGTTTTTTCTTTCCCTGAAATGTTGTGTGAACTACTAAGAAGATTTATACAATAAAACTTATTCCAAACTGGCCTTTGATCTGAAATGCCAGCTTCAAGACCTAAGTTTAAGTTCCTTTATTAGAAGCTAATAGGTGTTCAGTATTCCTGTTATGAAAAAAAGAAGACAATTCGGCTATAGGTTTTTTGCTTACTGTGATTCCTTAGGAACTATGTGCATTATTCTATTTATTTACACATCTCATATGAACCTAAAATATTTTTTGTTTCAAAAAGCATTTTACCAAGCTCAATATCTTTTCAGTTTAGTTAGCATTTTATATTTTTCTGTTAATGTTTCTGTCAGTACTTCTTGAGGCAGTTGTTCTACTTCAGGAAACTTTTCTTTATAGTATATTGAAATGTCTCCTAGTGGCTGGTTCTACAGTATTCTTCTTTCAGCCAGATGCATATATGTTATTACATATTTTGGTAAAAAAAATTGGTTAAAATTATTTGGTTAAAATTAGGAGGTAGTTATGCCTAACAGCTGTTATAAAAAGTATAAAGATTAATGAAAGACCCCATTCATTCTTGGTGTATCTACCCTGATTATATTCTCATACATAAAACTATGCTACAGTTTTAGAAATATAAATCTAATTTTACCAAATTCTACATCTGTATAAATACACTGAATTTTGGCATGAACAATTTAATATCTGTTTGGTATTTTTCACACTTAGATGAAAAAGTAGTTTTAGTAAATTCAAACGTATTTGGGAATTTAAGTCATGTCTTACAAATAGTTTTAATCAAAAAGGAACAATTAGAAGCATCAAATATTTTTAAACTCTTTTGGAATTATTCCTTTGGTATTAAGGCTCAAATTTGGCAATTTAAAGAGTGACAGAGGAAGAGGTAGTTGCTCCACACATGCAGATGAGGTAGCCCGGTAATGGGTACACACATGCAAAGGACTGAAGATCAATCCCTCCTTTCTTTTTATAGATTATGAATTTAAGCCCAGGACATCCAGGCTGCAAGGCTTTTTCATTATAAACATGTAGTATTGGAATTCTTTTTATTCATTATTCAGATCTTTAAATAAAATTTTAATACTGGAAAACTTGCTTCAGAACTCCTTTTAAGGATATTTATATAAATTTTTCAATCTTCAAAGACTAGCAGTAAAAATTAAGTTCAGAGGGTTTTGTTTTTCTTTCTCATTTACATGCAACGACAAATTCAGAAGAAGCAGTAAACTTATTGCGACTCCCTTTTCTATATCTGGAATGTTTCTGGGTCATAAGAAATCAGCTCATAACCTCTGGCTTCCATTTTGTGAAAACAAATAACAGGATTGGAAATAACCTCTGAGCGCTATGAATCTTCTGAGGTAGAATATCAATAGCAGTACTCAATCAATATTTCAATTATCATCAGAATTTTCTCAGTATTTCTAAGCCATTTTTCAATCAAATATTGTGAAAATAAATAGAGTAGCTCAGGGATTATGGTATATTGTGAGATGCAGGTGGAAATGAACACTCTGGTCCTGCAGCTCCACTGTATGAAATCACATGTGCCTTCACCATCAGTTGATTCAGTGCCCGAGCTGAAGCACAGCCTGAGCAGTGCAAACCCCAGCTCCAGATTGTCATCTCCTGGTGATACCAACCAAGGTACCAGCTGGCACCGCTGGATGGCCTGGGATTTCTTTGGTGAGCTAGAACATCACCAAGACATACAGAAGCCAGGCTGGAAAGCAGAAGCTAAAAGCTGAGAGAAAGGTGGGCTTTTTTAATAATCCCATCAGCTTAATTGACCTGGGGGGAAAGGGGAACACTGAAGCAAACAAGGAGCCCTCAGAAAGATGCAGTTGAAGGAAAGCTGAAGAAAAAAATGCTTTGTTGTTTTCAGCAGGTAGTTTCTGTTCTCCTCTCCACTCCATGAGATGAGCTGTTTAAGCACAATTGTGTCAAGGACACCAGACACTCAGGCTCAGGTGGTACCTCACCCAGCCAGGAAGCCATCACTCAGGTGTTGGTACATGCAGGGATTTGGTGGATTTCTTGCATGCAGAGCTTTAGTAATTCTGAAAAGGACTTAAGAAACCTATGCAAAGTTGGGAATAGACTACAGTGTCATTCTTACTAAGTGCATCAAGAGCAGAAATTTCTCATTGATGCAACAGAGGGACAATGTGATCCCGTCTGGGGTAGATAGCAAAATGATCAAGAATTAAACACTTTCAGATCTCCCCAAATGTTAATTAAAACAAGGACATGAAGGTCTTATTTTCAAAACTATACACAACGAAGTAATAAACAGACTGAAAAGTATGAAAACAACACATCCCTGCATGACAGAGTTGTTAAATCAAACTCTGCAGGGGAAAGGGTTTGCCCTTTGAGTACTGTGTAGATATTAGGCAGCAGTGGGGACACAGAAGATGTATTTTATTTAACAGTACTGATAAATGAAACCAAATGCAGCTTGTTACCACTGACGCTGGGATGAATCATTCTGAAATACAATATCTTAACAACTCCAAGTCAAACCTTTAGCAATCCAACAATGCTGTTAAACAATGGTCTGTTTATATACCCATTCAGCTGTTCTGTTCTTACTCATGGACAGCATGGTACATGAAGTCTGGATAGAGTCCTATGAACACATCATACTCTTACTGTAAAGGAAATAAAAGAATCTATAGATTTGCAAGGTCATCTCTGTCAATACAATGATTCCCTCAAGTGGTTCTGTGCTAGAACCTGTTATCTGTAAAGGCAAAAATTACTGTTACTGAAGTCAAGTGCTTGTGTTTGAATATGTTGTTGAAGGAAGAATATAATCATGCACTGAAGTCATGCATAATGGCCAACATGTTACATAACCCCTCTTCTCCACTCTTACTAAAAAAGAATTAAAGAAAAAAAGAAAATGGGACAATGTAGAAATCTTTTCCCCTAATAAAATGGACATAGTATGATTCTTTCAAATGAAAACAAGATGAGTTTGCAAAAAAAAGAGAGGTTATTTGTTGCTTGTAGATTGTTCCAAATTAATATCTTCCGCATCCTGTATAGCTTTGAGTTTTGCCGTTGTGTGAACATCACCAATCACGTGGGTTGGATTATTCCTTCCAGAGTAATGCTGAAACTTTGCCAAAATTGCCTCTGCATCCTTGTGAAGCTGGCAAGATTTGGTTTGTGTTTATTCATACAAACTCTATTCATTGAGGTCTGATCCATTAATGGCAGCTATGATACTGGTTGTGCTTCAAGGAATAACGGCTCTTCCTTAGAGATAATATACCTCCGTTTCTGGACTGCCATCAGCAATTTCTTTTAGTCCATAACAAGTTGTTAGGAAAACAGAAATACAAAAATAAAATAAATTTTTCATTGGGTAAATGATTTAGATGTTCATAATAAAACCCCCGTAGAGCTCTCTACAAGTACAAACCAATACAGTTTTGTCAGTCTTTCACCTGGCAATTTTAAAGGGAATGAAGAGAGTGACAAACCTACAGGTTCCAAGGATTTTGCTAATACTTGCTGATAAATTTTATGTTTTCCTTGGTTAAAACTACTGTTTATTAATAAAACAGATTAATTATATCATCTTGGTAAAAAAAAAAAACAAACAGCAGCTTTGGTGTCAAAATCACAACAGTAAGAGAGAATGTTGAGTTTGCTGTATGCACTATTAAATTGAGTACTCATTACAGAGAAGAAGCACATATTCCTGCTGGGTCTGGCCGATTATTAAAGACCTAATTTAAAATGTAGAACCTGTTGGTGGCAGAAATTATTTGCAAAAGTTACTTTCATTACACAGCAACAGCAAAGGATTGCAGTTGCTGATGTCATATCAGACCTTCTCTGTGGAGGTTCCTAGGTGCTTACTTGTATTTATAGTAAAGTATCAGTGGCTAAGCTTTTGCTCTTAGCCTAGGAAAATGTCTTTGCCACATTTACATTTTACGTAACATTTTAAAATACATTTAAGCAGAGATTCTACAACATAATGGAACTAACATTTTTTTTAAAGAGGAGAACATTTAATGAATATACTTGATCTGAAAATGGGCACATTACATGTTGCATTTCACTTTATTTAAAGAAAAAATAAATCTGAAATCTCTCTCTGTTCTTACTCTACAGCCTCCTTAGTCTATTTCAGGTGTTACTTCCTTTGTAGGCAAAGTTAAAAGCATATTTTTTTATCCAAAGGAAAAAAATAATTTCTGCATGTCCTGGCTTGCATGCATTTACTGTAGTCCATTATCAAGTTTGCGCCCCACAACATTGTGGACAGTCAACCATGAGATATCACCAACTCTTCAAGCAGAAGAGTCTCAGATACACATGAAGGACCTCTTCTGGTTCCTCAAGACACTGGTCTCAACAATGAAAATGACATGCAAGGGAAAGGAGTGGGAATGGAAAGACAGATGCTGATGGGGAGCTTTTGCCACACACTCGGTCATCTTATAATTCTGACCATTCAGTATAAAACAGACAACAGGGATGATTGCTATTGTTTTACTGATTAGCCATTCTCTCCCTTTTTTCCCAAAAGGCACCCTGACCAACTCTACTTAGTAAATATTGACACCTGTAAACCAAGCTGGCTGATGCCTTTGGCTCTTCAGATCTCTTCCCATCTGTTGCCTGGGAATTTTAAGTGAAGTATTTTGGACACTTGCTCTCTTTTCATTGAAAACTGTAAAAAAAAAAAAACCAAAAAAACCCCAAAAAACAACTCACTATCCAAAAGCTAATCCTAGAGCCACATGGCTCTAGAGAGGCCTGTAGTAACTAAAGGGAAAACACAGCATATGTAAAATGCATATCCCACTGCCCTCTTCTGACTACTCTTCTTTAGTTAACAGCATGCCAGGGTAATCTGCTTAGTTACCAAGTGGAGCTTTCTTCCCTTTTCCCCATGAGATCACCCTGACCACGATCAAAGTCCAAACACATTCTCGGCTAACTCTATTGTTCCCAAGAGTGGGATTAATGACTAATTATGTCAGGTCACTCATCCAGATGGCCTCTCAGATGTTCCTTTGTCATTGCCTGACCTTCCATATGCCCCTTTGACCTTGAGGTTTATTTCCATGGCAACATGAAGCCTCAGTTTCCTTGCTGAGATTGCCAAGAAGTGGCCAAAAGGGGGGATATGGGATAATCTACCCACACTTTGTATTCTGCTTCCATCTCATGCCTTGTTAAATCCAATGAATAGATAAAAAATGCTATCTGATCCCAGCTGAGTGATGACCATGGTCATGATTCTATGTTACATGCTATGTTTTTTAAATTAGCAGACAGCTTTGTACATGGAAACGTGCATTTAATTTGAAGAACATCAATCGCCATAATGTGATCTTTTTATCTCATTAATGTTAAGCAAGGGTAATAGAATGGAATTACAAAATATCACTGTGAAAGGAATACAATTCAGAGAATTATAGATATCCCCTATTAAAGCCCTAGAGATGTTTAGATAAGTCTACTTGTTCAGTTTCATAAATTAAAGATTCTTTTACCTTTCCTGAGGTTTAAATTTAGCCTTGGATGTTGATCTTATTCTGAAGAAGGATTTTAATGTGGTTAATGCAATGAAGAATTTTTCTAAAACAACCAAATAAGTAAATAAAAAAATAAAAGGCTAGTGACCGATGAACTCAATTAAAAAGGTCGAATGGTATTTCCATGAGTAGAACTGTATTTTGTTTTAGCTTTTTAAAATTAATTTTGGACAAGATCTGAATTTAGTACCATGTGCTGTCAACTGTAGCAAAACTGGTTAACCCTCTTACTACCTGGTCATAAAATGAAATTATAATCTGCTCCTTTTTCCAAATTTCCTTAGACATTGTTCATTAATTGCTTAAAAAAATTATATGTGCAGAAGTGAACATCAGGTTTACTACTCACTGTCCTAAAACAGCAACTTACGGGAGTGGTATCACTACTTATGACACATCCCTAATTTTAACAACAGATTCTGTTTGTTTTTTTAAAGGAACCACTATGTGAATTAAATAGGACATGGCATATACCAGCTGATTTGAAGGGTCGTACCAGCCATATTTTTTCCCAGTTTTGAAGGATGTCAATGCATGCTATTTTATAAACTGCTTTGCAAAAACGTTCCTGAAATGTTACTTGGTCTTAGTGCAAATTCTTGTAAGAACCAGAAACATCTATAAAGCAAAACAGAATATAATGCAGCACTCTCAAACTGCTTATTTGCTCTTCACTCCTAGTCTTTTGCAATGGGCACTGGAAGTATGTCAGTGAAAGTTATCTCTATGTATTGCATAAGATTCTATAAAAACTACACTGAAATAATAGTATGGCTTTTAAAGATAAATGCAGACAGGTTCAGAAATAAAGGTGTCATTTTCCTGCTTCTAGCTCTGCCCTCTGCATATACATGTTATCCGCCAGTCTTCATTCACATTACAATTTCAGTTTTGTGGTGGTATAGCTTCAGCGTAGGGCCACAGCATTTCACTGAACAAGACAGACATTATTTACATAAAACAGTGCACATGATTTCTGTCTCATGCCCTCTTGTTCTGGAAGAAGAGGAATGAAGTGGTAATGCATCACTAAAATTTTTGTTGTTCCATTCAAGAAAACTCTCCTATTTTGTCCCCCTGCACACAACCAGGCACTGAAGGAGGGAAACAGAGGGTCTCTGAGCTGTCACATTCTTTCATAGTTTCCCCTGAATCTGTGAGCCAGACAAAAACAGGGACCTGAACAGAGGCTGATACATCATTATAGCGTCAGAACTTTTACCATGATATTTGTGCACAGAAGACAATGTTAAGATTGTGTTCATTACTCCCAGTTTGGTCCTTCCAAATGCTGATTTCTCCAATTTCCAGCCTTAGCACTCTAACAGTTTTTAATTGAGTTTCTATATGTTCCTAAGGAGAAAAAGGAAAATTAAATGGAATTCCATTATATGTACAATTTTCTAAGTATCAGTAGCATTCCCTGTTCAGAAACAACCAACCTTAGTGAAGCACAGACTGGATGTATGGTTCATTCAGTAAGCAAGAAGCCCATTCTCAAAATTCATAATACCAGGAATATCCTTTTACCTCAGGGTAATGTTCCACAAATGCAAATTAGAAATTAAATGCTATTTGATGATCATTATATTTACAAATACACAGACACTCTACTATCACTAAAGTTCAATAACATACTTATGCATAAATAATGCAGGTAGTACAATGGCAATGTACAATACAAAGAACAAGTTAAAATTTTCAGAAATGCAAAGAACATTTTTAAATAATACAACACTACCAAATCAATACACATATTTGCATATGTTGAAAGGCACTGGATAAACAAATAAATAAATACTGACATACACTGTAAAAAGAGTAACATGAAATAACGGGTTACATTTGGAGGCACATCATAGTCCTGCCTAGCTGTTCTCAGAAGCCAAGTTTGGCTTGAGAAGGAAAAAACCCTTGTGTTCTCCAAAATGGCCTCTCATGGGTATGAAAGCTATTTTTGCATCTAAATGAGGTTTGATTTGTGCACATTCTATTGATTTTGCACAAAAGTGACAGGGTGCTGAAAGACCCATAAAAATGATTTGTGTATAAAACTTGCATTCATACAAATGTGAGCTCAACCAAAAACCACTGGAAAGTTTTCAGGATGGCTAATATGCTCAGAATAGATTCTTTAATCAATTAATCTACTGGGAATAATGAGAATAGTTCAACAACTTACCATAAGTATTAAGCCAATAAATACTAGTATTCAATTTTTCAAAACAAAAAGTTAACATGAATGAAATGTCTGAAAGATAGCAACTGGTTTTTTAGTGTTCAGAATATTAAATTCTTTAGAAGTGACATGCACACAGAAATGCCTTAGCAAAGAAATGCAGGCATGATACATAGAGAAATCCATATAGCAGATGGGAGGGACAATTCCATCTTTAGAACATAATTACTTATAAAGCAATGGTAATGGCCAATCATTAATACTTTGAAAGTGTCTAGTTCATCAAAGTTTATTGGTGAGTGTTTTATCATGCTCCAAGAGGTAATTAAATAGAATTAAATATGTCTTTTTAGGTCTAGGAGGATTGTCTCATGCTTAAGGATAGATCTGAATGTTCTTCATTGCTTTTCCGTTTAGCTGAGGAAAGTCTGAACAAATTGCACAGATGTTCAATGTCTGTTTTCCTGCATAAGAGATTGAGCTAATAATAATAAATGCTGACGTTATAAACGTGCAGTGAGATTACACTAACTAGCAATAGTAAGGCACAGTGGAAAATAATGGCTCATATTGTGGTGCTCCTATGAAGTAAAGACAGTTTGTGCTGTGCAAAGACAGTAGGACTTTGCTTCCCATTATTAAATAACTACTTCCTTCACAGTCATAACTAATTTCGGGATTATGTATCCTAATGTAGGATACTCCAAACCATGCAGAAACTAAGAAATGGATTTCTGAATTAAAGGCTTATATATGCAGTTGTATATCTAGGTTCATCAAGCAATGCTGACCACAATGGAGGGTAACCATATCACCAGCAAAATAATTTCTGAATGTTACGTGTGAAAATGTTTCCTACAGATTTGCAAAACTGAACTTTTGCCTTAGCACAATGCAACACCAACAGAAAAAAAAAAAGAGGAAAGTTGTTTTATCTCAAAAATCTGTATGCAATTTTGAACATTAACTATGCATTAGAATGACCAAAGCATGATTATCCCAGGCTGTCAATGCATTATGGCATATTTTCCAGGTATTTGATCAAAGGAATGGAGAATTTTAAGTGAGCTGTTTTGAAGTGTATAGAGTTGGTAAATCTCTGCAATGATTTTTCTGCAGTTAACAACACTGGAAAGTTGTTTGGTATGTTGATATATGTGCAAGGATATTCTGCACATTTTGATGTTTACTAATTCTATTAAATTTATTTTTTAATTAAGTACTAATAAGAGAAAGAAATGCCACTGACTCTCAGAAATAGTCATGCTATAGCACTTTTGCAGATATGCACCCCTTAAACTAGGTATATAGAATCATAGAACTGATTAGCTTGCAAAAGACCTTAAAGATCATCCAGTCCAAGCATTAACCTAGTACTGTCAAGTCCACCACTAAACCACATCCCTAAGCACCACATCTACACATCTTTTAAAAACCTCCAGGGACGGTAACAACCACTTCCCTGGGCAGCCTGTTCCAATGCTTGACAACACTTTTGGTGAAAAAAATTTTCCTAATATCCAATCTAAACCTCCCCCTGGTGCAACTTCAAGCCATTCCTGCTCATCCTGTCACTCATTACTTGGGAGAAGAGCCCAACACCCACCTCACTACACTACAACTCTCTTTTAGGTAGTTGTAGAAAGCGGTAAGGTCTCCCTTGAGTCTCCCTTTCTCCCAACTAAACAACCCCAGTTCCCTCAGCCACTCTCCATAAGACTTGTGCTCCAGACCCTTCGCCAGCCCTGTTGCCCATCTCTGGACACGCTCTAGCACCTCAATGTCTCTTTTGTAGCGAGGGGCCCAAACCTGAACCCAGGATTCAAGATGTGGCCTCACCAGTGCCCAGTACAGGGGGACAATCACTGCTCTAGTCCTGTTGATCACACTATTTGTGACACCAGCCAGGATGCTGTTGGCCTCCTTGGCCACCTGGGCACACTGCTGGCTCATGTTCAGCTGGCTGTCAACCAGCACCCCCAGGTCCTTTCCCCCAGGCACTTTCCAGCCACCCTTCCCCAAGCCTGTAGCGCTGAGGGGGGTTGCTGTGACCCAAGTGCAGGACCAGGCACTGAGCCCTGTTGAACCTCATACAATTGGCCTCAGCCCATCAGTCCAGCCTGCCCAGCTCCCTCTGCAGAGCCTTCCTGCCCTCCAGCAGATCAGCACCCCCCTCAACTTGCTGTATCTGCAAACTCACTGAGGGTGCACTCAATCCCCTCATCCAGGTCATTGACAAAGACATTAAACCGAATTGGCCCTGGTACTGAGCCCTGGGGAACACCCTTGTGTCCGGCCACCAACTGCATCTAACTCCATTCACCACCACCCTCTGGGCTCGGCCAGCCAGACGGGATTTTACTCAGAGAACAGCACACCTGCCCAGGCCATGAGCAGCCAGTTTCTCCAGGAGAGTACTTGTTTCTGTGCCTTTGAACATGTGTAGAGTTTTACAAGTATTTTTGGAAGTTGCACACACAATGTTCCAGGTAGTAAAGAAAAGGAATAACACTTGTTCTATGCTAACAGCTATTTATTTTTGCCTTTTTCGTACCCAAAGCATATGCAAAATATTTTTATAGGACTGTTTTTAATATCGTATAGGTACAACTCATTATTTAGACATTATGATAACAGTACAATCATCATCATTGCTTTACAACTCAGAGGTCCTGTCGTATACAAGAAAAGATTGCAAACCATTTCACCTGGAGACACTGAAAAATATCAGAAGGAACTATGCTGTGAGCTGGGACTGAGCAGAACAGTGTTCCAGACCCTGCACTAGTGAAACTGTCTTTTTAATTAGAATGAATGGAGAGAGAACATATTCTGACAACAATAGCACCCAGAGCATTCATCTGAGCCACAGGAGACTCCAATGGTTCATGCCTATGAGCTGGATCACTGGCAGGTTAGAAATCCCTCGGCAAGAAGTCTAACCAGAGCTACAGGAAAGGTAATACAATAGAAGACTGTCTTAACAACTCAAGGGACTCACAAGGAGGTCAATCACATGGGGAAGATATTTGAGTTTGTTGCCAAAAAGCATTTGGGATTGTTATTTAAAAAAAAAAAAAAAAAAAAAAAAAAAAGAAAGAAAGAAAAAAAAAGCACACAGAGAACTCTGATCCCAGCTGCTGGGATGTCTTCTATAATCCTTGCCTACATACTCCTTGAATTCACCTGCACCACCTCCTCCTTCCTGATGGATTTCCAAACCACTGGGAGAGTCAGCAAAGGAAGAAAGAAGGGTCACTTACCCTACCATAACGCTGGTGTTGCAGCTGTTCCTGCAAACCTGCCTGTTTGAACCATGCTGTTGAGTAAGGAAGGGTCCCAGGTAGAGCACACCTCTCAGAACAGCAGAGTTACCATGCTGACAGATGATCAAACAGCCTTGTCTTCAGAGAATCGCATATTGCTTTCACGTGGGAAAAAAAGCGTGTAGAAACATTGACTCCATCCTCTCCCCTTTTCAGGAAGCGGAGTTATCAACCACATGAGCAAGCTATCACCATGTGTAAATGAACTACCCATTCTTGCTCAGTCACAGTATTACTGATTCTTAGTATGGACAGTTAACTTCCCTAAGTGTAAATCAACACTTAACGTGAATGAAACGCTGAAATGGTCTCATCAAAGAACCAGGATGAAATGGCTATAAAATGGGCTTAGGGATAGGCCTGATTAAAGCACAGGCACTTTATGCCTAGCCTACAGTCTAAATTCCTGGCTTCATATGATTATGTCTCAATCTCAGTTTTCATTTCAAAAGAAATTTCATCTCTTCACTCCCCACAATTTTTAGGGAAGGGTTGAAATTCGAACCAACTGTAACCAACACAGGGATGCCTGTCTGGTTTTTGAAGCAATCCTAGAAACACGCTCAATGAGAAAAAAGCTCTTTTGCATCTCAGTAGGACTGTACTCTCCAGACCACTTTCTGTAGCCCAGAAAGTAATACTATTGCAGTGAGGAATGATATGGTGTCAGGTGGAGACAGGAAGAAGGCTCTGAACATTATCATTTAAGTTGTTGAGATAAGTATGATATGAATCCTTTCCTTTCCCATCAGAAGAGGACACAACTGCTTCCACAGTTTCCCAGGGCATGGTGGCTGTTTCTGCTCTTAGAAGGAAGAAGTGTCCACCTTGAGACACACAGTTATCACTCTAGTTACAGACCAAGGCAATGATGCTAGAGCTGGGTTATGGATTTGAAAAGTATGTGCTTGGAACTTCACTGTTTTATCTAGCCATTGGTCTGAAGCATAATAGATCATGCTTCAAAGGCTGTCAGTGTGTAAGCAAATGTATAAACCAGTCAGAAGGTTCCAGTTCAATCTCTCTTTTAACTTATCCATTTAGTGGCATCACTGAAATGGCCTGGCAGTATATTATTCATTTTCCCAGCTTCTCATACAGTATTTCCAGCCTGGCCTACAGTTTAGAAGGCTGTATATATTGTATAAATAATTGTATTGTATAATATATTGTATAAATATTGTATAAATAATATCAAATTAATTTTTTTTCTCTCTCTCTGTCTTTCTCTTGTACAGTTGCCCACTATTCTGCCTCGCTGCTCAGACTCACCAAGCAGCTATTGCAAGACAAGGAGTAGAGGCAGTACTTTTTGACTAAGGTTTCATCAGATGGCCTTCATCAAAGAAGGTGAGGTTCTTCTAGGAATAAACATCTCTAGCGGTTATTCCTAAAAATATAATTAATGACATATTGTGTGCAATGGAGAGCAGTATTAATTTACAGCTTCACAAGAAGAGCTAATAGCTTTGGAACCTTGCTAAGGCATAAGATTTTCTTTAACTGCTCATTTTAAGCATTTGATAAACCTGTAGATGAGTTATGGAAGCTTAAGAATTAAACGGGATTTTGTTGTTTAGTAAAGAAGCATTATTCTCCACTGAAGATGTAATGATTAACTCCACTGTGTGGCTTTGTTTTATATTGCAGGTTGTGACATAACAACATTGGTCTACAGTTGGCAATGATTTATAAATTGCATTTAAAAATGGTCTCGATCCAATCTTGACAAACCTTAACTTAGTCAGGAGCTAGTTTTCCTTATCACTGTTATTATTGGAAGGGAACCTGTTGCCTGTGAAGACTGGAAGACAGGATTTTCCAGAGGGAGAGAAGTTAATATTTATTTTAAGCTGCTAGGATATGTTCAAGCTGTATAAAGTGAACAGCATTCCCAACTATCAGACTTCTTAGTCTGTAATAACCTGTGGAAAACTCCAAGTCTGACAAGTAATTGATGTTATCAAGTGTAGTAATCAGAATGATTTTGAGAGAACACACAAAAATATAGTAATTTAAAGGGCATATAGCTATTTCCTAACAAAAACATTCCGAAGGAGTTTTAGAATATAAGTTTAGGATGCATAGGGACTAGCTAAACTACAAGCTAAATGTGACCCCTTCCTTTCCCTCATACTGCAGGTGATAGGACTGTGTATATCTTTTTGATCTGTGGGAGATAACCAATTAAAGTAAAATTGATAGCTGGGTTCAGCATCTGAACACTGTTTTGAAGTTGTGGCCATTCCTTTAACTTCTCTGCTTATTGAGGCCCAAAATGGCAAAGCAGGATTTTGGATATACTTCATTAGGGGAGTGAATGGCAGAATATTCCTTAAAGTAGTTTCCTCACGGAGGTATAATGTATAATGTATGTGCTAAAATTATGCTAAGTGACCTGATAACTCAAAGACCCATTGATTGTGCTGTTCTGTCGCAGACAATTAATTTTGTTATATTGTCTGGAGCCTATAACTTTTTAAGGTAAATAAGTAAGACCTGTAGCTAAAATAAGAAGATATAAATAATTTTTAATTCTTCAAAACCTGCTTTAAAATAATGACTGCAGATTTTTTTTCAAGTCCTAACATGTGGCTTTGGAAAGGAAATGGATTACTTTGAAGTCATTTGTAAAGGTGTTGGTTGCTGTGAAAACATTCACTTTTAGACGGTCACTTTGGAATTCTAAAATGGGAAAGAAAAGAATTCAAATGAATCACACATGGTTCAAAGCCATCATTATCAGAGCGCCTCATTTCATCATCTGACATCTGTGAGAAGCTCCCTCTGTAAAATAAGATTAAAAAAAAATGAAAAGACACGGAGTGAAGTAAAATGGGCAGACAAGCTCCTTTCACCTGTGTGCACACACGGAGAACCAGCCCCCACTGACGTTGCGGGTAACTTGCCTGGCCATAGCCACTTGCCTCAAAAGTCGGAAAGAACTGACAAGCACCCATCAACAACCGAAGCTGCTCCATCAGCGATCATGTTTCCCGTTGTACGTGTATGTGCATTGATTGACAGCGCTTCCTCTTCCTCCCCGAGGGACCCCAAGGGCAGCAGCCTGGCAGCTTGTTTTATCAGCTGCAGTCAACCACCGCCGGCCTGGCCCGGGACCCTGCACACCACAGGGAGCCCCACAGCCAGTGCACCACTTGGCCCCTGTGCCACAGCAGAGCCCGCCGCCTGCCCCCAGATAACATCTCACTGCCATCATTTCAGCCTCCCCTCAGAAGGGAGGAAACACAGAGGCAAGGGCGACAGCAAAGCCTTGGAAATCTGAATTTGCAGCTAAGCTGTCTGTCCAGATGAATACAAAATCTGGGACTTCACAACTGCTTATTTTTTCTAACACTTGTGTGCTTACCTGCTTGTTCCTGCTGTATGTCAGGGATCATGTCTATAAAAAACAGAAATTAAACCAGTTGGTGTTTTGCACTATAAAATAGAAAGAGGAGAATTAACTAGAAAATGAACAGAAATGTTTGTGCTTTTTATAATAATTTTTCCTAATGTTCCATTTAACTCTAAGGACCAAATTCAGAAGACAAGCTTGTCCCCTCCTCTCAAGTCCCACAGTGATCTTGCTTTTAAACATTCTTACCTGCTCTTTACAGAAACCTAACAGATATAGTTCACGTGCTAAGAATCCAGGCAAAGTAACTTCAAGTAAAAGATACCTTATTCTGGTCTCCCAGTAGACAAATTAAATCAATGCAGACTCTTCAAAAAGTGTGAGATTTCTGTTTTTACAATACTTTATGTATTACTTCTAAACTTCATACAGAATTTTCAGATTTAAATTTAAGTATTTGCACAGCCCTAACTGCAAGCTTGGATGCCTTTAAACAATTCCTCCAGCTGCATGGCAGTCTTGCCACTCAGTCCCTGGTGCCGCTTCATAATGCTCCCTTGCCCCCCAGGAGCCACCTCCTTCACCACTCTCCTCTCCCATTATTTCCCAGCTCTTGTGGAAGTGTTGCCACCTTGAATTACCCACTGAAATACTGTCACTTGTTCTCCTCCTTCCATCTCAGTAGCAGCGCTAAAACTGGTCTGAAAATTTTGGAAGAATGCAAAATGCCTGTGCCTATTTTAATCACATGATTGAATGCTAGCTAATTGAGGGAAGGATTTTCTTTCTGAAATAAGGCAGCATCGCTCAAAGTACTTTTAGGCCTTTTGACTGTATAAATAACCTTTTGCACTTCAAGGGTCATTAGATCATGATAGTTTGTAATACAATTATAGTCAGCACTCTGCTCTTATGGGCTGCCTGGTAATTTGCTTGTTAATATATTAGCACAAAGCATTGATCAAGTAGCTAATCCAATCACACGCTTGTTATTGATCTCTTATTGAGCATCCCGCCAGTGATCACTTTTCGCTCAGGCCTGGTCAATAGCAAATGCCAAATAGGCTCTCCCACACCTAATGAGCTTACGAAATAAACCAAACATTTTCCTTTGCCCTCAAGGCTAGGATCAATTGAGAGCTTTTAGAGCAGAAGTCAGATGATTTTTTCATCAGCTTTTCCCCTTTCTTTCTGCAAGCATGCAGGTTTGCATTAAGACCTCTATCTAAGGCTTTCATTCTAATTTGAGGACATCTGAAAAGCAGCTGCCATGTCTGAAATACTTGAACAGCTGTAAACAATAAATCACGCGGGTGAGGAATTCTGGGCTGTACGTTGGCATGTGGTCTGTCAGGCCAAAAAAATAGAGACATACAGAAGATCAAGAGGTCAGGGGTACCTGAAGTCTACAAAAAAATGAACTTGTCCCATATTTCATTCCAGAAAGCCATATTCTGGAGGAAGGTCTACACAGCATTCTTTTACAGGAGGATCATACCTTCATGCATTGGGGTGGGGGGAGGCTTAGGGGTGCTGCAATGAATTAGACATGAGCCTTTTCATACTGCTGCTATTGCATTAAGGCAATTCCAGTATCAGCTAATGGAATTTCACACTATAGACACAAATTCTTGCTGATGAAAAGCACACCCAAATTATGCAGGAAGAAACAGTATTTTAGTCACATGCATAAGTGCCAAATGCTAGTTCTTTAACTTGTAACAGTTCCCAGTTGCTTACCATGCAGTATACGAATGTGACCGTAATGGATTTACAGTTACTCAGGAAAGAAAAGGGTGAGAGAGAGGAGAGGAGAGCAATTTTTTAGAAGAAGTAACTTTTACTTATTGCAAGAATTTTGTAACTTTTATCAGATGTCTTTTCAGCTAAAACAGCTTATTAAGTCTCTGAGGAGAGTTCCTTGGAAAGAACATTTTTCCATTTAGTCAGAGGCCTTATAATAAAACAATAGTGCTGTAATAGTAGCTTCTATTAGATCATAAAAAAAGAATGCAAGATCCTTAGATCTTAAATATCCTTGCTTCAGCTATTACTATTAGCACTATTTTTATATAGCTAGGTTGCATTTTCACTTTAATCACTTTTATTCCATGATCTTGTTTTGATTATTGTGCATACTATTTTCCTCATTACCATACCAGATTTAAATTACAGAGAGACACAATGTGAATATAAACCAGGTACAGATTCAAAACCTTTAAAAGCATTTGTAACATGTAAGCATGCAATTTAAAACCATTACCAAAATCTGATTACTTGCCTGAGGAAAAGCAGTTCAGCTAGAAACATTGGTGATATCTTTTTCAGAATTTTTCTTTTTAATTACTCACAGTTATGCATTACAAAAATATTTGTTTGGCAGACTGTTTTGATGTCAAATGAAAATGAGTGCATCTTGTGACTCCGTATTTTGCAAGTTTCTGCTATCTGTTTCTGTGCAATCCTCTTAATAACTAGCTGTACTGTACAAATCTTTACTGCTGAGCCTGGAGCTTAGGTAAGAGGACTTTAATTTACATGACAAGTCCTTGCTCTTGCCATTAGTAAGTCTTACGGGGTCAGTCCCCACTGACAAATACTTTAGCTCAGTGGTTCACCTTTATATTTCATCCTCTTATTGTCCTACTGTCTACACTTATTCTCAGGCTTTCTTTTGGAGTGATACAGACAATTCCTCCGATCATGATACACATGCTTCCCAGGGTAGTTTAACACTGACATCATCCCTGAAAAGACTGTGAGGGGACTGAGCTGAGTATGGGCAGCATCCACCTTGACCTTGGACAAGGCTCACCTTCTCAAACATGTACACGTGAATTCATGATGCAAACAGCACTGGGCTGGTACCTGTGTCACTACTCATCCTGTTTAAGGCATTTTTGTTGAATGTTCTGGGCTCCCTAGTTCAAGAGAGACAGGGAACTGCTGGAGAGGGTCCAGTGGAGGGCTACAAAAACGTCTAGGGGACTGGAGCATCTCCTTTATGAGGAAAAGCTGTAAGAGCTGGGGCTGTTTAGCCTGGAGAAGACTGAGAGGGGATCTGATCAATGTCTACAAATATCTTAAGGGTGAGTATCAAGAGAATGGGGCCAGGCTCTTTTCCGTGGTGCACAGTGACAGGACAAGTAGCAACGGGCACAGACTGTAACACAGGCAGTTCCACATGAATATGAGGGAGAACTTCTTGAGGGTGACAGAGCCCTGGAACAGGCTGCCCAGAGAGGCTGTGGAGTCTCCTTCTCCGGAGACATTCAAAACCCACCTGGACATGACTCTGTGCAACCCGCTGTAGGTGAACCTGCTTTAGCAGGAGGTTGGAGTGGATGATCTCCAGAGGTCACTTCCAACCTGACCATTCTGTGATTCAGCCAATGCACTCCTTTAATGCCTATCTGGGAGAGGATTTTCTTGGCTTCCTGGCAAGTACCTGGCACTACCTTCTTCAAAGTACCAAAAGCTTTTTGTTGAAAATGGGAGCCATTCGAAAATAGCCAGAAATAGATTTTAGCATAGTAAGTTTAGTCATATATTTTATCATGACTTGAATTTGTGCTGTTCTTAGTTATTTCTTCAGTGTTGATGCAAACTATTCTGAAGTTCTATAGTGGCAACAAAGTAACTTATCTCTATGAATACAAAGGCTAATTGGCTACACATAGCAAGGTGAAGTGTTGTGAAAATATTCAAAAAAAAGAAAATCAGTATGTTAACATTTTCGTGGTGGAATGACATCAATAATGACACGGGAATTATAAATTTAATTAAATAATATCAATATTATGTTAGAAGCATAAGCATAAGTGGAAATATTTATTTTGCACATTCACCTGTGAAAACTGACAACAGTGTTAAGGCTTGGTCAAATACAACAAGGCATGCATATGTAGCAAGAAACTATGAAAATGCCCTTTTTCCCCAAATCATTTAGATAAGTGTTTTTCTAAAGCAGTGGATAAGAAAGCAATTCTCTGATCTGATCTGAGTAGCCACCAACATTTGGTATATAATGCTGCATGTGATCATTATCTACTTCTTTATAGTGTTTCAAGAATTAAAAGAAATCACAAAGTCATGCTCAGCTCAGTTCCCTTGTGAAAAAAAGGCATTAGACAGACTATCAGAGACATACTCCAGGGAAAGGCTGATGTCTCTAGAATGTCAAGGAGGTTCAGAGAAATGATGATTCCAAACACAAATCTGATAGAGGTAAAAATTAAAGATGCAAAAATGTTAATATGAAACACTTTAATGTTGTTTTACATGTGCTGCTTTTGAAATGTATATTTGAAAACACTTTGTTTAAGAACTTCCTAAAAACAAATCTGTGCATTAACAGCTAGTAACAGCAATTTAAATAGCTATGAAAATTTCTATCCTTTCAATAACATTATGAAAGAAATCAGTAAAATTTGTAGAATTAGTCCCCACTGTGCTTCTTATCCACAATATTTTAATTATGTCCTTTAAAATATATTTTAAATATTCTGTTGTAATTATAGATAATAGTCTGTTTTAATACTGTTAATGTTGTTTTAAAACTACCATCCAAACACACTAAATCAGCTACCAGAACTCTATAATTAATAGCTAACAGACTGAAGGGAGTGAGTAGGATACCTTCAGAAAACAGATTAACTAAATGACACTGAAAAATCCAAAATGTCCACATTAGACACTTGATTGAGATTTTAAGGCATTGAAAAAGACAGGCTTCAGACTTGCTAGACTGAGTTAGATGCTACTGTAGTGTCTAGTTCAAGAAATACAGCTCAAGAAAACTTGAAGGCATATAAAAAAATTTCATCACCTTCTTAAATAGCTATAACACAGAAGACATCTTTAAAAACTTCTCATGTGCCTTCCTTCACCTTTGCTTCTGGACCCATGCAGAGGTACACTGCTCTCAAAACCTAGACCTGTATTTGCTATATGGAACTAATTTGAACCTAAGTGCAACTTATATTTTAATCAGTTACTCCCTACAGAAATAGTGCTCGGAGCCAGGACTGACATCTTTTGGCTAGTCTGAATATCCTAGCCGTTATGCCACCAATAGTTACAATTCTTGTCCCTCCTGCTGGCTTGTTCTTCTTCTGCCTCAATGCTGGCCACTGTCAATTGGATGAGAGGAAGATGTCTCTGAAGTACTGTCTGGATTGAGTGCAGCACATACTTGTCAAGTGGGGGATGTAAGAAATTTTTATGTTCTCAGGTTATGTAAGGAACTGTCCCTCAGTTTCTGCCTTCCTAAGCAGTTGCTCAAACCACTAGGTCATCATAACAAAACAGATTCACAGTTTAACCCTCTCCTTTTCCCCTTCAGCAGTGTTCCCCTTGCTGTTAGTTTTTTGTAACCAACAGGATTTGGGCTTTCTGTGCTAGACTCAGTGTTACTAGTGTAAAGTCTAGCATTTCTGAGAACTAAGGTATTCCTATGATTTTCTACTTTCCAGCTGGATCATGATGAAATTGAGGGGTAATCTGGTCACCCAGTTGCTCAAGTCAAAGCCTTTATGAATATGTCCAAGATGTGAACTGAAGACATCTAGCAAAATTTCAGGACCACTGGCAAGATATCTAGAAAGCTGTAGGTGCCTCTAGAGGTATATAGTGCTAGGGATAATCTCTCTAAATCACTTCAATGGTTTAGGTGCCAACATTGTACAAAAACCCCAATCTAAGCTGATTTTGCAAGTTTTATCTCACCTTTAAATGTGTTTAAAGCCTAATCTGCAGGTTATTTTGGATTAGAAGCATAATCTTTTTTTCATGTTGAAATATAATTTCTTCTATTGCTAATTCTGTTCTCATCAGTGGAGTAAGCCTTGAAGGAAGCTGACACCTGACATCCATTAAAGGGATGAATGGCTGGCTCTATCCGAAGGGTTTTGTTCACTCTTAATCAAGCAAACTCCCACAAAAGTCAATGGGAGCAACCAAGCCAAAACTTTAGAATTCATTCTGTACTGAACTTTAATGTCTGGGGTTTCTTTTTATTTTATTTAAAAAATAAGAAAAGAAGAAAACAAGCACAACTTTTTAATGTGGTCTCAAACTTCCCTGTAAACTCTTAAAAAAATTCTCTTATTCCTACTCATAGAGTCAACTGATGTAAGAACCATTAGGTTATTGCAACAGCAAAGGCTCAGTACATTTCATGTTGTTGCTTCTCTTTAAGTGAAATATATAAATATATGTCTCTTCTTGAAAACTTTGAGCTCCGGCTTGAAAGATGTCAGACTTAAATTGTAGTAAAACATTAAAATGCTCTCTGAAAAGTTAATTTCAGAATTATAAGTCTGCATGTTCCTTGTCCCTAATATAGATCTACTATATAGTATTTTTTAAGTGCGTGTTTTCTAAATTAAAACTATTTGTGATTACATACACTAGGGAAATTGTAATGACACACTAATGCACAAATTTATGTCTCTATGTGATTGAGATTAATAACATCTTAAGAATTAGAAGGAACATCAAAAAGACCGTGTCAGTCATTGGCACAGGAGAGCTATTATGCTTCTTTGGATATCTACTTATTATTCTAAAATTAGGATACAGATACAGAAGCTAGCCAACTGGGGTACCAGGAGTCATTTAACTGCAGTACCATACACCTCTTTCTGGATCTGGTTTCACTGCATTCCTCGTGTCCCAATGTCACGGTCACCTTATGCAGTGCAGTCTCATGGGTTTGCTTCCTCTTAAATATGTCCACGTTTATTCTGCCTTGGGAGCATATGCAGTATATCATATAAATCACAGTTACAGTGAAAAATAGATCTCTCTTCTCCCAACATAACAACAAAACAATAAATCCTGCCAAAAAAATGAGGCAGGGGGAATCCCCGAACAGCCTCTTTGGTCATTATCCCTCCTTAAGAATGACTAATCAGAAAACCCAGAGATTTTGGACCGTGTCCATTTTGCACACTGAACCAAGCAGAAATGGAAATTCCAAAGTCAAACCTTCCACGGAAACTGTCTTGCATTATAATTCCCTGTTGAGCTCTACCAACACGGCATCATCTGAAGAAAAGTCTGTCAGGACCTAGAAATACAGGGAGCAAAATGCATGTTTTCCAAAGAAATTCATGGCTGATAAAGGCTACAAATCACTGCTCTAACGTGCTCACTGAAAGATGTTCTGTTTAGTGAATTCTCACCACAGTGTGCAGCACTCGAATGTCTAGTCATCCATGAAAGCAGAAACCCCAGAAACACAAATTAGTGTAGGCTTGTCTCATAGGGTTCTCTGTAGGAAGATTAATATCTAATATTTTCAAATATATCTTGGCAAGAACAGATGCACATTAAGATTCCAGCAACATTTTCTGAATATGGCTCCAGACGGCAGAAAAGCAGGAGAACTCCTTCTGCACACTAATATGTTAGCAGCTCCACAGATGGCATCCACAGTATTGATTGCCTTTGACACAGTCACAGTGAATCTTTTATTTAAGGAGATATTCTTCAGTGAATCCCTGCAATAAGCAGTAACAAATACTGCATGTTCTTGGTTTCCTGCTGGAGTGGTAATGGGCAGAAACTCAGAGTGTTATTGTTGCCATATGTTTCGACAGTCATATTGATTTAATTGGTTGTCATAAAAAATCTGACAAGAGGGAATCCAGTTCATAGCTGGGTATGGGCCAGAGAGTACTGGTGAATGGACTGTGTAGATCTCTCAAGTGCCTCTTCGTCTTCTACCAGTGTCATTGAACTGGTTGTCTTGTCCATAATCTAGAAACAATCCATTTTATGGATGGAAATTAAGGCCATTTATTTTTAGGTCCAATTTGTCTTACAGAATGGCAGAAAATCTTGTACTGTATGGAAGCTATCTGCCTTAAAATATAAATTCCCTCAAATGGAAAATGATTTTACTGAGGGCAGCAGATGGACTGCTTCATCATTTGTATCCATATCACTCACCCGTATATCTGTGCTGTATTTAAACTACTTCAGTCCTTCCTTGACATCAAAAGACAACCACATGCAAGAACATCCATATTACATAACAGAATATTTAGCATTTGCATGAGAACCATCACACTGGAAGCTTAATGCACTCTTTCATATCTGTGGTTTACTTCAGGGTAGTGTTGCTACCCACACTTTATGGAAAGGGAAGGAAAACAGAGGTGCTAGAGAAATGATGCGACTTGGATATGGTGTGAGGTAAAACCAGGAGTGGAGCAGGGGTGCTCAGCTTTTGGGCTATGGGTTTACTAACAGAATGGTCCTCTTACTTTTTACCTGCCACGCAGGCTCTGGAGCAGTGTGAAAATATTCACCCTGTTTGGAAGAAAATGAAATTACATTTATCTTCCTACCTCATTGAAAATACGACAGCCAGGAGATACTCTTGTTTGTGTGTTCACTTTATTGTATGCAGTTCATCAGTTAGGTTCATTCCATGAGGAAGTTAGGTGCCCAGCCTGGGTGAACCACCTGTGCTGCCTCTGTGTCATCTTCTCTGGCAGCTCTTTCAATTGTAAGATGAATATGTCTAATAAACAGAGAGAATCATCCTTATACATTGAGAACATATAAGCATCACCTAAGAAAGGATTTTGAACAATTTTGAAGCAGTCCAGTGTATCAACTTAATGTACTACACGTACTACAGCTTTATGAATGCTTTCAGATGCACCAGAACTTCTGTAGATTTATTGCAGACTTAGTGAAAATACAAAAGGTTCAATAGGTACTATTATATTCAATGTATTGCATTAATCTATAAAAACTAGAAATGTGAATTTAAAGACAAGGTTCAGCTTAATCTTTTATTGTCAGAGGTTCCTAATGATTGTTACTTATTTTGAAAATGAACTGAAAATGAACGTAAAGGTTATGCAAAAATGCTACACTAAACAGTGTGCTGTTCTGTTTGGGTTTTCCTCCAGTAAAAGATTCACCAGACTACATCCATCAAGGCTGACTACCCAAATCATTTACTGAAATCTTTTTTTTGGTTCAGAGGTCTATCAGTGTAGGTAATTTGTAAATCTAGACATTTATGCCCATAAAACCGTACTATGCAACAAACAGATTTGACAAGCTTATCTGAAAAAATCAAATTAAATTCTTGATTTTCATGCCCTAGTAAACGGTCAGCTAGTTATGAATGAATTTAAATATATAAGTTAGCATCAACCTACTCCTGAGAGATGATTATTGAAAACAGCATACCACCGTGGCAAAAACTGTACAGCAGAGGAACATTTCCATGCAGCAATTAAGTTGATACCCATTAGCTAAGGACAATGTATTGAAGGCATGAAATTGATTGAACAGATTCTGCACAGTAACTGATTCCTATTTCAAAATACTCAAGTGAACAATCATCTGACTAAATACAACATTATTAAATTGAAGAGACTGTAGCTGATTTTGGCTACTGTGTCATAAACCTTGAGAAGAATCCATGCCACTAATAAATTTACTCAGTTTTCACCACTAAACTTGAGATTAAGTGACTTGCCCTAAGGAGTGTATTTGCTGTGATAGGAAAAGCAAGCCAGTCAGATCACACCCTTTGGTGTATTACACCTGTGCAATCCTACTTACTTCTGTTGGGTTATTTCCAATGAAAGTTGTTGCAAAACTGAGTGTTGAACATTTGTATGTGGAACGCTGATGGGTTTTACATTCTTAAGAGCTTATCACGCTCTAACACAAAAATCAATTGCATTAAAGCAATACTAAGCAGTTTATTGAAGATCCTGGTTTTCCCTTGTGAAAGGCTTATCTGAAATTGTTTTAGATGGTGGCAATAAATTATTTTCCATAAATCTAAAGAACTTCAGATCCCAGCTATTTTGTCTAGTAATCAAGATAGTGCGTACACCTTTTGCTGGCCTATGTAAAAAAAGAAATTCCTTTAAATTGTTAAAACTAAAATAAAAGTTTGAGATATTCAAGTAGGAAAAATCTAAGATGTTTTTTTAACTTGAAGGTATCACGTGAAATGCTGGATTTGGACACACCAATTCTGAGCACCTCCAAAGAAGCAGATAAAGTTATTGACTTTCAACCGCATGCATGACAGCAGATTTTGGCCTTTCCATTTCTGACCTTTCATTTTTATAGGTGTTAACCTGATCTCATATGCGTTCAAGCATATTTTTCTGATTTATCTGCTATTAGATTAAACACATGAAGTTGAGGACCTACGCAAAAATTTAGGGATTCAAGTGCACTACTAAATAGCACTGAGATGATCAAAATACCAGCAAATAACTGCTTCTTAATAAACCACATGCCTAAAGTACCTGTGTTTTCATTTTAAAATTGGAGCTGGTTAGAATTTTCCTTTTGAAACCCAACAAGCACTTCAACATCCCCAAGGCACTTTGGGGATTTAGGCTCATTTAGCCCACAGGTAACACAAGAGGCCAATTTTCAAACCTGTCTGTACCCAGTGCTTGGTCTTAGAGGGTAGTACAAGTATATGGTCCCAAATTTAACGGGATCTAGGAGACCTTACAGGAGACCACTGGCTACAACACGTCCAAGGTAGTGGCAGCCAGTGCCTGCTAACCTCAGGAATAGAGGTTAATGTCAGCTATATCCAGACTCACAAGCACTCCAAGTTCCTGCTGAGTTCCTCTAAGCCCTGTGATGTCCCATGCAAGGCTCTATTAGGATTTACCCTACTGGAGAATTTTCTGTGGGTTTCCCTGTATGACTCAGCTCCTTAGCAGTTATGTCCACTGCTGAGCTGAAGAGCTGACCAATTGCAGTTAAAGCTTTTCTATATTAAAAAAAAGCCAAGTCAAGCAATGTGTTTCATGAACCCAGCTGGAAGATGAACTAAAGGTAATTATTAAACTAACTATGACTGAATAAAATATTACTTTTTCATATATCACCACATTTGCTTTGCTTCTTGTATTTTATCCTTTCTACAAACAGTGGCAAGTCATATGGCCAGGAAAAAAAAAACAACAAACATCAGTCAGAGTAGTCTCACAGAGAGCAACAACCAACCTTCTGCAGAGCTTAATCTCCTCCAGTGGAGTAACCTCTCAGTTACGTTCTCTTTACTTATCCTTCTCGGCAATGCTGCTTTGTGCTGACCAGGCTGACAGCATTTCTCATCCACACTGTATTTTGCGTTGCTGTTCTGCAAAATGAAATCAGAAGCTGTGTTCACTCAAAACATTATATGAATATTTAAATTCGTAATGTATTTTGAGTCTTTTAGCTTTTACTCCTGTCCCTACATTTTCCTTTACTTTGCTGCTTTAAAAAGGGGTAAGTCATGCCAGCAAGCAAATAAAAAAAACCCAAAAAAAACAAAACCAAAAAAGTTGTATTTTGCATTGTTGAGGCAAATCCAAAAGAACACAATAAATAATTTTTATGGTGTCTGGATTGGTTTCAAACCAATCTTTTTAAAAGGGGAAGAAGTCACTGAAAACTGTCAAATGCCTTTACAATTTACCAGGACTCATGATTTCATTGTGATTAATGCTAAACTTAACAGTTCCGCCAGCATTTGAAATGAGTTCACCAGCATTAAGTCTTACACAAGTAGGTAAGTGCTACATCCAGCTCCAAAGTGTGTATAGTAATTAATGGTTCACAGGAAGAAAGCATACCGCTAACAGAAGCAGCTAAGTAGCTACCATCACACTGTATCGGAAACAGCCATCATTATCACTTTTCATAGCCTCATACCAACACACTCATATTGCCAGCAGCCACACAGATTGAAGAGCTAAGGAAAAGTTTTGGGAAGTGGTCCACAGACAAAAGACCACAGTTGCTCTGCAGAGATTTCATTGTTTCTCTGCCTAGAGGTGGTTGGGGTGAGCCAGAGCAGGGCAAGGCAGAAGCCTCCACAGGCTTGCTTACCCACATAACCAGGATTCCAGAGTACGTGGCCTCCATTCTCCATTTTACAGGTAGCATGCCATCTGGAAGCTTCACTTCAGTAGAGGAAAAGCTGCGAACAGGTCACTCCTACTTCATATAGTACAACCATTTAGAGAATTTGATTTGCAAAGATACAATTACTTGCATGGCACAATGGTCAGCATCATTAGATTAACACAGAAAGTGCTGCAGGCTCTTTAGTTAGCATCAGTGATTAGTTCCTTATTTCAGCTGGAAGATAGGACCTCCAGCAGTAAAGGGCCCACTTACTTCACAGTGAACCATTGACTCAGTGAGATACAAAGTTTAAGTGCCACCTACCAAATAACCAGAACCTCCTCCTGCTCCTCCTACATCCTTCCCTTGGCTCCAGCACCCAGGCTTTGATCCTGTTTGCTGCTAATTTGGAATCAAATTCAAGAGCCATAAAACACAGCAGTCCACAGAGGTAGACTTAAAAACTTAGAATTAAGTTAAAGAAACTAAAATGTGGTTTTGTTTTTCAAAATCCAAGCAGTTATTTATTCTAAAAATCACAATTACGTATTTGAAATCCTTCCACAGTTAAGAAATTTTATTTCTGGCACACAAAAGGGATTCCTGTTTTAAGTGTTTGTTACAGTGTTGGTCTGCAGGTGAAACCTGTTGGTTTAGGTGTCTTGTCTGAATTTGTCAGATTCAGAAGTAATTAACAAATATTTCGAGTATGTTGAACAAACGAGCCAGTCATGTAAGTAATGGGCAACACTGGACAAAGAAAATAGGAGTTGTGCTTGTCAGTATGAGGGATTTCACTGCAGGAGAGTTGCTGTGGCTTTCATTATTTCAGCAGTCAATGGATGTTGCTATAGAAACTATATAGTTAGCAAGCCATGTAGGCAAAAGAAATATGATAAAGCCAAAACTAAAACAATGTAAGGATAAAGGACATGTCCAACAACTTAAACTCATTTGTTGGTTTTCTCTTTCAATCATACCACCAATTGACGAGATTTCTAGTAACAATATAGTAAATTCACATATCACTTTTATATGTCCCATCATGTAATTTAACACATAATAATCAAAATCGGCATCAAAAAAAAAAAAGCATTTGGCTTCATAACAATATATTAACTGTCCATAAATACTAATAAGTAATTATAATACCTCTTGTAAGATGTACTTTCTTTGCTTAGAGGAAAAATAACATTATAATATTTTAAATAACATACGTGCCAGAAAGTACTTGCAGATGCAGTTACCTGCCTGAAGTATGCACACATTGATGATCACCTGCCTAACAGGTTGGCTTCTATTCAGCGCATGTCATGGTTTATGCTGATTTAAATATTTGCACTTAATGAATGAAGTCTGAGACTCTTCTTCCATTTTGGATAATCAAGTAAATAGCCATAAGAGCCAAATGGGATTAAAGAGACTTACAGATTATATCATTCTAAAGAGAAAAACGTGTATGACAGGTGATTATATAGCATTCTGAGTTTATACAGAATCTGTGGGCTGTATTCTGTGAAAATATTTTTTGTTGATTTTTCCATAGCCACATTGTCCTCTAAATTGATTTCTGTTGTGTACCCTTTCAGTAACAGGACAATGTGATCTTTTTCCTTTTAGAGGTGAACACAGTAAATATATACAGAAAAAGAGATACCCACCAGGACCTGCAAATCCTCTTATTTCCTTTCCTAGTTCTGCAGTCAGGGCTGAGTGGCAGAGCCCTGAGCTTTTCCTTCCAAAAGCTGCCTAGCCAGAGGACTTTTTGGTAGAGGAGGCCATGGAATTAATCAGCAAAATAGATGCATTAAATAGGCAAAAGTCAAGCAAATGAGAAAATCTGATATATCAAGATACGAGCTGTGCCAAGTTACCAAAAACAACACAAGCATTAGTGACTTCAAACAAAGAAAAGCAACTTGAGGAACATAGCAAAGCCACACAACATTTCCTCTCTATTCAACTGCAGCTTGTTCATCTAGCCATCACAAATAAACCTTTCATTATCACATTGCTTTCCAGGTCTATGGAGAAAAAAATGTCAACTTATAGAAATGATTGCTTGAATTTCCACTGAAAGCCATGGTGCTTTTAACTGCAAAGTCTCTTGAGAAATAAACTCTTGCTGCTAGGTCACATTAGAAAAAAGAATACCAAGTGTTTCATAAATGTTTGTATGGGCACTATAAAAAAACATGCAAAAATGATTAAAATTAAAGAGAGCATTCCAAAACTTCTTTTTAGATAGAGAAAGAAATAAACAAGAAATAACAATTTAAATAGGACACTTCTGGTTTGCACTGGTCCATGATTTGGTCAGTTTGGTCATTTTAGCTGGACTATTAAAAGTAATTCTCAGAAAAGGCACTGAGTCTTCAAGGGTCTATTCCCTTATCATCCAAGAGGGATGAGACTAATGTCTACTATGGGACTGTGCCAGGAACATGGTCTTTTCTTGTTAACGCTGCTCCTGGAAAAAAAAGAACTATTGTAAACCTCTTAACGCACTTTCCTCTTGCCGTGTCTCTCAACCCTGTCACACAATTTGAAAGGATATTAGAACAGACAGAGAGTGCAGAGTTGAAATCAAGCAAAAGTCCTTATTCCATGAAAGCTTTGCATATCACAGGGCCTGTGTTATGAAATGGCCAACCGTTTGCCCCTGAGTCCTCATCCATTACATCCACATAAAAAGACCATCTTGTAGTCAGAGCTGTGCAAACCGCTGGATGCTGCCTCAATCTGGTAGGCAGGAGGAAGTCTGCTGCCCCAGCCTGCCAGCTCGGTGTACCCCGGGGGACCCAAGCCGAGCCAATGCAGCCAAAGGACAGACATAAAACCAATTTGTTTCTTTATAGAATATAATGTCTGAGGCTGTTATTGGTGTGCCTAACCTTTGGATTAGGGGTCTCTCAGGTAGAGAGAGCTTAAAGCTATAGCAGTGGTTGGGGCAGAGCATACTACCATGGCTGGTGATGAAGATCACTTACCAAGGCAGACATTCCTTAGGAATAGAGTGGATTTGACCGGATTTCTGTAAAAGGAAATTATGTGGTTTAAGTGCCTTTGCTTGGTGTGATTTGAGGGAAATCTACTAATGCAAAATTGGTCTGTTGCAAAACCACAACACACACTATCACTAGCAAAGAAGAAACTTCAGCAGCTGAACACGATTTGTTCATGGAAAATTCTCTGAAACTGGAAAACAGTAATTACTTTCCTTATCACCTCAGGAAGGTAACTCAGTGTCTTTTTTACACACAACCAACCTAAGGCATGAAGGTCTGAATCTATCCTATTCAGTACACATCGTTCAGTGCAGAACGTCACCCAGGTTTGCATTGTAGCCACCAGAGGGACAGGATCATCCTGGGGGAGACAGCACACTTCACCTCTGCATCAGGTAGAGAGAACCTGGTGAAGCAGCTTAATTCGGTAGCCCAAAGCCGTGCACCAAGTTAACGACAAACCTCAGAGCAGAACGCTGCCCTTAACAGTTTTGGCGGCAGTGTCAGTCAGCCATGAGGATAAGTGGGTTCTAAGTATGGGGCAATCAGTAGTGAACAAGGGAAAATATAAAGGAAAAGGAAGGCATGGATATGTTTCTATGGCTTCTCTACACATACCTTATGCACGACATTCCCATGTCTTTTTCTAACTATCCCAGTAACTTTTTAATCACAGAAAATACTTTGGCTTGTTTTGGAATTGCTACTCATTTCTTCAGAAAACACCATTCAACAGATCTGAGCTATAAGTTTAAGTCAGTCCTGCTGTAATAGATACATAAAGCAAAATACTGAGAACATCTATAAAAGCAGAGTTGGGAATTTGCAGACCATCAGCTTTCAGTGCCTAGCTTGCAACACCTGGGGTTTGAATTTCAGTGGTACTCATTGCTGGCAGTTTACAGTGACTTCAAGAGCAGTAGTAGTGCTGCACTTCTTTTTCCTTATTAAATATTAACACATTCATGCATGAGAAACCACAAGGGTAGTCTAATATGTTGTATATTTATCAAATATTAAACAGTCATTGTTTGGAATTTAAGAAATGGAAT
The DNA here is from genome assembly GCF_023634085.1 of Falco cherrug. NCBI lineage: Eukaryota > Metazoa > Chordata > Aves > Falconiformes > Falconidae > Falco > Falco cherrug. Next base: position 70,535,066 of record NC_073702.1, on the reverse strand, counting down.
CACAGAATTATGTTTAACTTTGTTCCACTTCTAGCAAGGCGGGCTCAAAATAGTGCAGAGTAATGTTTAGGTTACTAGCAGTTTAGTAACACTGTGCCATGGTTCCTTAATGAAAAATAAGATGTTAATAGAATGAACAAATGTTAAGGGGCAAAAATCTCTTCAGACATCGCCCACTTAAACAGTTGCCATTAGAGGAAGCTGTATTAAGCACAGATGTTGAGCACCCACAGGGGCTGCTGTGCGAAAATGTCAGGCTGGTTCAGCTCTTTCCAAGGCTCAGTGCCTGAACCCTACATGCCAGTCAGACTGAACATCCTCTGTGGAAGGAACATTTGCATGGAATTCTGTCTCTATCAATACAGTACACACCCAGATCTGATTATTTTAACAAGGTTTCTTACTGTGTCAGTTCCAAATGGGCATTAAGGCTGAGCACCAGAGTAAACAGTGGGGGCAACAAACTTCATCACCAAAAACACCTGATGACCACTTCCACCAGCCCTTTCTTTTTCTCTTGCAGGCTGCCCATTATTTTGGTCCTCCTGGCAGCAACTAGCTGTCATCAGGCTTGCTCTCTCAGGCACCCTGCTAGAGACTAATCCCCTCAACACAGCCCATTCTTCTGCCTCTTGCCATTCTTTGTTGGTTACACCATGTGCACAAATTAATTAGGGCTCAATTTAAGGGCTGACTAAGCTGGTTTGTAGCACAAATGAGTGCAGCTGTTTTTCTGCATAAGGTTTTCAGCTTCTTTTTTTGGCTTTTTTATCCCTCTTGGTTTAGAAATATATTCTCTGTGTGTGTGTGTGCGCACGCGTGCGCAAACTAAACGAGATTTTTGGGAGATGCAGTTGGCTAGGGAAGTTGGCAACATGGATCTGTTTAGCCCATCTGCCCCTGAGGGTCCAACTGAATTTCTTTCAGAGCTATAGGGTTAGGACTACTGAGTTTCCAGTGTCAAAGGGTGGCTTGTCTACCTCAGGCATGCTGGCATTCTGATCCTGGGAGGTCCCTGCCCCCAGAAAAGAGAAACATCTGGAATTACATGGGCAGCTTGTCTGCTGAGCTCAGCAGCAAGGATCCCTGTAGCTACAGCTCCACCCCACTGTTAGGGGACCTAGAAGGCACTTAACAATTACTGTCTTTACTATAGGATTACAAGTGCATTCAATATCATGTGTATAGTACGATCCTTCAGGTTTTACACAGAAATATTCTTGGGGTATAGTTCACACTGAAATATATCCTCAGAGAGATAAGCATCATGTTTTAATTTAATTTAGTGAAAATTCCTGAAATAAAAGGATATTTCACAAGTGACCATGTTATGTTTATATCCTCTTACATACACTTGAATTTTAAAATTCTGAGTGATGATTCAACACCACAGCAATAAAGCACCTCAAGTGATTGGGAAAAGTACATTCTTCAAATGCAGATATTAATCTTCACTGTTCATTTCAGCTAAAGGAAATTAGAATGATTATGAAATGAGCGTTTGATCCTCTGTTCTCACTGAAGTCAAATGGGAGTGTTGCTGTTAACTTGTATAGATGCCTCTAAAATGTTAGGATATGTGTGTTTATGAGACCAAAACGTTTACTACTTTGGGCTTGGTTTCACTGCCACTGGGCTTTAAAGATGATATATAGATATAAATGATATATAAATGATGCTAAAATTACCTAGTTGTGGAACAGAAGATACTCTCATTGACTTCACACCATTTTCCATTCCCTGTGGTCAACAGAGGTCTTATTAAGATATATAATTATTATAGAGTTTAATTATGTAAATATTGCCAAAAAACAATCACATACAGGTGTAAGCCTCAGGCTAACCAGAATTTTCCACAAGCTAGAAGAATTAGTATATATTTCAAATCTATATATGTACATATGTATATACACATATATATACACACACACCTTTATTTTTCTTTCAGAATATTTGTATGCTCCTTGGGGTAATCATTGTCCCTGACTAAAGTGTGCATGCCATTCAACAGGGACCACAGTCCAAACAGTGGCAAAGGCAGCTTGGCATATGAAATCAGAGGACTACTTACATACTTGTGATTAAACAGCTGCTGAAGTGCTTTATTAGACCGGGTTAACCACCTCCTCCCCACAACACACCTTCATTTCAATAAATGAAATTCTGTACTCGTATTTACTGAAGCAAAAGTCTTCAGTTTCTTTGTAGTTTAAACAGGAAGGAAACAAATACATATTATTTAGTCTGTTCTATCTTCCTTTTTGTAAAAAAGTAGATACTCAGTTGTCATCAGTTCAGATGTGAAGTACTACCTTGAATGTTGAATACAAATATTGCATAAATTATATGTTTGAATCACTCATGGAATAGATATGGAATTATTAGACATACAGTATGTAAACACTAGGGCAAAAGTCTCTGAATTGACCTTTGAAGGTAAGTTATTTAAATCAGTAGAGTGAAAACAAGAGGTAAAGAAGGTGCAGTTCAAAAGAGAAACCAGATTCATAATTTCCTAAAACAAACGTGCAAATCTGAATTCAGCTGTGCTAAAAAAAAATAATAACAAAGGCAAATATTTACGTGAGCAGAATCTCACCCAGCCCAGTCCCAATACTTGTACACATGAATAACTTTAGACACTTTAGCAGTAAGATTGTCTCAAGTGGCATTCCTCAGGTAAGGAATGTCCTGTACTTGCAGAGCCTGTCCATTACCACGTAATTGTTATGCATCGTAAGAAAAGCTTGCCAGTCTAAAGAAAATACTTCAACAATCCAAAATAAACATTTTTTAACAAAAAGATTACATTTACCTGTAGACTTTGCTATTAATAGCCACTGATTTTTAGGCTGTACCTCATTAAGATCTTCTGTACCAATGAAGCCTCTTTCTAGATTGACAGGTGGCTAATTTAACAAAACAAAAAAAAATCTTATTTTGAAGTTTTTTATCATGAAAACCCCTCTCAAACAGCCCAATGCATTGTGATTTCCGTGGTTCTTTTTCTTCTGAGCTGTTCAATTAGTTGGAAATCTCTCTCTGATGGACTGAAGCAGCTTGAGTGAACGCCTGAGCGCACAACCAATTAGGCTCATTTGAAGTTGCAGAATTGCCTTCTTTGGTGTTAAAACCCCATGTCAAACACTGGGTCTAAGATCATTTGTACTACAAAATGAGATTGACAGAGCAGCTGCAACAGGGGGCATGCCTGCTGGACGACTTAATTGTGGAGACTGAAGGGCCATCATGAACTGGCGTGTGGAGATTGTATCGCCACTGCTGCATTACAAATGCTCTTTATTAACAGTGATCTGTAATCAATGAGCTCAGGCTTTTTGCCAGAGCTCCAAAATCAGATAGGCAGCTCTCCTCACAAGGAATGGGAGGAGCCACTGGAGAGGGATGTTGTGCTGAGAGAGGGCGCAGGGATGGGCTTCCTGGCATCTCCTTGGGGTTGTGAAGCTGCCGAGAGGGAAACAGCCATCCAGTGACACACAGCTCTACTCATTCAGTAGAATATGCATTGACTGGGTTGAGCATGTGGCAACATACAGGCAATTGCACTTGCATTGGCATGAATGAAAAATGGTTACTTCAACAAAGTGATATTTTATTATTCAAAGAGACTACACCAACTCACACTGGCCTGAACAAATAGTTTTCATGGTGGCATGATGTCTGTAGCTTAATGGTAATTCCATGATACAAACGACCTGAAGTAAATCCAAGGGGGTTCCTTTCAGCAAATTAATGAAAAAACCCCAGTCTATTTTAGTCTTTTCAGTAGAAAACCTTTACCTTTTAATAATAAGACATAATGCTTTTGAAAGGACTAGTTACCTTTCACTGAGACTTCCCAGCCAACAATTTTGTTTACTCCTTCATTATGAAAACCAATGTCCACTTACTGTAACTGGAGAGAAATCAACATATCTGCACAAGTATTCAAAGATTACGTTATGATGAGGCAGATGTAAAACCAATGTCAAAGTCAACCTTAAAGTTAGGCAAAATCAGTGGTAGCTGATTGTAATTACTTTTGCTATGAGAATAACTTCACTGCTTTTTTAAAAGGCATTTTAGTCTTACCTACTTCATGCTGAAAGAATCCCAGAGAAGGAAATAAGAAACCTGAGTGAACAATACAGGAACAGCTCAACTAGTGTGGCAAATCACATGCAGATGAGCTCTAGTATCATAAAATAGTGCTTCAAGTTTGCACTCCTCAGTTAGATAAGTAAATCATGTAGAGATGCATAGTCTAAACTTCTGGCTCCTCATTTCAGAACGAGGGACAGAATTTACTTTTAATTACAGGCTTTGTTCCCCAACCCCACCCCTCCACCCCACCCTTTTTTTCTTTTATTTATACCACAGAGTAAGATTATCTCTTCAGGTTTTTGTTACAGGTTTGTGGGTTTTTTTCTGAAGGGTTCATTTTGCTATTACCAGTAATTCCCACATGTTTATAAAATCTGTTCAAATTGAACAGATTCACATTGTGTCATTCTGCATCAATTGCAACATAAGCAGCAGGCAGCTGAAATCAGATCATTTTAGGAAAAACTTCTGAAGTAAATACCTGCACATGCAGTCACATTTTAAATTATCTTTAGGAACTCTTTTACCACAATACATGAAAAAAATTTAATAATAAACTTGACATTGTTTAGGCTGCAGATTGTCTCACTGCTACCTTGTGGTCCTTGTGTGACTCAATCTGTCTGCACTCTCTTTCCTTAGAACTAGAGAACGAGCTCTGAGTGAGAATTGTATTTCTGTCTTTTGCACAGTGTCTAGCTCAACACCATCATTGCCTATGACTAGTGCCCAGGAAGCTACAGCAAAATCACTTACTGCTACTGTTACAAAAAATGATAAGAAAAATCCAAATATCCTGCAGGTTTAATGTTGGGAACAAAATGTTATTGTATTCTATTGTTTATGCACTCTTTATTTACCTGTTGCCAACTCTTGTGAAATGTTTCTTCTGCATCAGCAATTCCTGATAGTAGGAAGGTAGATATACAGGTAATAGAGAATTTTAGTATAATCTAGCTATTTTAAAAAAAAAAAAAGTAGAATCCTTTTTTAAATAAATGGGTGTATCCATCAGCTACACTTGACCACACCATTCAATATTTTCTAGGTTTTTTGCAGTGGTGTTTAGACCAGCTCAACAAAAACTAGTATCTAAACTAATATGCTACCTTAGCATAAGGAAATAACTAAACAATAAATATGTGACTGAAATTAAATGGCTATGTGTTTAGCCATACTAATGCTGTTGCAACTAAACTAATACCACAGCCAGTTGTAATGGAAGGAAGCTGGGTTAATTAGCATTGATAATATACAGCTGTGGGCTGGCTTCAGGGGTGGTGGGTTGGCCGATGTAGATGAGGTGCAGCTGTGGGTGGTTCTGTAAAGTGGTTGAGAGCCAGTGAAGAGAGAGCAGCTGAGGAAGAGAAGCAGGGAGAAGGGAGGGTGTGCTCTGGATGGGGTGAGGAGAAGGCAGTAGAGGGATTGTATGAAGAGTATGTTGGTATGTGATGGTAAAAGACCCTTTTGCAGCTTGATGATTTTGAGTGTGCTGTGATAGCCAATCAATACAAATACGAAATGTCAGTTCTTTTTCCTCTCCTGCTTACAGTTTCTGTATGTTCGCTTAACACCACCTTTCCCACATATCTCAGAGTATGGCCTTACATAAACTGATGGTGGGGCCACTGAAATCTGTATGAGTTGTCTTGATATTACTTTTTCAGTTCCACAATTTCTGATCCTTGGTCTTGTTTGCTGTTTCTTACAAAACTTCAATGCCAGCAAAGATCTGAAATTTAACATGCTCTGGCTATGGAAAGGATGGGATGATTCAACGCAGGCACAATTATTTGGTGAATTTGCAAGCTATCAGCAGCCTGTGAAAGTTTTCTCTAGCTATGGTGGTGGATGTGTCTGTATCATGCTGTCAGTATCAATTAGTACCCTGTGGTTTCAAATAAACAATGTATGGAGGTTTCACAATACTGGAAGAAGACCACAGCTGCCCTGAATAGGTGGTTGTCCTACCTCTTGAAGGATGATTTAATAACAAAGAAAGATTATATTTCCTTTTTTATTTCCCAGTTATTCTGGGAAACCAGAGAGAGACGGTGTGGTGGAAAGCTCTCTGTGTGTGTATATACTAAAACTCATCACTACCTTTTGAAACTAGAATTTCACTAAAACCAAACATGGAAACCATTTTTTTTTATTGTGCTTTGTCGAACTCACAACCCTTTCCCCTTCTCCCACTCACTGCTGTGAGAGATGCAACCATGAACTTACAAGCATCCCATTGTTATTTTGTTGAATAAGTGATATTCCATGCGTACATGGTAGAGATACAAATTCAGCATGCATATAATAAAGCAGGCTAGTTTTGAATTATAAAATAAATGGAATATGATAAAATGAGAGAAAATAAACAAAAATGCTCATGTTTTAATCTGGAAAGCTATTGTGTCTTCTAGTATAATTCATTTTTATTTAAATTATCTATATGAAGAGCCACAAAAGGAAAAATACAGAATAAGAGAAAATTTTATGATCACTATACAGTTCTCAAAGTAAAAATAAAAAGAAGTAACTGCTACATTCCTTTATAAAAACTTAAAGCAACTCACAGTTGGTTGTACAGGATGTATAGGACTGAATAACTACAATTCATCAATATCCAAAAAGTACAGCAGGGCATATTCTGCACCCAGAGTCAACAGCATAATTTCTGACTGCCTGCAGTAGAACAGTCAAGGCCCAGCTCTTCAGCCTTTTTCTTTTAATTGAATTATTTTTGCCTAAATACATTACTGGGATATATTTTCTTTAAAAAGTTACCTTGATTCCTAAAAAGCTATCCCATAAACTCAGAAGTCATCTTTTAAAATTATCCAAACATTTCAGTCAACAAATAACAGGGTCTAACATAAATCATGCTTTTAGAATATGCTTTGAAAACATACTCTTTACATTCCACCTTCTGAAGACAACAGCTGCGTCCTCTGTAATCTAGAGAAATGGGGAAAAACTTGGCACTGTACAAACATTTTTTTAAAAAATACATCTTGCTGCTTTAAATCTGTGCAAATTCTTCAGTGATTATTGTCTTTAAATACTATCACAGATATAAAAGGGATTAGTGTTGATGCTTCCAAAATTTCATGCTCATTTGCATCCTATAGATTTTCGTACAAAGAAATCAAATTGCTCACATCTGCGGAAATACTACATACTATACTTATTTGGACTTCTATTTGGGAAGTCAAAGCTTTTTCTGCAAGCTACTTTTTATAAAAAGAGAAAGAAAATTAAAATACAACATACAAAATGTATTGGCATTGCTAATCAATAATCTGTGACTTTATACCTGGTTATCAAAAGGAAGTTTCATGCAACCAGGAATTAAAGGACAGAATACTGTCACTGGTATTCTCAAGAAGAATATTTTAAAGAGCAGTCAAATATTACAAAGTAACAAATATATCTAGCACCACACTACCAACAATTGTAGCTGGGACTTACAAATATATTTTTGATGTTTTAAAACCATCACTAACCATTAGGTTAATACAAGACTTCCTAGAAAAGGACTTATTCTTTATCTAGCAGCCATGGGTATTTTGTACCTTTCCCTCTGCTCATACAAGCATTCCCTCTGCTCTGGTCAAGCAAGCTTTAACTGAACAGACTATGTTTAATTCTATCATTCAGAGAACAATAATTGCTGTTATTCAAAGACTAATAACAAGCTGCAGTCTAGTTCTGGAATATTTATTGCATCCTCTTCTCTCTGCTGTCTTTTGTTAGTTATGAGAAGGTAAGGAATGTCTAAAATATTCTGCTTCTGAAGTTATATATAAAAATTCTAAATATGCAATATAAAAATACAATATTATTTTTTAGTCCTGTGGCAAGACTTATTTTTCTCTCCCACAAAAACAGGGAAATAAATCTGACAGACTCAAATACCAATTGATTTATAGCAATATACCCAGACTGGGATTCATCTTCTGTAGTCCAAGTCATCCTGATCTCCTTTATGGTCAATAGAAGAAATCATGTAACTTCAGAAAACAATTCATGTTGCCTGTATAAATACAACCAGTTTAAGATGAAATGAATTGCTTATTTGTCTCATTGACTATACATGGTCCCTAGGGAGACTAACCTGAATTTGAACAACTTAACTTTAACACTTAAATTAAGGAAGATAAATCTTCTCCCAGTCTGTAAAATTGCTTAATTCACAAGTAAACCAGAAAATCAGCTATATGGCAGCATGAGACAATACCCAGGCTGCTATGGTGAGCCTGAAAGTTTTTACCCTTTTAGTTTTGCTCCAGTCACTCTAAGTCATTAATATCTCCTTGATTTTCAGTGATTAATTTCCTTTCTCATTGATTATCCTTTTCCATTTGTAAAGAAATGTTGACCTGCTTCTCTGAATAACATTTAACATTAACAACAAATATTGCCTCTCTTTGTGATCAAGCAGGATTTAAAACTCTAAAAAATCCTCCTCATTTATGGTTTAGCAACCCTTTTTTCAGAAGCCAACCTACTATTCATATTACAAAAAAGTTATAAAATGAAGAATGTAACACAGGAATAAGATCCTACAAGCAGTAGAATTTCTACAAAGAAAAGATGTAGAATCCTAACAGGCTACAGATAACCTTCAAAGTACTGTTGTCTGAGTCTGTTTTGTTCATTTTATAGTTCTATTATTAAGCCTTTTTATAGATATTTGCAATGATAAAAGAGCCAAAAATAATTAGGAAGTCAGACTGTGACTTCATGAAAGAACAGGAAAGAACAATAATAGTATATATATTTTTATGAGCAGTCTAAATTAGGTTGTCCTCAACTTTGTTGTGGTTACTTGCGAATGATTGTCCATTTGGATTAAATGTGAAGTTGATTTGGCATTCTTCCTTGAGTGAAAACTAATCAGCTGACAAAGATTTTGTTGCCTACACTTAAAGACAGAACCTTTCCACCAAGAGGAAAAATATCTAAGTCACCAATGATTCAGTTTATTGCTGTATGGTGCTTTACTTGCTGTTTGATCATTTCATCTGTTAACAAACCAATTTTATTTCATTTGTCCAAGTGAAGCCTGATCTGTGCATATTATGTATCACTCACCTATGCTGTGTCACACATTAGAATCAAAACCCCTGTGATATTTTTATTGTACGCACTGGTCTTCTGTTTCTTGCCAAACTTCTAGTCATGCATAAGTGCTCTATCTCAAACTCCAAATGCTTCTGCAGAGATTTTAAAATATTACTGTACAAATTATCGTAGGATATAATGGTCTGATATGGTAGCACATAAACTATAGTTTAGGAACTTCCAAACAATTACGACTACAGCACCAATGCATCCAACCTTGTTTCTACTATCAGTAGATGTTTCTAGAGATTGTTCTTCACTGTAGTCTTGACTGATAATGCACTTAATGACTCAAAGATGGAGATGCATGCTTGCAGGCACCTCTCCATAGACCTTTTCCTGATAAACATGGGAAAGTCAGCTGCCAAGGAATGCATCTGGGTCTTTTCAGAGCCTGAATCTATAGACTTTTGAACTTAATATGCAGATATCAACTAGGTTCTTTCCTCTTTTGTTTTTCATGTGACTAATGATTACATTCTTCATATGTTCTACATCCTTTTTTAGGCTCTTAGACTTCTTCCTCCTAGTTTGTCCTTTTTTTTCCCCTATTAACTTCCTTCACTATACCTTCTTTTCAGTTCCTCTGCTTTTTTCCTATCTCTTCAATACTCCACTTCCTTTCAAATTTTTATTATTAAAGAGTAGATTTGTCTCACATAACTACAGCCATAGAAATGCTAGGTATTTTGTCTAAGGCAGTTATCTCAACCTCCTTTATAGTCAACAGAGAATAAGTATATTGAACAAAGTTATTTGCACTGTGCACTTTATACATCAGCCTCAGATAGGGTCGTGCAAGGCCTCCTGGCAACCTCCACAGATGGAGACTGGACAACTTGTTTAGGCTGGATGATGAAATTTAAGATAGTTATAGTTTGGCAGAATAAATCCCCTCTGTTATAACTCTCTCATCATCGTTTGCTGTAAGCTTTTAACCCTTTAGTTTCACTTCAATAACTTCAGCTATTTGTCCTTGCACACTCAGGCCTCTCTTCCTCTTCTGCTCCTTCTGCAACTTTAAGGAAAAAAACAGTGACTAAGGATCTTGAATCTTCTTACTGTTGCTTTCCTTTATCCCTTTTCTCTTTCCCCCTTCTATGTGCATGCTCTCAGTGTGTGAGATTAGACTGTGAATGCTACAAGTAGATATGGACTGAATGTATATTTTTCTGTAAGTCAGGCAGAACATTTTAGATGCTCTTCTTTTAATAGGCACCCTCTCAGGTGTTGATGGGATAGAGTGTGGACTAGAGACACAGATTTTCACCTGGAACAGAAGACAGCCAACTTTTCCTGGGATGACTGAGAAACAATCCATGGGTTGCTCACCAAGTTCTGTAGGTGTTCACTCTGATGATGAAAATACAGGAGAACTTTCTAAGGGAATGTTAAGGATGTTTCTAAGGATGTTTCTTCTCCCTGTGATTCTTTCAAAGTTTTTGGGTTTTTTCCCCAAAGAAAAAAGGAATCAGTTTGATCAAACGTGCTGTGTTTAACTGCGAAAAAGCAAGGAAAAAGTCTCTGCAACAGCTTTATCTTACACCTGCTTTAATAAATTTCCTACACAGACAATTGGTAAGTTAAATTCATTTTAGTCAACCACAAATTGATCAATGATTAAAAGAAATGTTTTATTTAGAAGTAACATAAATATTTCTGACAAGTCATACAGCTTTTTTAAGCAATTTAAATCTGACATGCAGCCTTGCTTACCTTCTACATCATTTAAAATATAGCCTAAGCGCTTCCAAGAAACTTATGACTGCTTTTTTTCAGGATGAAATATAAAAATATTCACACATATTAAGCACCTTTATTTCAGTATTTCCCAGACACTTCAAAACACTGAGGTTGAAAAAGCCTAGTCAGATAAGTGAAACACTTCACTCACGATTAAATACCTCAGAAATGGCTGTTAAGCATTACGTAGTCACACATTAAACAATCAGTTTTCAATTATGTCTTCTCTTGCCTAAATCAGAGCAAGAATCCAAAACTAGGTGAAGGTTAAAAAGCATTTTATGTGCAGAGGCTGATGAAAGGAAAAGCAGAACATGCTGGCTAGGAGAGATGAGGGAGGTCAGCAGGTAAGCAGAAAACCCTCCTCATCTGAAATAGATGGGACACACTAACTTAAAGCCTTGCAGCTGAAAAAAGTCTTGCGGGGCTTTACTGATCATAAGAGCTCAGTCTCAGTTTTGAAGGAGATATATTTCCTACATTTTCTGTCCTGAATTATACTGTCACAGCTGCACTGACAATTCCACAGTATATTTTTTTCTAAAAATAATATCATAACAAAAGAGATCTTGTTTGTTATGTTTGAAGTACATTCCTCTGAATGTTCCTCCAGCCAGGCAAGTTATTTCAGAATTTTACATCATCTTGCAATGCAAGTATTAAAAAGTATAAAAGCACCCCTCCTGACTTTTCTATACCACTTCACTTCCTCCAAAAAAATGAAACCAGATGACATTTTGGTTTATTTGTTATTGAGTGGGAAGAATCTGATGTTGTGTACATCCTCAGTCCATTATTTCTGTGCCAGCTTGAGTTTCATAATTTAATTCAATTCCAGTAGGGCAGAGCACAGCAATACATTTAATAAAACAGTAAACTATGCAAACATGACATTGACGTTATAATGCAGTATTCATATGCATGCTGAGTTGTCATTTTTATAACACAGCATTTTCACCAGAGGGACACTTAATTAAAAACAGATTCTTTGTATCTGGTATCAAACTAGAACCAATTAATTCATTCTAATGCTATTTTTCTATCAGGAGCTAGTCTTTAATTGTGTTGAAAAATGCAGCATCCACATTTGGTTTGAATTAAAGAAACCATGCTAAGGCTCAGCAAGAAGCAAAAAGTGGATAACCATTTTGTTACAAGGGAAAAAACCCCAACTATGTACAAACTACAGGAGACTGCTGTTTTTTGAAGAGAAAGGGAGCTGTCAACATTACACAATATAGAAGGTGGACAGGTGTAAAAGTGATCTCGTAACATTACAGCCTGTGTAAGTTATGTAATACTAACAGCATCCTTACCTAATACAGTACTCAAATAAAGATGTTCCCTGCCCCTACTCTTTGACTCAGATATACAGGGGGCTGAATCCAGTAGAAAACACCAAAGTGAGCAAGGTTGGGTTTGAGTGCTTTCTCACTGTCAAATTCACTTCTGTGTGTTTAAAGAGAAGCAGTGCTTTAGAAAGCATTTGAATGCGAACAAGGTGATGGGTTTGTAAACAAAGTTGCTAAAAAATATCCATGCATGGCCAGAAACATGGGAAAATACACAGAGAACTATATGTGACTGCCACTGGTGACAAGACTGGGATAAGTCAAGGTGAGAACTGGATGTTTTTAGGCAGGAAGTTAAGTTCAGAAAAGCTCTCACTGGCCTCAGTAAGCTTTGGACAAACACTTTTTTGCAGATTTCTGTATCTGCCACCAGATACAATCCAGGATACCCTGAGCAGATGATTGCCCAAGCATGAGTCAGAGGTTTTTACCTGAGAAAGACTCTTCCTTAGTGCTGATGCCTCCTGTCTCAGTGCCCTACGTCACACCCCTGGGGCAAGACACAGAGCAGAAAATGGCTCTAGACTTGGGGAAATGCCCAGAGTGTGGGCAGAGCTATTCCATCTCACCTGCCTTATATTTCATTATGAAGGTTCTTAAGACGTTTTGCATCAACTTGGCTGTGCCTCCTTTGTATATAGGTCTTGTTTGAGTCAAAGGAAGACCAACAACTAAGTCGGCCTCATTAGCTTTTCCCACAATCAACGTTATGGTCATTTCTCACCAGTCTGTGGCACCGTGTGTCTCTCTTTCCAGCTCTCTTCTGCAAACTGCTACTTTCTTCCACAGCTTCCTGTTTAAGATTTCCTCGCTTTATGACCTGTTATTGTTACTGTTTCTCAAGTATGCTGTCTTTGTGTTCCTACTTTGAGCTAATTGGAAAATGACTATTTATCTTTTTCTGCCAAAAAGCAGAAAAGGTTCATGGCTCCAGTGGTTTTGCTACATCTAACCTCTCAAATCATGCTTTCAGCAAGCAAACACCACAAAGAATACCAGGCTCAGTCAAGATACAGAGCCTGTGTATCACTGTTCATATTCCATGGCCCTTGTTTGGTAAGTGAGATATTCTTCATCTCAGGAGTTGGAAGTAGTGCAATCAGGCTAAAAACCATAATGGTAATATAACAAAAGGAACAAAACCAGATAAAATGAAGGCAGAATTTAAATACCTGTGTCAAGGACTACAGTCTGAATCTGCTAGACCCTTTCTCCCATCTCATTTAGGCACCAAGTTGCTTGGCATCCAGGTTTTTGACAAAGTTGTTTTGCAAAATGGCAAACTTTACGATTTTCCTGACCTTGGTATAAATCTGTTTTATGTGCCAATAAACCTAAGCTTGGATTTTTGTTTCCAAGGTCTGTTCTGAGCATGCCCAAATAAAAAAGATTGAGTCCAGCAGGAAGGATAGGAGCTTGTGGTGCTACTGTCCTCTTCAGCCAGCAACACTTTAAATACTACAGACAGGAGTGAAGCTTGTTGCCAGAATCACAACAGATCAGACTGCCCTCACACTGAGCCAGAATAGCTGTTCCCTTTGGCCATTATGAGTTTCCAATTTGTGAAGGACATAAAGAAGAAATATCTACCTAAAGAATGTGAATTTTACTGCCATGATTGAAATGGGATCTGTCTACCTAAATATGAACATTACCAAATGTACAAATGTACATCTAAGGAAATAAAATATTATTTTCTTTAAGCCAGAAAATAAATTAGTCATTTTCTAATACTTACTCCAAGACTTCTAACTTGATATCTCAATTTTTGTTTTATTAAAGAGGGCAATAAACAGTCACAGCCTTTCTGCCTTCACTGATTATAAAGGGACACTGGGGTGCGTGTGTCCAATCTCCTGTAAAGATGGATGAGATTAATCTAACTCTCAATTCCTGAGACTTAGGCATAGCAAGCGCTGCTAATAGTTGTCACATGCAAATTCTGGTTATTAATTGGAACTTATCACAAAATGAATATTTTTCTAGCCTAAAGAAGAAAATAAGGGTAGGGTTACACCAATGTTTTTTTATCATCACAAATCTTTTTGACAACCCAGCTTCAGATCACTTTTGTAGGTTGAATGTGAAGAAGATATATAAGGCAAATGGTTGGTTTGGGGTTTTTTATAGACATGGTTTACTTGAGCAGTTCTTTTGATTTATTTTCAGTTTCATTTTCATATATTTTCACTTTCAAGCTGCCCATAGCAGTTTATTTATGCCCTGGTAAGTTCTGACCAATGCATTTTGGACATCTCCAAATCTGCTACAGGTTGAATAGTCAATTTCATTTCTTTTCTTTCTTATATTTCATTTCTTACAGTGCTCTAGTAAACACTAGTGGGCAACCAACTAGGAAACAGCTCTGCAGAGGACCCAGAGATCCAGTTCTTGGCTCCTCAGTACAAGACAGCCCTGAACTTACTGGAGGGAAACAAAGATGATGAAGAGATGGAACATATGTCATATGACAGGAAAAGGCTGAGAGAGATGGGGTTGTTCAGTCTGGAGAACAGAAGGCCCAGGGGTATCTGATCAATGTGTGTAGATATGTGACAAGGTGAGCGACAAGAAAGTCAGACTCTTCCCAGGGTATCCCAGTGACAGGAGAAGAAGCAATGAGCACAGACTGAAAATCCATGTAAACATGAATACACTTTTCTATAGTGAAGGTGACCAAGCATCGGCACAGGTTATCGAGAGGCTGTGAAGTCTCCATCCTTGGAGATACTCGAAACCCAACTGGACACAGCTTGGGACAACCTGCTGTAATTCTCCCTGTTTTGAGCAGGGGTCTTAGACTTGAGATCTCCAGAGTTACCTTTCCAATCTCCGCCCTTCTGTGATTCTATGGCTCTGTAAAGTGTTTTTTTCAATGAAAAAGAGACATTTCCATGAAAGCCGAACTTTTCAGTAAAAATTATAATAAAAATAAGCAACTCACATAAAAGTTCCGGTAGAAATTTCCAGTGCCTGGTTTTCAAGAAGACAGCATTTTTAGGAATTTTTGTGTTGCTTTGTAGAGGGAATAGATATAAATCTAATCTATTTTTGTTACCCAGAGAACTTAATACAACAAGGTTGAATTTATTAGAAGGGAAGGCAGAGTAAATTTACTGTCTGTGTAGGCAAACATGCACAAAAGAGCATAAGAAAGTAATTATGTAATGCTCAGATTTGACATGCAAGTAAGTATAAACTAATACTGACTTGAGCCTTCTAATCATGTTCACACTGATTCAAATGAAAATGTATGTTTTCTATTACAATTATTTTACCACTGATTTAATGGAATTTCTCTCCAGCTAAGAGTGATTATTAGTCACAGAAGTGCTGTAATGCTGTGACCCTTTCAAACTTTTGCTATGAAACAGTTGTTACTGCATTTCTAATGTCCAAATAGTTGCAGTTGGATTCACATAATTTGACAATATCTTGCAACAGAATGTCCATATGTAATTTAGAGTTTTCTTATGATGTTCGTTTTCAGAAATACAACAGATAGCACCTAGCCTATTGATCAGAGTAAGTAGTTAACTGGTTTAGAATCATTCCTCTCCACAAACTTGACAGGATCATTTACAATAATATTCAACAAGACAAAATAAACAAAGTTAAATGATTTAAAGACTGACTGCTATTCTTAAACATTTTCATACGCTTCATCTAACTGTAACACATATTTTTGAACAGATAATACTGTATGACTGTTTCTTTACGTTGCATTCTTAGCAGGTGGTTAAAGGACTTCTTGTTTTCTTATTTTTCAATTAATCTTGTTATTTTAGGGTTTTTTGTGTAGAATGCTTTTTACACAGGTAAAGCTCTAGAGAAAACCCATGTGAGCAGAGCTATATATGATCGCAACTGTTATGTACCTTTTCTTATAAGTATCAGTGATAAAGGTCAGTGCAAACATATAATATGTAGTCAATTATTATGTCTGAAATAAAATGGGACAGATTATTAAGAAGTATGCTAATAAATTTGCCTGAATGATCTTTCTTATATTCACAATGAAGTATTACAGATAGAAGAAACAGAAGATGTTCTCAAGAATGGCAGTAGATAGCCGTAATTGATTTTCCTATTCTTACTGCTTGAAAACACACTATTGCACATATTTAGATCTGCAGGGTTACAAAAATGCTTTAGATACTATTTTACTCAATAGGCTTTGCTTTACTGTAGTTTTCTTTATCTACTTTCTGTGTCAGACTTGTCCTGGACAGAATAAATTCTAAGCACAGGTGAGTAGAGGCAGATGTGTGTTAAATACACAGCATTTCTGGTTAAGTGAGCATTCACTGGTGACTGAAACTAGTGGCAACAACTAGTAAGTGGGTTGGAGACACTGGCCCATGAGTTATTGTGTTGCTTTGCACGCCCTGAGGACCAAATACCAGTAGTGAAGAAACTGCAGTCAAAGATTTGCCACAGTTTATCCTTGCGTTCTCAGTGAGAAGAGATTTTGCACATTCCTGTAGGCTCATGCCATTAGCAAAGTTTGCATGAACAGCTTTGCCGCATCCAGCACAATGATGAAATGTGGAAGTGGAGTTGTACTCTGAAGTGACATAAATGCATTAATATTGTATGTCCAGCAACATCTGCTCTGGCACTAGGGCTGTTAATAGATCTTTAGCTTTTTTAGCGCTTAGCAAATAATAATATTTAAATTCTTTGGACATAATGAAGATAAGTCTTCTTTTTCTTCTTTTTTTTTTTAGTACAAAGACACGTTTAGGGAAATTGGTCAACTGCCAGTTCAAGAGAAATACTAAATGTGAGAAGTACTTCAGACATACATTAGCTAGATAAATTAGATAGCTTGAAAGCTCCTTTCCTCACTGTAGGATAATCAAGGAACTTGGTCAGCCTCCAACTCAAGATATTTATTTTACTTGCTGCAAGCTGCAAAGAGATATAAAGTACCCCATAGCTTTTGGGAATATAGAACTAAACCAGCCAAGCCTGAAGGAAAAATACACTTGTGAATACCAGCAGTCAGGAACTATCCATCACTGATGAAGAACCCCAGTATCCTGACAGCCTGTATTGATTTGGTTTGATATTTGTAGTCAGATCTTGCTCCTGAAAGCAGTGAAATGATCCTCTGTGATGCAATAGTTGTGGTAACAGACCAAATGACCATCTTCCAGAGGCAAGTCTCTAACAGACTTGCCGAAACCCAGAAATACCCTTTAAAATTTATTTCTTTAAACCATGAAAAGGATTTAAAACTGACTTAGCCAAATATATGCAGGACTATACTTTCTGAGTTTTGCGTACTTCACCATAAGGCTTCCCATAATCATTGCTGTTTCAATTCTACATTGAGGCATTTGAGAGCAGACTCCTAAAGGGCTGCAAATGACCTGGCTGTTATCCACACACAGGGCTGTAAAACATGTGACCTTGAAAGAGTAGTTGGTGCTAGTCTTTGGTTTTCTCATCTGTGTTTGGTGTTTGTTGTCTTTGCCAAACTTTATTTTCTGTGTCACAACACATATAATGCCTAGAAAGTCTTTTAAGCTTTAAGTCGTGTTGGTTTGTGGATTTTATTAACTTGGTTCTAGATTAAATTTTATAAGCCATAATGAAAGACATATGTCTAGTTATAGCTTCACAAAACTATACTTTGCCTCTTCCAGTATGCTGACATGGTCTCAGAGGGTCAGGAGAACACCCTGGCCTTGGCTCCCAAAGCTTTTCCTCTTGATGAGAGGGAGACCTAGAAGACTCCCTCTTCCCTGGGAAGGAGCCACAAGGTAGCCACCACCTTCTTAGAGCAGAACATCTGAGGAACCAGGAGGCACTCTGCACCACTGAATGCACCTGCTCCACCGCCCAGACATCCAGCCAGTCCTCCACTGAAAATGTCTTAAGGGCAGGCACTCAGCACGAGGCTAAACTCAGCCCAAGTGTTACAGGACTTGCTCTGCATAATGTTTAATTTTGGCTCTTTGGTCAGACAGAGCCAGGATATTTCATGATACCTTCATAACAACTTTCCATGGTTTCTCAATAGATATTTTCTGCTTTTAAACCTCAGCTGAATTATGTAGTTGTAGATTTTGTAACTCAAAAGGGCCTGACATGTAGGTGAATAAGGAGGCTAATCATTTTGCTGTAAAGAAGAAAAATATGTATATGTTCTCATGCTTAGTAGAGTGTAATAGATATCCTAGATGATAAAGGCTCACAATCACAGAGTAGTTAAAACAAGGCTGGTCAGTTTAAATGAATTAAAACCCCTTTAATTCCTCTGAGGCCTCTCGATTTCTGTTCAGATTTAAACTGTAGTTACAGCCCCCTGTTAAGTAATACACATGCTGTGGATTTTCCATCCTATTCATCACAAATTCCTGCAGTAGTGGGAATGGGGGAGGGGGTGAGGAAGGGCTTCAGCTCTATAAATCGCCAAGAAGTGACTGACAAATACCAATGCAGACCTTTAAAGGCACAGTGCTGTGCTGGGGATGGCACAATGCCAGGCAGGCTGTGGATACACATTGCATTCTTTCTGAGCAATTTTAGAGAAATTATATGTTTATTCTAAAGTAAGGGCGGGGGGCGGATCATAAAGGCGCTTTTGCCATTTCAGTTGTAAGACAATGGAAAAACTATTTGAATTGCCTTTTCCTGTTTTATTGCATATGCAAATAAGGAAAGGGAATGGGGAAAAAAACACCAAGAAAATTCATTATCATACACTGTGAAAAATAAAAAGGTAATGAAATTTATTTATTTTATTCTAAATGTGTTGTGCATTTGCTGTTCCTTCTTCAGGCTTCAGTCACATTTTATCATTTTTGTATGTAATATAGTTGAATTCCAGGGTATTTTATATTTCTGAAGTAAGCATTTTTGCTTGAAGTAAAAAAAGTAATTTCCAAACTTCTTCCATCTAATTAATGATATATGTTGTATATTTATTTAATGAGCTCTATGTAAATTCAGTCATTTATCTGATTTATGTACACAGTTGTCTAATCACTGTTTGGTACTTGCCATATAGCTACAACTATGCAACGTGAAACTTAAATTATGATTCTACAAGTCTGTGTCACTGTTTGGTCATAGTTACAAGAGGACAAGATGATCATACTTTAACTTAGACAGTGATATATGCAGTCAGTGTCTATCCTTTCTGTTTATTTACTTAATTTGTCACAGTAATACATAAAATCTGAATACAGGAGGGAAGAATTCAAGAAAAAATCAAGAAAAGACAGTCTGGCCCTGCATACTGTTTTCCTAAGATACGCATGTAATATTGTGGCACATAAGATACACAGCTCACATTTATACACACTCATGCCGCTGTCATGTCAAAAATGTCATGCCTACTAGACTTCTATGAAAATATTCATTTTGCTCATTCCTGTGAATTAATGTCAATATTTTTTTTTAAATCACTAAACAGTGACCAATGTTTTGGAAGACTTTTTCCCAGTCAGCTTTATTTATATTGATAGGAGAAAAATGAATGAATGGAAAGAATACAGAACTATTTTCAGGTTCAAAAAAAATACAGAAAGGAAGCATTCAAGTCACTATCCCTTTCATCTCTTGCAGCTTACTGATCACAGACAGAAGGCAAAAATGTGGAACATATTCCAGATTTCCTACTTGGCTCTGTTGTTTCAGTGCCAAGAGGAAAATAAGTAAAATATTATGTAAAATATTAAACATTATGAGCCAAATATTCTTCAGGGGGCCTGGAGGAAAGACAGCCAAAAGAAAATGCTTTTCAATAGGGGTAATGATATTAACTTCCTTTCCAAAACACTTTGGAATACATAGCTCAAAAGTGACAAGTATCTTTAACAATAAAAAATAATAATAAAAAAAAAATCCACTCAGCATTCTTACAAAACTGACTATTCAGCACAAATTACGAACAAAAAGAAAGCTGATTTCAATAAAATTTCCAAAGAATTAAACCCCCTGAGTTTCAGAGGTGATGAAAGTGAAGTGTTAATTACTAACCAGATTGCTTAGTGTTCCTTGTCTTCATATCACAAATACAGCTCTTGGAGTTACACAAGCAGACACTTGCTCTCACTGGCGCTCAGAATAAACCAAGCATAGGGATCTTGGTGGCAAGTCTAATTATGCCAGTGCCATCTTATTAGTTTTCCTTGTCCCTGTGAACAGGCGTCTGACAAGGATAGATAACTATCAGTGGGATGACAACGTCTTGCATTTTAACAGGGACAACAAATATAAAAACTGAAATACAGAAATTCAGCAGGCACAGCAAATGACAATAATAATTTTCTTTATACAGTTGGTTAAGGTGATATTTGTCATTGTTTATCTCATATAATTCAAATGCAAAATAGACATTGTGAGCCCATTTTACATTTTGATGTCAGGGAAACCTACAGGTTCAAGAAAAGAGAGAAAGAGGACATATCAGGGTATTTGTTTTCAAAAGAAAATGAGCAATCCATAACTGCAACTCTGCCTGTCTGTCATCCCTGGCTGATTACTTGTAGCATCCAGCAGAGATCATCAGAAAGGGATTTGGATGAAAGCAGGCTAGCAGTTTTGCAGATTTATTTATGGAGGAAAACTTGTGTGATCAGCACTGTGATATCATCCGTGGAGATGACCAAGAGCAGAAGCAGATAAATTGATCTTCAATATTAAGAAGACTGGTGGACAGATACATTAAAACCCAACATTGGGTAAGTGGTTTTGAAGAGAGATACGAAATGGTTGATTGGATACTATGGAAACCTTTAGAAAGTTTCTAAAACAGGCATGGTCTCCTCAATGTAAGGGACAAGGAAAATCACTTTACATGCTCAGGTCTCCATGGATTATTTGGATCTGAGAGGAAGAGTGGCAAAAGGAAAGACTGACATCTCTGCAAGACAGGTCAGAAGAAGGCAGTGTTCAAGGGATTAAATACCAACCTCCAATGGCATTTGAGAGAAAGTGACTTTGCCTCCTCCATGAATATCCAGCCAGACCCCTTTTTGTTTGTTCGTATTAGTTATGAACAGAGATGTACAGATGCATCAGATCTTGAAACAGAGGTGTGATTCAAACCATACCTATTAACACACATATATCATACAGACCTGCTGAAGAGTTTAACACAATGTGGAAGGAGTCAAAATTTTAATACATATTACCATAAATCATGGTTAATCTTGGCAAACAAAGTCCACTCTTTCTAAGGACTCTCAGATTCTTTGGATAATTTGACTGTGTATATTCAAATCAACAACTTTGAAAAATGAGAGTAGTGTAGCTGTAGCCATTGCATGGCAAAGCCAAGTGTAATGCATACAGGGCAACACAAGAGCTCCCGTGTGTCTCTACCATTGTTTCCCAGGCTGAGCAGGGCAGGCCAAGCTGCAAGGAGATTCTGTGAAGTGGAAAATCCCTTGGCATGCAAGATCAGGTCAGCAAACGTATTGTAGCTTGTTGAAAAACAATAAGCCCTGATTTTGAGTCAGATCTCTTGTAACTGAAGTCTATGCAGCACATGACATGTTTATTCACCCGAACAAACCCAGAAAGCATAGTAGTAAAGATTTATTTCATGTAATGTTTAGTTTACATTCAACAAAATGTATCACACACAGTTGCTACTTGTCTTTGCATCTGTGCAGGGACCTAAACCAGCAGAATTTTATTCATAAGTTACTATTATTTAAGCTTGTTTAGGAACAGAGACAACTGTATCTTAATAATTTGTCAAATGGACAATTTCTACTTGGGCTAATAAATATTTCTGAAGAAGTTACCTGATCATCTCTGTGGTCTATTGACTACTTTTAAGAGATGTGAGAAACTAAATTAAAAAGACTGATTAACATCGGTCAGCTTCATTTTTCACACTGAAAAAAGATTAATTCAGAGACATCATTTTCTCAAGGTGTCTCCAGATGAAAAATGCTTGAAAACCACTGTTTTGTGGTAGTCTATAATCACATTTCTGGTTGGATTCTTTCCAGAATAAATGATAAAATCTCACACATTTGACACTGGGGAACTGAAAAGACTGATCACTTTATGGAAGTATCATTCTCCATTTCTTGGGTTTCTAAACATGGCATTATAATTTAGCATATAAAAAATGAATGCATGTGAAAACAAGTAATTGGGCAAAGAAATAGGAGGTGGTACTGAAAAAATGTAGATTTATAAGTGGTATTTAAAAAACATATTCTTTCATTAATACAATATTTTTGTATAAGGTAGTGAATATGATAGTTTTAAAGTAGGTTTAAGTACAATTAAGGCAAGACTCCTTTCTCCTCAGCAAAGTTGTACAGTAGGTAGGTAGGAGGGTATGTAGATGATAGATAGATAGATAGATAGATAGATAGATAGATAGATAGATGTGTTCTGCTTATAAGTGACCAGATGTTTTTCCAAAGAACTGCACAAAAATCTTGAAGTGAAAGATATTGCATGTGTTTTAGCAAAGCAAGGACAATGAGGGGGTATACAAAAAAAAATTAGGAACTAGCCAAGCAGGGTAACATTGCTGATCTTCAGAGTGTCTAGAGCATACATGTATAATCCTAACTTGTTCATCTTTAGGGCTTACAGTTCTAACCTGTGCTTTTAACTTCAGAAATGTTGTCTGGTTCCATGACAGCATGTTAGCTAATATGCCAGTTCATCCTCGTTTAATGAGATAAGCAGCGTGATTTCATGTACAATGTCTTCTTAGGATGCTCCACAACCCAGCCCACTTTTTCAGTGGGCTGGGAAGAAATTATTTTCTTTCTGTATTGCCACTTGTTCATTTAAACCGTAATTACACTCCCAAAAAAACCTAAAATTCCCATACGAATACCAAAAAAAAGAGTCTACAAAAATTTTTCATTCAATGACATGGAACCAAACACAGCACCAGAAATGTAGCAGCAAGATATATCAGAGACTGGAAACACCTGGAGACTTGTAAAGGAAATGAATAAATAGCAAACAGCAACAAAATGGGCCATCACAACACGACACCCGAGGTGATGCTCAGAAAGCACTACACAGCTGTATGTTTCCTACTGGCTCAACCAAGAATTCAGTCTTGTTCGGATAAATGTCTGATAAATGTTCCACTATACAGCAAGCATTGTGATAGTCCAGCCTTGGTGATACAACAGAGCTGACCATGCCAGCCAACAGCTACCAGTGACTTCTCATCACAGCAGCACAAAGCAGCAGAAGAGGAGCAGAGTGGAAAAGGGGTATTTCTGGACTATATATGATGATTTATTTGCCATCAATAGCAAACATCCTTCCAAAGGTGTTGACAATCTCTGGAATTTTTTACCAGTTTTGGAGTGACACAGTGGACAGTCACTTATATGAAGTCCCATTACGAAGTTGGTAATGTAAAGATATACAAGATCAGTAGGTATCCTCAAGTGTCTTTACTTTCTTTACTTTAATGGTGCCTTGGTGAAACATGGAATATTCTTTTAGAAAATATCATAAATAGGAAGACAGAAAAACATAACATGCAGGTAACTCTACTGACTTACTGGTTGCTCTCCTTGCATTCTGGTTCATGTTTTAGAAGTTACATATTTAACTAATGTTTCTGTCCTGTATTTGCACTAAAATTACAGCACGGAGACAATCAAGGTTAGGGTTCTTTTTTCCTTCAACAAACCAAACCCTTTTATCTTAATTACAGGACATGGCAACATGTCACAGAGCAGGTAGTAGTTTAACATAAGGCAAAATCATATATCTAAAATTATGCAGGCAGCATTAAATATTTTCTCTAAATTAAAAGTAGAATTTTAAAAAAATTAGCCCTGTTTTTTATTAGTTTTGTTCTTGTCTTCTGTTGAACTTCTAGTCAAAAAAGCCAAAAGAGACTGACGCGTCGAAGAAGAGCCAACAGCTCACTCTGGCTTCCGGCTCCTACACTTCATGTAGAAATTTGAGAGAACTTTGGAACCAGCTTTGCTCAAATGATGGAAAGACTGACAGCAGCTCCTTTCCCTTGTAAAAACCCTCAGTCAGCATGAAGCCTACTTAGTACAATAAACAACACAGTGTGAACTATTTTTGCAGGTGAGACATCCTGCTGGTGGCCCACCCATAAATCAAGGACACTGCCTAACAGCAAGGGAAACAGCCAGAGCTAAAAGAAGGGGAAATGAAGTGTTGCACATAACCCCCTACTGATTGAAGGTCACAGACCTGTTGAGACTGACAATTTATTATAATTTATTAGTGTTGCATTTCTTCTTTAAACCAGCAGGAGCATCAGAATCCAAGCATATGAATCCTGAAAACCTGAGGAAGAAAAAAAGGTCTTTAGACAATGTGCAGTCTATGAAGTAAAGGGAGATAAGGTAAAGGTAACTAATTCAGCCAATTTGCTTTTGACAAAGGTAAAATTTGAATGGTGGATGAAAAGCAGTATTTGTAAACATATTTAGAGGGACATAAAATATGCCAGAAATTATTAACGTGTGTTCATTGATATAAACATGCCAAAATTTACCTTTCCCCAGTGTCTGGTACTTAACAGTTAGACCTGGTATCAAAGACTTCCTGGAATTTTTACTGTAAACAGTAATTAAACAAACCCAATCTTTGGTTGTTGTTAGGCAAGAGATTAACTCCATGTGAAGTCAGTAGCAACCCACACTTTTGAAAGGCTCTTTGGGACCAGTTTTGAAGTCCTTCATCTAGAAAGGACTGCATTTTCTGATCACATATTAAAAGATTTCAGCCAATGCCAGCTTGCCCAGCTCCACAGAAACTGTTCATCTGCCAGGTAAAGAAACAACCTGTGAGCTACAGTAAATCAGCATTGTTTCTTTAACAAATGAGAGGGGCAAAATGCACTACCTTTTATATATTAAAAACCAACAAAATTCCTAACAAAAGGAAAACTTTTATCTACCTTTCTTAGCTTCTTCCCACATTTAGATATTACATTAGCTAGTATGTACTGGCTCATGAAGTGTTTAAAAGTAGGAATCCCCACATTTCTACCTCAAAAACTGTGATTTTTGGAGTTAAGGTAGGCTCTGTATAGTCACAAAATCATTCAGAACAAAGTACCAAAACTAGCCAAGTGAAAATTCACTAGCTTCACACGGCTGGACTGATAAATCCTAAAGATTTCCTGGGAATAAAACATGAATATCAAAGTCATGTGTTGGGGAACATTTTTTTAATCAGTCATACCATTTAAAAAACTCCTAAACCAGAACAATACAGTGCCCCTCAGGAAAAGGAATGATCAAAAGAACAAACCCCTCTGGCAGATATAAATCACCCCACTTAATGCATTACTGGAGGGTTCTTATATTCGGGTGATGAGGGCAGTTTAAAAATGTAGTTTGACCATATGGTATGATGTCTCATAACTTGGATGGTAAGATGCCAGCTTCATCTCTCTGGCTGCAGATCCCAAATTCAGCTTGTCCCCACTTCCACCAAGGTTCAAATGACCTTTTTTGTTGTAACTTAAATTGCTTTGATAGTGAATCACCACTTTCTCTTTGTTCTGCCTTACTGAAATTTGGATGTAACAGTGATTTCCTTGCTACATTCTTACTTATCCAATGCTTTCTTACTCTACCTTTATTGCCACTTGAAGTGATCAGTTCTGAACTTGAAAATGCCATTTCTTACAGCACATGGGTGAAAGCATGCTCCTTTAAGAAGTAAGTACAGATGGCAAGTCCATCAGCTAAGTTCAAACCGGAGGTCAAGAGAGGAAAAGGAAATTACCCCTCGTACTCCTCTCAGACTCTGCCCTCTTCCACTGTCTTCTCTGACTGCTGGTAAATTTAGCTCATCATTTCCCCAACCAGCACCCAGCTTAGCCAGTGACAGTGGGAAATCAATATATCCACCACATTTGACCTTATCACCTTTAAACCGGTATCTTACAAATCACTCAGGGTAAACAGTCATGATCACAGAGTTAGTAGGGAGGTCAACTAGTCTAAAGGAAGAATCAACTATACCTAAACTGTTCCTGGCAGATGTTTGTCTAATGCTTTCTTAAAATCTTCTAGCAACCGAGACTCCTTAGCTCCCCTCAGAAATCTCTTCCACCGTGTAATTATCCTTACTGATAGAAAATCTTTTCTCATGTCTAACCTAAATCTTCCTAGCTGCATTTTAGCATGCTATTTCTCACCTTAAAGATCAATGGATCAATGTCCTAAATAATGCCTGGAGAACATTTTGTTTGTCTCACCTTTGCAGCAGCCTTTTACATGTTTGAAGGTTTACATCTACCCCTCAGTTTTCTGTTCCTTGTACTCCTCCATCCCAATTCTTTCCTTAAAGCCATATTTTCTAGGCTTATGATCAATCTTTTTTGCTCTGCTTTGCCCTCCCCTTCTGGTCCATAAACTCCTGGAAATATGGTGCCTTTAATTGGATGCAGTAATGCTCCAGCTGAGGCCAGTATTCAGCAGAGCAGCTGGTTTACATATAATACTCATGTTTATACATCCTGATACAGTGTTTGCTTTTTTAAAAATATTTTTGGCACAAGTTTAACATTGAGAATACATGCTTGGTTTGGGGTGCCTTCTAGTTCCTAGGCTTTTTTCTGCAGAACTGCCAGCCAGGTAGAGATTTGTCTTCATGAAACAACAGAAAACCAGAGAAGCCCTCTCTTCTATGTCAGAGGACTCTGATGTGAGGAAATTCTGGGCTGATTTGACAATTTAGATTAGTTGTTACTTAAAAGGTTATTATCTTCAAGGTGCTTACAGACAGTGTGTTATTTGTTCCCTCATTTCTCTGCAGCTCTGGTTATACCAGCTGTTTGGTAACTCCTTCCTCTAGCAAAGAGAAGACAAGAATTAGCTTCCTTGCCAGCCTTAGGCCATGATCAGTGCGTGCCTTATACAGGCATGTCTCTTTAGGGAAAAAAAGAAATCTTATGGATGGAAGATGTTTACCTCTCATAACTGAAGACAAAGAGAGGTCTTTTCTAAAAGAGGTCTAGGTGGCTGAGGAACACAGGTCCTACTAATTGTATCTCAGGGCTCAGCAGTAAGTCCTTGTTCAAGTAACCCCACTGATTCAAACCAGTTGTGCCATAGAACTGAAGGAAGAGGCCCAGAGCTGTTTTATGTGCAAATACTCAGAGATGTTCCCAAACAGAAACATATTAAGCTGTTTCCAATGAATCAAGAGGAGTTTTAACTTTCAGATATCCAAAGGAACACTGTTTGATTGCTTATATTTTTTAGGCTATGGTACCTGGTAGCAGCAGTCAGCGCACAGGGGCTGGTAACAAGCCCCACAACCAGCATGCGGAGTGCAGCAGGCACTGTTCCACAGCTCAGCTAAGTAGCACCTGCAGTTACAGAGCACACTGATTTCAAAGGCTTTTCTACTTCATATTCCAGGTATTCGGCCTCATGTTCACCCTACTCAGCTTTAATTCATTGGAAATTATACGTTCAGACTAGGCATGCTTACTTTCTTCTGAGGTAAATCAATAACAGGCAAAAAATTATTCAAAGTCTCTAAGATCAGAATAATGCCCTGGAGCTATTAATCTCTATTAAATATGCATCTGCCTTATAAATTAGTAGGTTTTGTGCTCTAAATCCCCTATGTCTGATAGTACTGGTTTTCCTACTTCTTAGGCACCTCAACTGTAAAGAGCTTGGTAAACATCAAAATGATGTAAAAAGATAGGAGGAGGGTGGGGGTGGCGACTTACTCTGAATGAAAAAACAAAGGACTTTTTTTTCCCTCAAAATTTGACCCTATTGGCTAAATTTCTTTCTTCCCCAGAGCTGTGCCTCGTAGCAGAAAAAAGAAGGCTATCATCTAGCTACCTGGTTCTAATAGCCACTGCATTCCCTGTGTGACGCACATCTACCAAACCTGTGACACTGAGTTGTGCCAATAGAGTTGGTTGCTTACAGATCTCGTGCTAGAATGACCAACAAGGTTAAGAAGCTTTGCTCCAATTAATCCTCCGTCCAAATGCTTTTGTGTCACCTGGTCAGTAATGCTATGACAAGACAACATTTTGGGGGATTAAAAGGCATTAATAAAAGTATGCTTTTCAGAGGAGTAATTTTTTTGAACAGGCTAGCTTGCAAAAAACAGGGGTTCAGAGTTGCCTAAAAGTTTCTTTTGCATTTATCATTAAAATAAAAGCTTTGCTTTTCACATGAAAATCCCTCTCCTGTTGAGGTACCAAGGTATTTTTAAAGGATTAAAATAATTACACTGATTGTATTTGATTTCTCTTTTTCTAATCAGTTCACAGAGGTTTTACAAATTGATATTTCATCAAAAGTCAAAGTCAGAGAGGTTTCACTGTTTCTGTAAGGATTAGAAAAATTCCCAGTTGACTCAGATCTGCTTTTGAGCACTTCTGATTATTTTGTATTCTTTTGTCCATATGTATTTTTTTCCTCATGCTAACGTTTTTACAGAACTTATTTCCATTATTTTGACATGTGCACTCATCGCTTGAAAAGCTATAAATATCTTCACACCCCTCATCCCTAACTACTGCTTTGAAGGTACCATTAAGTCATGCATGTGGCATAATTTGGAATTGGGGTGATAACTCTTCTTGCAGCCTGGACCACTTATCAGTGTTTAACACCTAGTGAACTCTTTAGGACAATCTTTTAAAGTATTATGTATTGGTCTGAACTGTACTGAGTGACTTTGAAAATTACTGTCACCAGAAATTGTTCCTTGTGAGAAAGTCTTGCACAGCCACTGGAAAGGGAAATGTTTTCATTTTTGCCTGGCCTCTGCTCAGGGAAGGGTAGTTATGGTTAAATTACCCATATTCACTAGTGTATTCATCAAGATCTGAACTTACAAACTCACCAATATGGAGATACTTCCAAACAAATTCAGCATCCCTGAAAATTTCACTCAGAAACATAAACAAGCCTGTTCAACTCCATGTGTGAAAATCCAACCACCAAACATTCTGCACAGTAAACTTAGTTTTCATTCACAGAATAACAAACAAAGCGCGTATTGTAATGACTTTTGATCCTATAATCCACACCAGAGCCCAGAGGTGAGCTAGCAATTTGCGGAGCTTTCTCCCCAGGCCTTGCTGGCACTTTTGTGCTATTCAGGTACACACTGTCCTGGTGACTGATCCAAATTACAGATATGGTAGAAAGCAGGGGATCTTGCAAAGCATACTCTGAAAATTTCGATCACTAACATTTTTTACCAATTTTTTTTTTACTTTTTCTTCTCCTAAGGAAAATTTCTCATCTTACTCTTAAAGCTGTCATGTGATTCAGCATAGCGTTATGCCTGCCAACAAGTCAGCATAAAAGTGGAACAGCAATGAAAAAGCACTGTTTTCACATGCCTTTTGACTTTATTTCACAAAA
The DNA here is from genome assembly GCF_023634085.1 of Falco cherrug. Classification (NCBI taxonomy): domain Eukaryota; kingdom Metazoa; phylum Chordata; class Aves; order Falconiformes; family Falconidae; genus Falco; species Falco cherrug. The sequence goes on along the minus strand of NC_073702.1, from coordinate 70,505,386 downwards.
CATGGCTTCTTTTCTTCTCTTAGAATTTCCAAGTGCCAAAATCTCAGCATCTACATTATAAACCAGTACAAAACAAGCTCTTAAATTGCAGTAATTTCAACTTGTGCACTATTGTGAAAATCCGTTTTCAGGCATTTCACTGAAATATTAATTAAAAACTTGAGTAATGTTTGATTTTTATATTTTACTGACATTAAGTTGACTATAATGAGAAAGTGTCTCTTGTGAGGACTTTGGTTATCAAAAAGGGCATTTTGCTCTATCTGATTTCCTGGCTGTATTACCAAAGAAATCCTAAAAGCTGAATTCAGATTTGGAACAAGAAGAAAGTCTCGTAAAAAATGTTCTAAAATGCCAGAGAGGAAGCATGATCAGTCAGAGAGGATTAGAAAAACTTCTTATTAGGATTACCCAGAACTACTGAAAATAAAAATAAAAACCACTGGGAATAAAAAAAAAAAAGGCTGAAATAATCCAGATTATTAATATAATTAACACTAATAATAATAACAGATTATTAGTTTAATTAACAATCAATTATGTTGCATTAAAAGGCCAAGCCAGATCTATCTGCAGACCTGGCTAAACCTACCCAGGAGAGGGCAACGAGGAGAATGCACATCTCTGCTCAGTCACAGGTTTTCCACATACAGCAAGTGATTTCTCCACTTTTGATCTCAGCCCTTCATTGGTGGGAGCAAGAACAACCACTGCTGTCTGTGCCATTTATGCCCACACATTTTCTTCTGAGCTGCATGTTTTTTATTCTCCACCAGAAGTTAGCCACAAATCAGGCATGTATGGACACTCCTGAAAATGAATTAAAGTTTAAAATAACCTGTTGGGCCACGTTATTAGGAGTGTAACCCTCATTTAGAAATGTAGAAATCTTGACTGGGTTAAGTGGGAGATCATGCATCCTGATCCAACTGTGGCCAATGCCAGATTCCACAAAAGGGTACAAGATCCTCTGAAGTGTGCAAAAAAGGGTTAATAATGGAAGAAAATATCTCTTAACTTTTTAGAAAGTAATTCACTTTCATTCTGATTCAGAATCCTTGCACTTGGTCTAAGCTTCTTTCATTTAATTCTGTTTCTTATTGTCCAAGTAAATATGAACCTTTTAAAATTATGGTGAGATTCTGTAAGCAACAGTATATTGTAGCAATTAATTCCAGAAAGACATAACACATTGCATAATGTTTTTTCTTTCTCTAGAAATTTTTCATCTTTTAAATTATTTAAGCAATCCCTTCTCTCATAATCAGAAGCATGTTAACTTATGTTGCCTTTTTCTCATTCCTGTGTTCACCAACCTCTTCAAAGCCTGACCATTCCTTCAATAATTTTATTTTTCCATCTGCAAAATTTCTGATATATGAACCAAAAATATTTTATATATAGGCAAAGTATTTTTAATAGGATCTCATATCTGAAATGTAACACAAATGAGAACATACTGCCATTTTTTATTATTGGCACTGCACTAACATTGGAATTTTTTCCCCTCTTGTTTGCAACATTTTCTTCACTGGTTTCACTGTAGCAGCAGACTGAGATGAGAATGCCATTGAGGCAAGCTCAGTGATGCTGAGGTCTACTTTCCTAATGCCAGCACTGAATTTTAAATTGGCAGAATTCACTCAGACTGTTCCATCTCAGCATTTAGGAGCAGTGAAACCAGTGCTGTGCTTATTTTTCCCTACACTTTTTACAATTCTTATCAACTACCAATTAGTCTAAGTACCTAGTCTAATTCAATTTTTGGTACTTGCCACTTCTCTAATTGTGCCTTTTTTCTAGGTCATTAATAAATAAAAAGCAATAGCTTTGGATATTCTACTCCTAGAAGTGGTTACACAAAGCTAGTAATGTATTCTTAGTCTCACAAGATTGTGAGTACAACAGTATGGCTGCTTATTTGGTGCCTTCTATCACGAGTCCTGATATTACCTGTATGAAGGAACAACTTCAATGCCACACATATCAAAACAGTGTACCTGAACCAAGAGCTTGCTTCTGGAGTCTTTGCCTGTGTGAGAAATAGAGAGCAGTGTTCAGCCAGTTTCATATATATGTTCATGTATATATATTCACTTTGCCCCTCAGTGAGTGAATTAATCATGCTAATAAGCCTACTGCAGAGCTTTGAAAATCAAATAGAGGTATCTTCAGATATTTATTAGAGCAAGGACTCCTCCAGTAAGCTGTTCTAACAACTGATCTCAAGACAGGAGGGATTTGACTGCCAGGGCTTATTTTCGCTACCACTGAGCAGGAGACAACACACAATGACAGCCTTTATCTTTGATGAGCATATTATCAATGTCCTAGGTAAAGCACCCTGTTATTCTCACCCACAAACTACATGGGAAAATAACAGGCAAAATTCCTGTGATGTAAATGTGCTACAATCCTCTAGCAGCTACATACTCTCTCCTGATCTGCTTGAAAATATGCACCAAAACAGCAGTCAGCTCCACACTGTTAGGGCTCAGAGATGTGAAAACCAGATTTCACTGAGATGAGCATCTTGGGTGATGGTTCCCCAGTTAACTACATCCCCTCACCAACCATTCTGGTCTGAACCTGTAATGAATCTCCAAGAAGTACACAATCCACTCTGTCCTTTAAGGCTGGTTGAAGGAGTCTCTGCTCAGACATCTCTGTTCGATACAGAACAATTCACCCTCTAGTGGGAAAAATGTAGAGAAAAAAACATTCACTCAAATCCTTCCATGAATCTTTTCATAACCTGGGCTTCCACTTTTGCCCACCGATCTGGTAGCTTATTATCTCAGGATAAGTCCGCCTAAGAGGTGGCTTTGTAAATGGCCTCAGGTTGTCTCAGAAAGCCTTTTCAAAGGCAAACATAAGCACCGAATACAAAAAAGTAACCAGCTAAATCATTCATGAATGCTTCAGGCAGAAGGAAAATACCAGAAAACCCCTTCAAGCACCATCCAAATCCAAATGGTTATGCCCGAAACCTGCAAAACACCTTAGTCTTGGATATAACAATATAATTTGCAATATACAATGTCCCCAAAGGGGAATTTACACCTTTCAAGGTTTCCCAAAGAGCCATTTTTCCAGTGTTACCCCAACAGCCTCATCCTTCCCCAAACTGGACCCCAGTGAGCTGTGCTATATGGAAAAGTCACAAGTGGGAGAAAGTAACATACAAAGGCAACAAATCCTTCAGCATGGTAGGGGCCACCAAAGTGAACAAGTCACCAGGGAAAGACAGAATTACGAGTTTCCTGTCAGGTTTCTATCCCTAAGGAACAGCAACGGCTTGCTAGTATAAACCCCGCTGCCCTGAACTGTTCAAGGTGTACATTTCCAGACTAAACTGCATGTGCCCCGGACATCTCTGATATCAAGGTAGTTTTCCTGTCTGCCTCATGCCTGCATTACAGCTGCAAAGCATGGGACAGGGAAATGGACAAGTGAAACAGATCGTTGCAGCAAATAGTTTTTCTTGTTTTGATTTTTGGTTGTGGTTGGTTTTTTTAGACATACATATAAAGCTTATACCTGTTTTCCTGCCTGACTGTACACACTGGAGATTGGAGATGCTGGGACCTGCTGAAGACAGCTTTGTCGGGTGGGGTGGGCAATTGAAGTTACCAGGACTGTGTACAGTAAGTGGTCAAGGCACACAGTTGTTATAAAGTTGTGATTGGCTCATGTCATCCAGATAATGATGCATAGGCAGATTTGGAAGGTATAAAATGTACAGACCAACTCTTCTGGCAGGGAGACTACCTGAGCAGTGGAGGTTTTTAGAAGACCTGGGAGTGTGTGTGTTCTTGTGTGTGCTCAGTGATGAGCCCAGATTTCTCATTCCTCAAATAGGAAATCTGGGGCAGAGGGGGATTTCCTGAGACAGCATGAATCTGTGTGTAGGAGGGTGCTGCAAGGCCAGATCTGAGGTTCCCACCTCCGCAGGGTTTCCAACACCCCACTCATAATACACATGGGTCAAGGCCACAACAGAAAGCCAGGGAACCTACCCCTGAGGGAACCATGTGGGGCTTATTAATAAGACAATGTAGATGCCATCTAGAAGAAAGGAGCAAGAGGCATCGCCATTGCAATACTTTTGAGTGTTGGGGGGGAGCACACACAACATATTGATCCCTTATGGATGGTTTGGGAACACTTAGCTGACGAAGTCCCTGAGGAATGAATCTTGTGAATCACAGAGGGGTTTGGCTAGGAACTGGGCTCCAAGCTGCTCAGTGCTTTTGAGACTAAGATGCTCCCAGGTCCACAGAGAAACAAAACGTGAGGGCCTATAAAAGTCCAAAAGCACAGTCATCTCTCATTTTCACATTGCCTCCCACGTTAGGCAGTGGTTGAACAGGATGTGTGCAGTTTTTCCCAGTTACAAGTAAGCAGCTAAACTTTACATCCTTTAGTAGGATTTCTTAAATGTCAATTGGACAATACAATCTGGTTCTGGTAGTTTGCTGGTCCACAAAGCATCCAAAAGTTCCAGTACCCTTTTTATGTTTCAGCCTGTAAGTCTCTACCTTTCTTATCAAAAGACTCATCTGATGTTCTTTGCAGACCTACACAATAAAAAGATAAAAGGACCTGTGAGTGTCCTCTTGGTGGTTATAAGTTATATCTACTCCTGTCTTCAATGGCAGTGACAAATAATCAGGGAAACCTGCAAGAAAGAAAAGGGCCTTAAACCAAGTTTCTGAACAATGACACAAGAAGCCAGTAACACTTTGGAGCCAGTTTGAATTCTGAGCACTAAACATTTTCTCATGCTACTCACATTCTTAAAACTAGAGCAAGCAGTCTGCAGACTCCACAAGCACACGGCTTGAAGCCAAACTTCTTACCCAAAATGTTTCGACATTTTGTTTGGATGAAATACTGTTCAGTTAGCAAGAAGCAGTGATTCTGCTCATCAGACATACCACTGCCTTATCAATAATTGACATGCTTATTTTGCCAGGATGGTATCTTCAGAGGTAAATGGAGATAGTTTAAAAAAATTGTACTTTCATCTGAATTTCTGGACTTTCAATGTTCTCTCTTATTGTTATGTTTAGTATTGTTGGCCTGTCCTGTTAACAGGATTATTTAATTCCTAATCTTAATTACTTACTACTTTATATAAAATATAATTGTAACATCCTTTTTAATTTTTAAATCAAACTTTCCTGGTACTTTCACTGTGTTTGGGATTTACTTGAAATTCCCCTAAGCTTTAGTTTAGTCTACTACCCTAACAGTTCATAAACTAAGTCCTATTATTTTTTCCTTTATTGCAAGCACAGGATAAGTACTGTTTGTAGTAACTAGAGGATTTATATGTAGTGTATGCATCATATTACCTATCTTAAGAATGCCAGGTGAAATATTACCAAAACTGATCTTGGCAACTGACATTTTGCTAATCTTTTGTTGTTTTTAAAACAAAAAGGTGTAAATAAAGTAATGCTGTAAATGCTCTGTAGTCAATGAATACAACGTAAAAATATGTAACTAATTTTGCAGGCTAGATTTGCACTATTCCAAATGGCAGCAGCATGCTCCAATAAATTATTATTCTAGTCAGCTCTTTTGTAATATTGATTTGTTACTTTTGTATAGCTTTGAATCAATAAACTGATTAAAGTCAGCTGCATTAGCTTTCAAACTTTTATTCAGCCATTAACTTCTATTCAACAGTATCACAGCTGACAGCATCAGTAAAGCTTTTAATAGAGACAAGCCCCAAATACAGAACACTAAAGAAGTTTGGATATGAATACCACAACTGGACCTCCTTAAAACAGAGCCTGCCTTAGAATAGTTATCATCATTTTTAACCTAAATCGCACACAGGTTTGGTTTTCTAGACCTTAAAGCACATCAAACTAATTCTCACTTTATGCTGGAGCAGTATAAACAATTCTGAGCAGGAATAAGAGTCAGGTCCTTATCTATTTCAATGTTTGCTTTCTTACAGCTATAGTTTCCTTAAAATAAGGTGAAATACAAAATCAATTTGCTAGTTTGGACTGTGAGGTTTTTTCCCCTACCAAAGTGTTTATATGGATACTGTAAAAATCTTTAACTCAAAGCATTAGTCCAGCTATAGTTCTAGCTGAACTTTGCAAGGAAATACATCTTTTCATATTTTCTCAGGGAAAAAAGATCATGTTCTGTTAACATATCACTGCTAGAATGAGTAATACATATTTTTATGTATTAAAAGTATATTATCTTAATACTTATGTATTAAAAGCATCTCTGTTGAAAAAAGTCAGTCCTTTGTGTAATATTAAACCAGTAAGAATCATATTGATTTTCATACTTTTCCTGTGCTGTCAATCTGCCATTCCCATTGTTCCTTGCAGTATTCTTATAATAGAAAATATACAAGAAGTGTTGCATAGCTGTGCTGAATCCATTTGTCTCAAGTACGCCAGCAACTGCTGGTATTGCTCTTGTGTTTCCTTGCTAAAGCTCCCATATCTATCACTACTTACATGAGAGCCAACATTCACTTAAGGCAGCAGGAAAGGAAGTGGAAAACCTCCCCTGCAAACTAGATCTGTGCTTTAAATGCTTAAAAAGATGAGCAGTGTCACTCTAAAACGGGCATTACTTATATGTTAGAGTCTTTTTTCTATTTATATACTTTGCAACATTTACCATTTAACCTAAGAGAGCCAGTTCACCGAATGGAGATAGGGTTTGTGCCTGATCCCCACTAATACACCCTAGAAGACTTCTTGATGTGCCAAAACATATGGAGAACAAACAGCAGTTGCACAATGTTCAATTTATTGTCCACTCTTGCATACTTTACCCACATCCTAAAGGAACTCACAAGTTACAGCCTGAGGTGAAATAAGCTTTGCTGCTTGCAGTTCTGCAGCCATTGAATTATTAATGCTTAGGCCACTGCTCAGAAAGGTTCATTTCCACAGTTCACAAGATCACTGCCTGGTGAAATTGCTCTTTGCTTTGCTACACCAATAGCTCATACACTGGCCCTAATGGGGCAAAGTTAAAAAGTAGTACAAGGCTTCCCCTTGTAAACACTTGTGCATGGGGATGTGAGTATGTGTAGGGAAGAGAGGGAGGAAGGGGGAGAGAGTCGTTCTGATTCTTACATATTCACATCTGCCTGCAAGGTGTGCAGTTCCTCAGGGCGGAAGACCTGAGCCTGGCAATCGGTAAAAGCTAAAGAAGCCACCCTAACTGCTAGGAAAAAAATAGCTAGCAAGAAAACAGATGGTTATACATGTGGGGGTTCTCCCAGAATTTCTACTTAAGGCTTTTTTACTTTGTTTTCACAGCAAAATGGAAAATTTGGAAGCATACAGAAAAAGCCACAGATTTATTTTCCGATTTTGGTCACAGTATTCTTATAAAAATGAAAAACTTACAGATCTGGAAACAATCTTACTGTCACATAGCTAATTTCAAAAAAGGAGTGTAGACTGTAAAATGAGCGTGCAATTTCCCACAAATGCTTCTGTGTGCACAAATGGTAAGATTTTATGGGTACTCTTATTTACACGTGTGAAATTATGTGGTTACCTAGTGATGCAAGTTTTCAGGCATAAAATAAAATCACAATTTCTGCACATAGACAGCAGTCGCAGAAAACTCTATGCAGACTGACGCTAGAGCTTAGTGTGCTGCTTCTACATCAGCTCAGGAATAAAAATAATTGTAATATTAATATTTTTTTTAAATAAAGTTAGTGAAAAAAATGGCTCAGTCCTTGTCCACTGATATGTAACAGTTTAGCTTACTGACCATGAGCCATACAGGGTATGTGGTTCAGGTGAATTACTTAAATAATATATTCGTTCTGTATTGGTTTGTCTGTCTTCATTCCAATATCCTTGTGCTGACATAAGGCAAACACTGCATGTGACAGCTAGAGTGAAGGGGGGAAGGGAGTAAGAAGGGAGCATAAAACTGACATGATTAATAGAGCTGCCACAATTTGTTTACCAGAATGACTTTGATGAACATGTACTTTTTTCAAGACTGTTAGCTCACTGCCATTTGTCTGTTGATTCACATTAAGGGTAAAATCAGGCCATCAAACTGTCTAGGGAAAAAAACCCCACCCTAGCAAGCTGGCTTGAACAGCTGAAGGTATTACAGGAATGTTCAAATGCTGTGATCACTGCACTGTGCATCTGAGTTATCTTTTTATGCATTAATATAGACTAAGGACAATGGAGGGCACTTTCTGTTACCTTCTTTACAATGCCATGTACATTCACAAATAATATTCCTCATTGATAAAAATTACATGGAGTTAATAAAACAGAAACTGCCATGTTCCAGTGATTAAAAAGGTTAACCATAAAGTAAGTTTGAGCCAGCATTTCAGTCTGAGTACTCTAATCTTATCTACAGATTAAAAAATGTATAAATTAAGATGCTTTTTGACATACTATTGTCTTTCTTTGATGTGAATGACTAGCAAAATTTAATAAATTTGCAGCTTGTTGTGATAAAAGGAGATGGAGACACTGATTCTGTCAAGGTGTTTCTTAGATAAAATCCTGTTTACTCAGAGAGCATATCTGAAATCCCAAAAGAACTCAGATAGGAGACAGTTGATTTGCCCACAGATACAAGCTTTTTTCAGACAACACTTGACCCAAAAATTACATCTCAGATTTTCTCAAGGTCATACTCCCAGAGCATCTTTGTTCTTTCCTTGTGTATAGCCACCCTGTTTCTACCACTTCTTTGCAAGCCCTGATCCATCCATAACCTCTCTAGCCACTCAATTTATCTTACTGAGTAGTTTTACACATAGGTCAGCTTTCCGATGAAACTACAGACCAGCCAGCTAGCTCCACAGAGAGATTTGTTTCTTCCACCTAAATAAAAATCCTAAATATTGTTCCAAGAACTTTTCTCCCAATCCTTTGCATAACAATGCATTACATGTCTTTTTTACTCATTTAAAACCTCCCACATAACCAAAGTTATACCAAGTCCTCGGGTTTACAAAAGGAGGAGGGAGGGATTGATAATGGCTCACTAAGCTGAATTTGTAATTTCCACTGTCCCCCAGGTGGCAGATACTTGGATTTTTCATGAAATCATTGACTAGGAGAAATGCAGCTAAGTGACCAGGCTTTTTCAATTTTCTCTTGCTGGCTTTTCTTCAACAACTTTCATCAAATTTGTAAACTTCACAGTGATCAAAATGGCCCTTGTGTGGCCCACAGGTGTTGTCTCTCAAACTATGAATTTAAGTGCCCAGAATAAGGCATCTCAATTGGGGAAGTTGTGGTCATATTTTTGAAATATGAGACTCCTGTTTCTCTTGATGACATTGTTGACCTGTGAATGTGCAAGTGAAGAAAAAAATAATGCAAAAGCCCTTAAACTATTAAAATAGAAAAGTGACAGAAAATTTGAATTAGTTACGTTAAAGATCAGTCAGTCTCTTTTAAAATGGTTAGAGACTGAAGTTCTCAGTTTATGGCTTCAGTCCTATAGCTTACTCAGGTGTTGTATGTGTCTGGACTCACGGAGCCTTACTGAGTCTTCCAGTCCCTGCGGTCTGTCACCCAGGCAAGACAGGCATACAAACAGTTCTGTAGATTAATTCTTCGTAAGGAATACTCTGAGAATGAATCTACACAGTAGCTACTAAAATATGGCTCACGGAATTTTATTAATTTATCACAGTTATTCAGTTGTTATAATTAGATTCCAAATTCACATTGCATTTAAAAGATACTTTTTTTATCAATCTAGTATTCCACTTTTTAGGAGGCAATTTATTCATGGATGTGCTGCACTCTTAAATAAAAAATAAATAAATAATGTAAGGGCAAAAACTCAAGCCACTGTATAAATAGTAGAAATAGTAAAATAATAAAATGAACTAGGGTTGTTCATAAAAATTATTTTACCAAGTTTAACTAAATTCACAACATAATAAAGGACAGAGATGATAGCCCATAACATGCTGCTACTCCTCTTTGTAAGTTTACAAACTCAAGGCATTATCTCTCTTTAACAAAAAGGGTTCATTTTCTAATGTTTAAGCCTTGAAATGTAAACAACATTTAAAGGTTTCCTTTACACTATGGCACCTAAACTCCTTTTACATGATCAAAGTTAACATGGATAAATATGAAACTAAGTACTCCAGTTCAAAATTTTACAGAGCATCATTTTCACTGGGCAGACTTTTACAGTATTTGAAGGTTATTTGGGGGGTGGACTTTTGTTTTTCTCCTTCAGGAAAAAGGAAGTCTTATGTGATGGTGTTTAGCCCTTTTGTAGCTGAGTGTCAGTCTGTAGTGCCAGAGTACCAAATCACCATATCACAGTGATCTCAATAATTAGCCAGCTTTTTTCTACTGTGCAATAATAGGCAGTGGTATATAAACCATTCTTTATAGAATCTTCACAAAAAGCCTATGACTGTAAAAAGTCTAGACATGATGACAGTGAATATTTGGGATAAAGGAACAATCTGACAGCCGCGCAAGGAATCTCACACAACAAATGCATAGTTTATAGTGAGAAACCTGTGCACGAAATACCATTTCAGAGAAAATTCAGTCCTCAAGAAGCATCACAGTTTCAGCAGCAGCTACAGACCTAAATGAAATAAACCAGATTTCTTCCAGTGTGAAATTGAAGAGAAAAAAATGAGTCATCAGTCTCTCTTCATCCAGTTCTTCCTATCTTCATTGTGTGGAATATAATCCTTACAAACCAGAGTATTTTATATGCACAGAAGCAGAACAAGCTGTGCATTAAATACAGTAATGTGAAAATCCAGCAGAGCAATACATGAAATCCAGTATTTTACAATCCAATCCAACCTAATCCATATTTTAAAACAGGATAGCTAAAGAAAACTAAGGCATCAAAATATAATTTAAAAGAAAGTAAATAATACATAATATTAAAACAAAATAATTGTACATGAACACTTCACAAAATACTGTCGAAAGCAAAATGTATTTCCAGGGTCTGTTAAGCGAATTGCTTTTAGTTCTTTCTCTGCTTTTTAAAGTAAATCATAATAAGCTTCTAAAAATAAGTTTAAAAGCCACATGTAATGACTCCACAGATATATCACAAGAAGGTCACTTGCCAGTATAGCATTTAGACTCCCTTCTTCTCAACCCCTTTATGAAATGCAGTACCTTCCATCACTTAACCAGATAAAGGCGTATTTTCTTACTCTAAGTGCTAGTACATATTACATCATCTTCACTCCAGATCTGAAAGGTCTCTCTTTATCATTTTGGACTCATGAATTTTAATAAGATTTAATATGACAGCTAGGTTAAAATGAGATATTTTTTGTGAGATATGATACAAGTGTAGTCACTGGTGGTATGTCATTTGTGATCATCACACTGAGACCTTCCAATGTTTTTCAGTCTGGACAGCAGGGGTTAAGATACATTTTGTGGCACTGTATGTTGATCCCACATGGAGTAAAGATCTGCTGCTAGAGAGGTAGGAATAAATCAGGCATTCTGTTAAACTTTTTTTAAAAAAAACTGATTCTAGTTTTCAGTAATCTAATCTGTAAAAGATATAATGAATAACTAGATTATACAAAACTGGGGGGTTGGGGGGAAGAAAGCTCCTTATTACAGCTAATGATCTAATTGTTCTAATATTCCATGTCTCTCAAAAACTCTTGTAACCAATGGTAGAGAAGCCCAAATGAAACACATCTGCAGAACAGAGACAGTGTTACCCACATCCTTCTTCTCTATGCAGCACAACTATAGTAGCTTTATTGCTTACAAAGTCTTCCAGAAACAGTAAGTCTGAATAATTTCTCCATTTTAATATTTTGTTTCTAGAGAAGAGGGCTGAGGGTCAAATCAGGAACCATTTTCAAGTCATAGTACTTAGAAATCTTAGAGGTGGGTGAGAAAAAAAAAACTCTTACAAAATACTTATTCAAACTAGTCATGCTTTTTTGTTTTAATTTTCATGTCTCCATTGGCACATTTCTCAAGAAAAGTTGTGTTTTAAAGTGTTCACAAAAATAATTTCAGGCAAGAGGAAGAAATCTGTTCAATACTCTTTTGGACTGTTTTTTGTGACAAAAAGAGGAAGAGAAATGACATTATACCACTGAGAGGATCAGGCATACAGACCAAGTAGAGTGACTAACTTAACTCTGTGTATGAAATAACTAAAGTAATGCTCCATTTTTACATAGATCATACAATGAAATGTATACAAATAAAGTAGTATTCCACCAAACTATGACTAAACTATTTGGATTTTTTCCTGAATCGGAGAGCACTTTACCCAGAAATAGCCAGAGTTAATCAAGGAAAAGTTGAACAAGAAAAAAAAATCACATCAAAAAGATAAATTGCCCCACACTGTATAAATTAGCAGGGGATATTATAATATTGCCTTCGAACTGCCTTCCCTATACCTGAATAAAAACATTAAGAACCCAGACTTTTTCTCAAAAACTCAAGTTTAAAAAAGATATAAGTGCCAAGATGTAGGTATTTTTTAGATCTTATGTGTGCTATTTTATGCACGCAATCCTATGCATGCAACTGTATTGCAGCAAGTGTCTAGGAGAAATCAAATCTATTTTGTTCTAAACATTTATGAACAGTGCCTTTAACTCAGCACTTATGAGACACACACCACAAGAAGATACTTTTTTCCTTTCCTGGAATGTATACGTCAAGATTCTGCTATTGCGAGATGAGTTATCAAAACCAGTTTGTGTTAAATGTAATGAATTAGGAAATTGAGAAAAAAGGACTACACTCTTTTCTCAAGTCTCCCTTCAGCTGGGTTCGGCTAGAGCTTCAGTTGCTCAAGAAAGGACATAATCATGTTCTAAAAGAAAGAAAAAACCCAAAACACTTATATCTGCCTGATGATGAGACCTAAGTATAGTTGCAGCAGATTCCTTGTTAAGCTCCTCATCAAGAGTTTTTCATAAACCTGTTTTTGTCTCTCTGGTCAGTCATCAGTACTATGTTCAGTTTAATTCTTCTCGGACTTGTTTCTGTCTTTGTATCCAATTTAAGAAGTTCACTAGTGAAAAACCCCATTTTTATTCAGCAATATTTCCAACAAAAATATTCACATTTTTTTCATCAGGAGATGCCAAAAAATTAAAAAATGCTTCTGCAATGCCACATCCAATGCCAAAAAATCTTCAATTTTCATTTGTTAGTATCACTGCTTTCCCAAAATTTGCACCTAACTTTATCCTGAGGACACCACAGCCCTCCAAAACACAGCACAAAAAGAAGCCTGTGAATGTCAAAAATTAAATAGAAATAATTTTTTCCTTATCAATCAACTTTTGTATTTGTATATTGCCTTTTTATTTTTTTAAGTTACAAAAACTGAGTGCAAGTTAGCATGTAGCACACAGGGTACCTCTGCTTCTACTCCATTTATTTTCTATTTCCATTTTCAAAATGTCAGATGCAATATTCAAGCTAGAAAATGATCTTGTATTCATCTTCACATTAATACTATGCTGTATCTAAATTGTAAGTCGTGTGGCTTTTAAGAATTCTAATAGCATGATGCATACTTCATACATTACCTCTATTTTCCTCTTGCCCTTTCAACCTTGTTTATAGTTTTGCATAATTTGTAATCTGCTCAGGAGGGTGAGATAATTGCCTGGTTAAAGTGGAGAATATTGAGGCAGGGCTTGAGCCTGAAAATCTTTTCTTGAGTAAGCAGTCCTTACTCAAATATGTATTAGCCAACAAATTCAAGAGAGTTTACATAAATGCAGTTTGCAAGTGTCTAGTCTAGGAGGATATTGAATCCCGTGTCTGTAGTTTCCCTACAGGAATGGATATCAGCTATGCTTTCATTTTCAGTACAACTGGAAAAGGATTAATTCATTAGATCATGATGGATCATCCTGCACTTAGCTTTCTAAGTTACCATAATTTTTTAAGGCCAGATAAAAACAGTGCATCTCCAGAGAATTCAGGAGAATTATACTGTTGTTACTCATGAACAAACTCCCACTCCCATTTTACAATAAATCTTATTATAATTTCCAAGCAATACTGTATTCCACAGCAAAGATGGGAACAGAAAGAAGCACAAGACAGTTTTATAAATCACTGCAAAGATTCAAGAGCTGAAAAAGAAGGTATAGAATAATAAACCATAATAATACTTATTATTTTTTATTTATTAGATTAATCAGGAAAAGATAAATATAGAGAGCGCAAATATTTCTTAAATTGTGATTATGGTCATACAGTCTTAAAAATGGAAGCAGGCAAGGAAAAGAAGAGGTCTAGCAAATCACAATGTGAAAAAGATAAATCAGCTCCATGCCACTTATTTTCCTTTGAGTCAATGGAGAATGTTTCCATTTCATTTCCAAATGGAAAGGGGTAAAGAGACTTTAATTAGTATTCCATAAACAACCCCAATACTTTCATTAGAGGACAATAAACAAATGACAAAGAATGTAGATCTTCAAAAGTGGCGAAGTGTTTGGATAAAATCTGTGGAAGCAGTGGGAACAAAAATTAAAAAGAGCCTAATAGATGAGGTATAATCTCTGTAAGAAGGGACAAGATGCAGAGAGGATAGGCGAGAGCATAGGTTAGTTGGGGTTGTTGGAACTGACACATCTAATCCAAAAAGTAAACTAAACACAGAACCTTTGTATTTTGAAACCATCTTAGGTAGCAGACTTTTGTGTGCTTCTACCTTTTTAGTTTAGAAAGGAAAGTTAAAAAAACCCACAAACCTTTTGATGGAGAGTAAATGGCATACTTTAGAATTTCACTAAATCACGATTCCTTTGCTGTTCGATTAGGAATGCATTTGAGAGTCTGGACACTTTCTTTCAAACTTGTTTGCTTTTCTTCCTCCCTGCTTCTCTTTACGCGACATTGTCTGTCTGTGGTGCCGAGATTTTAGAGCTCTCTTTACCCTTTAAACTGTTGCTGTCAAAGACTACAATAAAAGGGGGATTCATAATACGAAGTGCATTCTGCCAAGGCGCTTCTCCAATATATATTGCCATTATGTATCTTGACAGACCCTTGTGATTAATACCGTCATTCTAAGCCAATGAAATTGATCCTGTCACCACCTTTAGAAAAGAAGACAACCAAAAGAAAAAGTTCATTTCTAGGGTTTACACAGGAGATGAAAAAAAACTTTTAAATGGTCATCACGCAAAAGGCAAATTCATTCCTTGCATGTGTTCACCACCGATTGCTGCCAGCCACGCTGTACACAAAAACCACCTTGGACTTTATCGCTATCTAAATCTAGTGTCCCTGATACACTTTCATTAGCTGCATTCTCCAGAAGCACAGAGAGTATTTTCACACAACCTGGAATGAACCATATGTTGTTAGCAATTTATCATCCTTGTCTTAAATTCTTCTGCTCCTATAGACACACAGTAGAATTCTCAGGCCAAATAAAAAGTGTCAGGGAACAACACAAATCAGTCTTACAAACAGGTAATGGAAAAATTTCATTGATCGAAAAGCATTTACAATAAAAGCAATAAAGACATAAACACTGCACCTTTACCAAATTCCTTTTATCTTTTTATCTTTTCTAGCTCACCTTTTTTTTTTTCCTCCCTCCTGCTGGCAGTACATAAATGTCCAGAGAAGCTATATCTTCTTTGGGCATGGGCAATCTTTTCAATAATAACTTGCTGCTTCCTTCCTTTTCCTTCTTGCTGCTTGAATGAAGAATTCTTCTGCAAGACCACATTTTTGGCTGAATTGATTGCCCAAACCTTTAATTCTAATGTTTCAATACATTGACTCCTGGAGATTATATATGTGTCTTGTATTTCATAGACTTTTAGTTGTGATAATTTTGGCTTAGATTGCTGATAATGTTAGACCATTAGAGAATATATAGTCTGACAGCAGTCATAAAACAGGCATTTGTTACTGCATTGTGTTTTATGTTGGTTAATGGTGTGTCCACAAATGTTTGCAAAACATAAAAGATACCAATATTTTAATGATGCAATAAGACTGAATCAAATAAAAAGCCATATCTTTGTGACAAGAAAATTTATTCCAAAACAATGGCACCAGAATTTAAATGAAAAGTTTTATAGAAAAGAATAGTATGCTTGTCAGAGCTTTATATATGTATGTATTTATTGGTGTGCTAAATTGATTATATACAGTAAATGGCATTGCTGCTATTACACCATATTCTGATCATTTCCATATGCTCTAGGCTTTTATTTTGACTTTGCAATTATGAAAGTATAATCACAGTTATTTGAGTAGGTTACATTCTGCAGGGAGAAAAAGTGATTGATCGAGTAACAAAATAACACATAAAAACAGGAAAGTTTAGGCGCTATGTTGATCAGATGGAAAACCAAAGTGCTGACTGCTTGCAGGCTTCAAAATATATGCTGCAAGTTTGTTAATTTGAATTGTACCAGTAGTCAAGGCCAGATAAACAGCCTATGGTAGCAAATGTGAAGCTGCTCAAATTTGAAAGTAGCAGACCTGTACTGACAGCAATCTTTTGTTGTTGTTGTCCTTATATCAGCATTTTACAGGTAAGAAACTGAGACAGGCAAGGGATTAAGCCACTTGCACAGATCAGAATTTCATACTTAAATTCTGCCTGCCTCAAATGGTCTTTGCAACGACAGCAATACTGCTTTTCTTTTTTGTCTTAAACTGATGTAGAGGAGCAGACAAAGAGATGCTGAGTGCTTCCATAGCAGCATTTGCCAATCTGCGTTGGATAAAGTTACATCCTTCATCTCTTTGTGGTCTTCCCCCTTGCATGAGTCCTGGGGCTGTAGCTGTGGAGCAGAGAGCTCACTGACCTCACCACAAGGTGCCTCCAGGCAGCAGAGCAGCTCAGTGGGGAGACTCAGAGCCCCAAACCAAGTGTGGAGATGGAGGTATGGAGCACACAAGCAAGGGAAATTACTCTGACTTACACAACAGCTGGGCATTGTGCTGGTGAAACCGCAGCTGCACTGCCACGTAGGGTAACAGGATCCCCTGCAAAGGCAGAAGTGCCTGAAGTGAAGCACTGCTCTCACCAGCTTTTACATCTCTTTCAAGCTCAGACATAAAACAAGGGGCAATGGCACCAGGAGGCAAAGTGGTGAAGAGACAGAAAAATGGCTCCCTTTTCACAGAGGGATATTGTCCTAAATAGCACCTGTCCGGCCCCAAAGGCATAGGCAGAAGAGAAGCCAACCACATGGGTGACACTCCAGGGAAACCTTTTTCTTTCCTCACTCAGCATGCAGGGGGATAGACATCAGCTTCCCTTCATCACTTTCAAGAAGGACTGTTGCAATGAAGTTAGATACTGCAAGCCAGAGAAGTCTCCTATGCAACATCACATGGGAGTTAGCAGGAATCTTCTGCAAGACGAGGAGGGCCTGAAGGACTATACCTGTTCCCTCTGCACAGCAGCCTCTTGCTGTGAAGCAGTCAGTGAAATAAGACACAGGTGGTGCCAGAGCTATGCCACAGGATCAAAGAAGAAAGACTGATGGAGATGCACAAGGCATATCAATGAGCAAGACCGTGTAAAATAAAATGACATAAGAGATAGGGCTATGTATTTTCTACCTAAATCACGTTCTGCAGATGCTTTTTCCTACATCAGCCTACCCTTTTGTCTCCTTTGTGTTAAGTACCTCCACAGAGTACTGGCATTTACTGTTATGTCAGTACTTTAGTCAGTAGCAATTTTGGCTTAGCACTTCATAGAATAATCACCAGAATTTTGAAAAATAATTCCCCCAGTATTTGACTATCCTTTGAAAACATTTTGTTGTGTTATCAGCTTCAATAGCTCCTCAGAGAATCTTAATTTGTTATGAATAATTTATTGAGGATGTTGGCTGAGATGTACAAGCACATTCTGATTTTTACATTAAAGAGTGAGTAACATACAAATGTATACTGCTTTCAAAGAGTGGAACCATTTCTGGTGGGTTCTTTTTAAAAAAAAAAAAAGCTTGATGGACACTTGTCACTTTTTTATTTACTGATTGTCTCAATGGCAAAACTGGCCATTTTCCAAGCAAGATTTCTTTATTTTGCAGCCTATTTTCCAAAAAATACAACTGATTTATGTACACATTGTATCCTGGTTATAGCAGGTAAGCAAGGTCACAAAGAGGGGTTTGGTTGGTGGGAAAAAAATCTTTCAGTCAGCACAGTTCATCTGCAGGGACTTGGACAGACTTAGGACATTTCGGTGATTGGTATTTCCCTGAGTCCAAAGTATGTAACTGTGAGAGGAACACAAGCAATATGTAAAAATCAGATGCTTAAAATTATTAAGAGGGCTATTATGTGTACTAAAATAATAAGCAACTGCATACTTCAGGTTGTATATCCATAAAGCTGAAAAACATGTTTCTGCTTTTAACTAGAATTGCCTGCAGGGCGATAGTATTTGGCATTATGAAAAAGTAAAAACATTTTAGAAATTCATGCTTAAATTAGCACACAAAATCCTGGTTGTGCTAGGAAGTGTTGTTAATCCAATTTCTATAAAGGGAGGTGAATAAAACAGCAGGTTCTCTAAGTACAGCAGACATGTTTGTTTCATGGGGAGGAGAAGGCACGTCCTTGGTTCATAGATCAGTTCCAGTAACTTTCTGACAGTAAAGAGAGAAGAAACTCTGAGACTCTTTCACGCGAATGTGCCTCATAACTAATGGAAGTCAGACAGAGCAACACAAACAATTCACCGATTGCATTTTGTATTAGAAGTCTGATTCTGTGCTTTTAAAAGAAATAGAAATGTTGGTGGGATTGGGCTCCAACAGATGTGTGGTGAGTTCAGAAACTGGTTTGGTCTACACCACATCTTCAAGACCACTTTTCAGAGGAACAGAGACCTGTTTTGCCTACTTCAGAGACCCATGAAGCTGACAGAAAATTTCCATTGTTTTTAACGCTACTATCCCTCACAGCGTAACAATGGATGTGGAATAAATATTTCAAGATTAAAAAGTTGTAGAGTCTTATGTCTTAAATAGAAGAGATACCACAAAACTGTACTTATACATTACTGTCAATGGAACAAAACAGATCTACCTACAGTCAAATTAATAATATTATTTTTTAATTGTTTTTATTCAGAATCTACAGTCTTCATTCGGGTTCACTCACACTGTTACAGCTATCTGCAGCTAGTTTTCCAGTCTGTGGTTGTCAGGAGTGACATGTTGGTAAATACCAGTTTAAAGTGTGTTATCCAATAAAGGAGGCCTATTTTTTTCTACAGAATTTGCATTAAATTTAACTTTATAGGGAAATAGTTCACTATAAAGCAAGGACCTCAGGTTCAGCAAAGCAGCTGGGTAACTCTGCTAAAACAGTATCCACTGGACACTCCACTCGTGCTGTAAGACCACTACATGCATGGTCAACGTGGCTGTAGTCAGCACTGTTGAGGACAGTAACTCCCCAAAGCACAGTTATGGCTCTGCAGCTACTTGCAAAAATGTACAGTTCGATTTTAATGTCATCTTATCTATTCAATAGCAGTTCTCCCCTCCCCAGTTTGAAAAAGCAGCTGTGGTGTCAACAGGCACATTATGTAAAAATAAACCATTTGATAAGTGGATAGAGAAGAACACTCTTTGATCAGCAGAATATACAGACGTCTACGAGTGCAAGGGGCACTGGTGGAATGCCTAAGAAGTAAGTTCCAGCAAGAGTGAATTTGCTGGAAGGGTAATTGTGTAAGAATCTGTCAGACAGCAAGAAAGAGCTATAAGCTTCCAAACCATATGATCCAAACCAAGGGAGGGGGGCCGGGGGGGGGGGGGGGGGGGGAAGGAAAGCACTTTTGCTTTCAAAGGTCTCCCGAAAGACTAAAAATAGATCATGGGGAGATGAATCAAATAATAATTTATTCAGAATACTAACTTGCAGACAGAATACACAATCCTTTGATGTTTGAAAACTATTGAAGAAGGTCAGTCCATTTCAAAATAGTACAGTTTGAAAGTTTTCTTTCTTCCCCCTTATTTCAATGAAGTTTGCGATGTGGGTAAACTTTGCTCCTGCTGTCATATTTTCAGGCATCAAAAAAAGCAGAAGAGAAGTCTGTGGGTTTGGGTAAAGAATAGATTTGTGCCTGCTGTTAAATTAACAGTAAGTCCTGCTCCAGCAGAATATACCCATGGTTAAACAATCACCTCTAGGATTCTCCAAAGATTACATTTTGTTCAACCTCTAGATAAAGGTCAGCTCTTTTAAACAACTAATTTCTAGTTTTTTCTTTGGGTTGTCAACTTACCAGTTTCCATGTACACTTCAGAAAAACAAGCACACAAGGTTTCTATGATGTTATTATTTATAATGAAAATTGAAGGTATTAAAATGCCTTCCCCTGTATAAACTCTTCATGTTGAGGAGTCAGACTACACTTAAATTTGATTTGATTACTTGATTTCATCAGATTATGATGGAATCTGATGATCTGTATTTTCTGTAGTAATTTGAAGACAGAACCTTTGGGAGATGTAGTCTGGCAAAAACCTGGCAACTGACAGCATGTTTAAGTCTCAAGTTGCTATATTGATTATCTCCTTTTGCATTTTAGGATTTCAAATGTGCAGTTGATTTAGCTAATCAAGTGGCAAAAAATTTAGTAAGCTATTTTTCCACCCTTACTTTTCATGTACATTTTCATTCTGTAACAAAAATCCGGTTTATCAGGAGGTAAGCTTTCTGGGAAAATCCCAGATTGCTGGCTTTAAAGACTGTCAGCAATTACTGAGGATACCAAACTTCACTGAGACTGTCAAATCCAACACCTGCAGAAAGATAACAGAGGAACCCAGTGCTGTTTCAGAAACACCAGCAGTATCACAGTCACAGCTAGATAAACATCACATGACGAGAAGCGATAACAAACACACTGCCATAACCTCAGGAAGATCTACGTTTACAAAGATCAAGGGGGAAAACACGAGGAAATCCAGTTAAACAAAGAGCCTAAAAGATACTTCCATTTCACATCAGTTGTGGAAAAATCAATAGAAAAATACAAAGAATGAACTCGGTGTGTTGAGATCCTTATAAAAATAACTCAGAGCAAATGCAAGCAAGCTGGAAAATCAAACCACACTGGCAGTTGTTAAAAGTGCTACCAGGAGGATTTAAGCCCTGCACTGCGTTGGCTTTCAGATGCACGCAGTTTGCTTTACAAAGAGGGGGTGTGTTGCAATTGAATGTGTCACCTTCTATTAGCTGGTGACAAAATGCAAGGCCCACGAGGAGCTGCTTAGGTCAACCTTAAAGACTCTGCCTCATACGACAGAAAATTACATCACCCACCCCCTGCCCCTCATTTCCCAACCAGTGCTGAGATAAATGATGCTTCCTTTGCTGAATTGTGCTGCCTTGGCTGTTCAGGAACCTTACCAGACTCTGCATTAATACTGGCATCACCACTTCCACCCAAACTGGAATTCAAAGAGGGAATTGATGGGGCAAAATGTCATATATTTTTCAGTGACTTGCCCCATATTTTGTGTTCTCAGTATGTTAACTTCATACGATGCTGCTGGTGCCTGTGTGAAAGAAATATGCATCTAAACCATCTTTCTTAATTTGTTGGGTATATGAATAGAAAAACTTAATAACAGTAAAAAATTTTAAGTCTTTGAAACAACGAGTATAATTTACTTCACATTTGTACCCTGACCTTCTATATGAGTTGGATTTTTACATTATGTCTTAAGGCTCAGATACATTTCTTTTCCCACAAAGAATAATTCCAGATTAGATGTCATAGTCCTTGCTATCATTACTGGATGAAAATGTTCTGAGTTATTTGTTACACATGATGAAAAAGTTCTAGAAATGAGCCATCCTTCTGAAAATAACGGCTTTTTGGTTTAGACTGTATACAACAAAGACGGGAAAAAACAGTAATAGCCACTGCTTTATTTTGCTTAACAAATATGAACCTGTAAAGCACCAACCACATAAATCCACAGTCATTTATCTGAAACAACAGGACCCTTTGCAGACCCTGACAAGTATGAACATGTAAGCAACCTGATAGATCTTTCAGGCTCTTCCTGATTTTGTCCCAAACAAATAAAATAAAATTGGACTTTCGAATGAAAATTCTTTCACAGCTACTTGCAGGCAGAGGCATATCGCACAGCAGAGGCAGGAGCGCGCATGTTTCCTTCTCACCTGTGGTTGGCAGAGTGGGCATGGGATTTCCCACCTGGCTCTGTCCTTCCTGGGAGGGAAGCGTTGTGCCCTTCAGCGCTACTGGCTGGACCTCAGCCTCGACGTAAAGCTGAATACACATCCTCAGCATTTCTCATTCTCCCTCTGCAGAGCAAGGATGCCTGTTACAGGCCAAAGAAAGGCTGTTATGGACCTGTTCTGGCAGATGAGACTTCAAAGGGCTATTGAATATGATCCCATATCTTGTACACGTCATTTCCCTTTCTTTTGTGTTTCAAAGGCCAGCTGAGACTTAAAAAGGTGTTTTAGTAACAGTTTTCAAGTTAGTTACAGCTTCTAAGTATCAACCATAACCTCGGGGACCATTTACTGCCAAACAGGTTTAGTGAAAGAGTTTTAAAGGTTTCTTTTAACAATGTTTTCCGTTGTGTGAATTAGCTGACAAGTGATAAACACCTGCCCACAATCCTGATCAAGACGGCTAAGATATTGTGTACTATCCTACCAGAATGATGTTTGTTTTATAAGGTGTCTGCTTCTGAAGATCACCATTAACAGACTTGAACATCGCTGAGACAGTGCTAGGAACTGCTGGGATAAACATATTCAAATACTTATATTGTCTTACTGATGAAGCTGTTTTGAATATTTTTTCTTCTGCCTTCACACAGAATGTGCCTCCTAGTGCTCGGTGGTCCGTTGCCCCCCGAGTCATTGAAGTACTCAGAAGTTTTATGACCAGTCTTCCGGCAGGAAGCTACACACTAACTGAACTTCAGGCATGTGAACCATCCCATTGAAGTTAGCTGCAGATTTCAAGATCATGCCCATGTGTCTGTAGGATGACAGTACCTCAGCATCTTCATGCCTCTCAATTAAAGGCTGGTAATTGGAGCCAGCTTCTGGTAATATGGGCAACATTTCCCTCTGCAGCTCTGAGGACTCAGGATAGGGCTGCTCCTGTAACAAAAAGTGAAAAAAGACAGCCCAGGGAAGCCAGACTTGCTGTTTCTGGAAGGGTCTATCTCCTGCACTTCACATCACAGTGGCTTCTCCAGGGCTTTAGCTCAGGCAAAGTGATGGCTGTGGGCTTTGCTGTCCACATCTTATTTCGCTGCTGTAGCAACTGCTGACATTTCCTGTGCCTGGAGATGGCTGCAATCTCAGTCATTCTCAGCATTGTCATAGGAATGTTGTGAACCCAGAGACGCAAGTAAGGAGACAAAAGATAACTTGATACCCTGCACAATAAAAGGAACCCAGGCGCACAGAGCCTCCTGCTGAAGAAACAGACATTTTTCTCTTCTGTTCTGGAGCCAAAGGTTGTTTCACGTCTTCAAGGCCTCTTGAGAGTCCACTCTTTGGGGCCTCTGCCACAGGATTGTATATGAGGCATAACCTCTAGCATATATTCATCTCAGCTCAAACACTGAAAAACTAATAGAAGAGAACACCAAGGGAGAATAAGATGATGGAAACTCCTGATAGTTGGAAGACAAAATTAGAGAAGGTCCAGGTATTTGTCATAAAAGAGCTTTGGGACCACCAGCTACCTCTGTGAAGAGAAACGTTGTCTTTACTCCTCCTCAGTAGTGAGGACATTTGGACTGCATTAAACTGCAGAGTGGGAGGGGATTTAAAACAAAATCCCCCCTGCCAAAGATTGCGTGTAAGGAAAAGAGCATGATTGTCATAAAGCTTAGTGTTACAATGTTTTCAATTAGTTTAAAAGCATTTTTTATTGATAATTTTTATTATGGTTCTTCAGTTATTTTGTAACTTTTATTTGTAATAAGACTCAGTTTATTTGAAACATTTTTAAAAACTACATTGCTTTTTCAAGTGTTGTCAAGTATGAGTACTTTGCAAGGCCAAGTTAGCATACCTACTTTCAATTTTTAGTGGCTATTTTTGATTTAATGTTTAAAAAAGTTCATGTTGTGTTTGGGTTTCATCTTTTAATCTGATTTTGCAAGGCTTTGTGTGAGGCTTAGCTTCCGTTCATTTGAGGTGCTAAGCACCTTGCAGAATTTTGGCTATTGTTTTGTAATTGAGATTCAACAAATTCAGATACTGATGATTTGTATAGAATTCAAATCTGATATGGAGATAGCTTTCATGAATAGGTTAGTTTGCTATATTCTTACTTTTCTAACTTAAACAACGCATTGTCTTTTATTTCTGTTTATTTCAGGTTTTGTTAAGTGTTTTTGTTCTGGCTTGAGTCTAGGTTCTGCACATTTTGTAAGTTCCATATTAAAGGTTTTAAAAATCTGAAAACTGATATGTCAAGCAGCTCAGCAATACTTGGATGATATCCATGCCACATGCACTTAACACACACGCACAACAGATAAGTTCTAGTGCAAGACCTATGCTGAAGATTTGCTATGACTGAAGATTTAGTATTAATAGGATACAAATTGCTATAACAGAGTTATCCTGAGTAAGTACTTTCAGCTATTAAATATAAGTAACTTGATCTATTTCTAAACCAATTATAAACTGCAGGGAGTTTGGGGGAGAGGGAGGAGATGGTGAAGGATAACTGGAGAAGGAGAAAGGAAATAGAGAAAAGGATTAATTGAACACGAGCAGAAGATTCGTATGAAGGAAAACATATCTATAATGTTACCTATGAGACCTAAAGAACATACAACAGCCTACCTGCTATTTTTGCTAATAATTTATAGACACAAGATCACTTGTAAAACTTGCCACTCGGTAGATGTAAGAAAAGTGTAAGCAACACTTAGGTTACTTCAGTGATTCTGAATGTCCATGCTTTACAAAAAGAGATGGGAAGAGGTAATAACTAGATTAACAGGATATTTCATTCCTAAAGCTGATACCATGGTAATTTTTTTCCCTTCTGCCACTACAGTCATTCCCCTCATAACCGACTCCAAACGCTAACTGACATATCTGACAGCTATAACCAAGGACCACACCATAACAGAACTACATCACAGAGCAACTTCATCACACAGCTGGTGCTATTAGGTTGTCCTTAATCAATCTAGCAGAGGGAAGACACCACGAAGCTCAGATCAGTTTATGCACGTTTAATAATTTGGAAATTATTCAGGTATATGACTCTTCCTCTATAAAGGATTTTTTTCCTTTTTTTATTTTTTTAGTGTTTTCTAACCCTATTTGGTGGTGGTTTTTTAATGCTATTCTTGTTCAGAATGTTGTGGCAGATGACAAACCTGGGGCATATTCTCCTTTCCACACAAAATTCTTTGGGGAAAAAAATAGTTGTCAATTTTCAGAACAAACAGACTCATCTCCAAACCACCAGAAAAGTAGAAAAGGGGAAAGAGGACTCTGACAGGAAATGAGAGCCAAGTATTTTAAGGGTTTTTTTTAATTACAGAAATGGCAGTTTTACTATGAACCTGTTGCCAGACTCCAGCATAGAAGCAGGAGGAGGAGGCTGGAGTGAGAAAAGGTGAATTGCCTCTGCCCATTTTTTTGCACCATTCTGTTAATATGGGAATTTTCTCATTAACCAAGATGCTTGAAGACCTACACATACAAAATACACATATTTAAAACTTTTGCAAGACGCCTCCCGCAACTCAGTGATTCATTGTATGTAGGCTAAAAAGTGAAAACAGAATTCCACAATCAGTAAGATTGGCCTAAAAATACAAGTTTGCCAAAACTGAAAGATAAAGATTGCAGCAGCACTCAATTTGAAGCAAGAAAGCTAAGCTTTTAAGTTCAGACAGTCCTCATTTCTGATTAAATTCTTTAGCACTCTGATTTCCTTTCCCAGAATATGAAATCAGATCACAGAAAGGGAAAAAAAAGATCCCAGAGAGGAGACCATTACTGACGGAAGCCATGTGTCATTAATTCAGTTATAAATTATTAGCTGAAAGCAGCCTCTCAGCATTTGTATTTGATGAACAAAAATTGATTGCTTCAAGGGCATTTCAATCCTTTTGATGTTACCATCTTTTAGTCCACCACAAATCTGAATCCTTAACAGAATGATTATAGCATTATAGTAATCCTAAGAGCCAATACTAAAGGATTTGGAAGAGCAACAGAGATCAATAGTTTGAAAAAAGCATGCCTTTTTGAGTTGACAGAGCTGTCTAGCCTGATAGTGAACCTGAAAAAAGTAAGTGGGGACTAAGTAAACAAGCAATCGTGCAGACTGAGCTAAACTGAGATGATGAGCCATTTTTCTGAATTGTTGAATACACCAGGAAGCTCTGAATATTTCCATGGGATTTAAGCAAAACTAATGGCAACCAAGGGATATTTTGACCACAATAAAAAAAAAAGAAGTTTCAGAAATATGTTTGCAAGTGTTTTCAGAGCTTTGTGAACTATTCTGGAGGTTGGGAAGTTCTGTGAGGTCAACATTTGTGTTTTGCATAGACTTTGAGATTATTTGAACTGGGATTTGAGGGAACATTCTTAATGATTGTCTTCCTTTTAGTTGCTTTGAAATCCAGAATCTGGGCCATATTCCAACACAGAGATGAAAGTGTAGTCCTCTCAGCAATTGGATTGTGAGATACACAGTAGACAGTACCATGCATCCTTATCGTGTAATCTCTACCAAACTTTAAAAAGTGTTTAAACTATGGAAGCAATAGGTAAGGTTTGTGGAAAGTTCAGGTTGTGTCAGGTTGTAAGTAACAAAGTTTCCCTAGCACAACAAAGCAGATAATGAGCTGAAAGCTAATGCTCTCTTCAACAGCTCAAGGATTAGCATAAAATTATACTTTGAAGAAGGAAAAAGAACAGCATTGCAACAGTGGGGTATTGTTAAAGATCACTGGAATGGATAGAGGGAAGAAAGAGCAGAAAAAAATCCTTACACCAGAACACTGCAAACTGGTATAATGTTTAGCAGATATTTAACGATTCTTTTGGTGTGCTAAACAACAGATTAACTTCATAGTACTCAAGTGAAAATTCAGAGAAATTCAGATGCAACACATCTGGAGAGCATCCCCTGGCAAATGGTGAATAGCTAAGTAATCTATTTCAATAGCAAGACATGTAGTGATAATTTATTGTTTGTAACAAGGCCTGTGAGCTTACCATTACTTCTAACACAAAAAGTTCTAAAATTATTTGAAGGATAAATGCAGGACTTCCAACAATCACATTTCTTTAGTGAGACATATGCCACCGATACATAGTATTATATAAAAGATAAAGGCATAAAAGTAATTTGAAAAAGGGTGTGTTTTTCAATTCTGTATGGTTTTGTCTATGAAGACTAGTGGAAAAAAAGCGCAGCATGTACCTTTTATGCTACTGCAGATGATTTTCTTTATGGGCCATAGCTTTTTAGCTTGGTTCATGTTTTCACATTTCTTACATCTGAAAGAGTGGCACAAATTAAAGGCACATTAAAGAAATTATTTCAGAACATTGTGTTGAAGCAGGTTTAACCCATTATTTTGAAGCTGTGCATGATAACATGTGATCTTTAAGCTTAACCTTTATCTCAAGCTGTTTGAAATGTTTTGTAGCTGTTCTTGTCTAAACGAATAAAGAGGATTATAAGCAGGGACTGGCATAAATAATAGCTGTTTTAGAATGGGCACAGAAATCGATAGCTCTACAAATGGTAGCCACCTGTATCAGGAAACTAAAGAAAGAGTATTCAGTGAAGAAGAATGACTAGAAACCTGACAGCAAAGTATAGAAATGACAAGGGGAGGGGAGAGAGATCTTTTTAAATTGCTCTGTTATCTAATCATGAAGTGCCAACTTCAAGCCTTGAATATTGGTTATATCACTGGTAGTCTGCTGACTTTATCCAGCCACTCCTAACTTTACAAGATTTCATCAGTGTTGGAAGCTGGCTTGTCTAATGAATACACCAACCTTCATTTTTCCTTTTTGTGGGAGCGTTGTTTTGACCATGGTCTGTAATCCTTCGACCACATCTCACACACTCTTAGGCAGAACTGGAGACTATGAGCATGAAAGAGGACAAGTCTCTGACTGTCTCATGGTAAGATCTCATGGAAAACCTGCAAGCATTGGTGACTTCCCAACAGAGGTTCACAGGAGCAGAGGTGCTTAGCAAAGTACAGCTGGCTGACAAAAGACGGACACGATTCATGAAAGCACATGAGCAGACAAAATGAGACAATAGAATAACTGTTGTAAATCACAGGATGCTGGGACATGCAGGTAGTCTCATGAGGAGATAAAAGGCTAATTTGTGAGGCCTAAGACAAAATCTGAATCAATGCTTCCGATAGAGACAAAAAGAGAAAGCTATATTTTATGCCACATTATACTTCCTAGGAGACCATAATATGCTACTTGTGAGGCTAAGTCCTTGAAAATCATTACATCTTTTTCTTTCTGTGACCCACATTCACATCAACACATGTGAGCTTCTGCAACAGGACAGGGGCTTCAGCTGTCCTGAAAAGCCAGAACATCTCTGACTCTGGCTGCATGGCATAAATCCCATTAGCTCCCAAATGGGAAAAATTTTTAACTTGCTCAATAGGGCTTTTCTTTGTCTTGGCCCAGAAAATTTTCTTGTTTTCAACAATTCAGAAAAAGTAGTCGCTCTTCAAACATGAAGCTACTGTAGAGTTGCTTACTACTAACACATTGTTTTTGCATTTTCACCCCACATCTGGACAGTCAGAAAATATATATATATATATATAATATATTAATATATAATAAATAAAATATATAAATACTAACTTTACCCTAGTCTTTAGGAACAAAGTAGCACAGAAGCATTGCAGGAAAAGATCTGCACTTCCCCTTGTTAAGGTCTGACACATTCATCTCACCCTACACTTCTATAAGAAATTTGGAGTTATTTCTATAGATTATTGCTGGGGTAGATTTGAAATTTGCATGTATGCCCCTGAAATTATTGATATGATTCTTGGTAATTGGGTTGTCAGATTTATACTTTTGATAACAAGACTGGCATTCTAACCAAAGTAGCTTAATCCCTAAAAAAACATATATAACAAAAATCTTTATATCCTGTCTATCTATCTACAGAATATTCCCCACAAATGTAAATCTCTATACAGACTGAAGTTTCCAAAGGTCCTGTTGACGTTGGTGGCAGTTTATACATATACAGTTTGTTCTCCATGAGAGGGGAAATTAACTAGAAATAAGAAAATTTAGTGCAAATATAAAAAAGTTTTGTAAGATTTGAAAATAATTTAAAATAATTTAAAAAATAGTTAGACCTTACACAGATGCATGTATCATGTAGACATACAGTCTCTTATACAGTCATAGAGTCTTAAAAATATTTCAGCTGGACAGGACCTCAGGAGATGATCTGATCCAAACCTGTCTGTCCTTACTGAAGGCAATCAAGACCCACTTGATTCTACCATGCTTATCAATGAATAACTCATTCAAGTTAATGTTCTTCACCTGTGGTACAAGAAGGCTCAGAAACACAGTATGTGAACTGTAAAAGTTACTGTTTCTTGTAGTGTCTGAAGGATTAACCTCCTCAGGATTACTGTCCTTCTTGAAGTTGCCCCATCTTCTTCTCAGACCTTTATAACTCACTATAACTCTCTTCCTAAGTTACAAGCTTTTACTAGTTGCCTACTTGCACATAAATTCTTATTCAGAGTACCTAACTTACTCTGTGTGTTCTGTAATACTCACATCTACTTCTCACAGGCATTTTAGAAGTGTTATGTGCACATTATTTATCAATGAGGATTGCTAAACAAAAGCAGATAGAATTCATGTTGAAAAGTGTTAAATATTATTATAAAATTTTCATTCCACAATTAAAGTTGTGTGACATGGACTCCAAAAAGACTGTCTTATTTTAGGAACTATATATGAGGTCACCTGAAGGCTTCCCATATAGTTTTGGTGAATTGAAGGGCAATCACAAATATATATTTAGGATTAGAAGGATGCTTAGCCATTAAATTTGTGATTATTAGGGATCAAAAATATCCAGTGAAGTTCACTAAAAACAGAGGGACTGATCCACCAACAGGCAAACCAAAGGTTTTCATTAAGATGGAAAGTTTTAAAGTCTAGAAAGGAAACAAATCATCACTATGAAATATAAAACATTTCAGCTGTGTGATACTGAGAAACCATAGGGAGATGACCAACGATTCCTGAATCAAGGCTTAAAAATAAGAATAATTCTATGTCATTTTCTGTTTTAGTAATGTTTGACGGGTTTCTGATCTGGAGTCAATTGATCTATCACTATTTCTACTTTAGAATAGTGATACACAGCCTTTGTATCTGTTATTCAATAAAAACTGGATCAATACTATAAGTATTTCATGGCTACATGTCACATATACAAGTTACATTAAGAGTATAGGACTGGAGAATCTCTCAATCACACAGCCTACTCAGCTGCCATAGCAGGCAATCATAACTACTCACAAGCTGCGACATCTTTTAATTTCTTTGTGTTAATTTTCTTTGTTCCAGAACATCGCTGTGTTCTACACTCAAAATTGTCCTTAGTTTTCACCCTACATTTTTTCAAGAGCATCTTCTACTCATTTATTCTTGGATCAAGATTGTCCTTTAGCTTAAATAATTCTTTTTGCTCCTTAGGGCTTCTTTCCATCATACATTTTGAGACAGCAGTAAAATTTCTCCCAGTTCTTGTTTTGCTATGCTGCACAAAGCCAGCTCCTCTAGTTTGTTCTCACATGTTAGCTCTGCATCTTGTGATTACCCCATCCTACTTACTTTTTGAATTGGAGCTTTCTAGAACTTGGATAACCAGATATTCTGGAAGAGTACCCTGGATAAGGGAAAAATTATTTCCCCTACTGAAAAATCTTTGCATGATAAATCCAGTGACTGAATTTGCCTTTCCTATGGTTCCTCACCTGTGGATTTGCCTTTCCCATGTAATCCCACCTGTGGATTACAGCCATTTTAAGCTTAACTAATGCAAAATATTTCTCCTCCTCTACTCATAACCTTTGAATTTTATTATTAAAACCCAAAGGCACAAATCTGTAATTCCTTCTGTTCAGTGTAATTTCACTGCAACCATAATCCAGGCTGATTATTTAAGGTTTTTATATTTTAATGTATTTAGTTAGTATCTTCAGGACCAACACTAGCAGCTTCCTTACACCCCAACACCTCAATTCCAGTACTCAACACAGTATCTGCTCAAACCAGGTTTTCTGCCTACACTAACCAGTAATTTCTCAAATGTAACATCAGTCTACTCAGGCTGAGATAACTTGTGCCTACTACATTTAACTTGTAAAAAAATAACAAATAAAAGGCTACTGCGTACATTCCTCAAACGTTAAAAAAAACATGACATATCTTTTATCCTTTATAAAAATACATCCCACGTTTGTTATTTATTTGTTACTATATTTGCCATATAGTAACAGTGACTAAATTTATTTTTAAATACCTTGCCACCAATCTTGCAATTTCACATGCTAGGCCTCTCAGAACTCTGGAAAGGGCATGAAATTCAGAGTTTATTCCCCCATAACATAGTAACATCCATCTTTTTATTCCCTGTAGCTAGCTGCCTTGCCCTTTCTTACCTGTATTTCATATGACTTATTAAAAATTGAAGTAAAATATAATTTTAGAGATCGGACAGTGATCCTTTGACCCATTCCTACCCCTTTCAAATGCAGAGTAGTATCCCTTCTTCCCTCACTCTCATTTTACTTATAAGGCTAAAAAACCTTTTGTTCTTTGTTTTGAATTCCTTTGTGATGTCTAACTTGTCTCAGCTTCTGCTGTCTTATAACTTTTAACTGCTCTTTCTATACCTTATGAACTCTAGAATGTCATTTCCTTTGCTTAACAATCCTTCTTTCCAGCTGTATTCTCTTACCTAAATCTTATTTTTTTTCTCGTATTTTGCTCTTATTTTGAAGATGATTATTTTTCAGCCAGGATGAAAGTGTGACTCTCAACTTTGGATAGAGTTCCAAAGATTTTTTGCTCCTTTGACTTAAAGTAAATCCAAGCCTTGACTATGTTGTCCCTCCTAGTTCCTTAGTCCAAAAGATATGACTACCTGAATTCACTTAGTTTAGTAAGCATATTAAGGTTTCTAATTTAAGCAATCAGAATTCAGAAGATACCAGTTCTAAGGGTGCCTGTGCAATTTTCATTCAAAATCTTTATGCATACACACTATAAAAGAGTCTTTATGAACTATATTATTATTTCATTCAGCCTCATGCAACATAAAATAAGGACAGTATTTATTGAGTACATAATCATTCACAGTCTTTTTTTTTTTTTTTTAAACTAATTTTTCATTGGGTTGCTCCCATCATTACTTGGTATTCATCATCCAATCCCTTCACAGAATGCAGACACATTTACTTGCATCTCTGCTCTGCTGTGCTCATCACCTGATTTAGTGGAGATACACTCTGCCTTCATTTTCATAATAAGTGACAGATTCTTTAGTCACTCAAATTCCAAGATCTTCAGTGAGGAATGCCCAAAAAAACACTCTTTAAAAAAATGTTTTTTGGAATCATAGAATCATTTAGGTTGGAAAGGACCTTTGAGATCATAAAGTCCAACTGTTAAACCAGGACTGCCAAGTCCACCACTAAACCATGCCCTGGAGTACCACACCTACACATTTTTTAAACATCTCCAGGGATGGTGATTCCACCATCTCCCTAGGCAGCCTGTTCCAATGGTTGAAATATTTAATCAAACATGCTAAATGGGTTTAACTGGTTGCATAAGGAATTGCTCACAGGAATTCTTTCACAAGGGCATGGATATTAAAGAGTTTTCTAAGACAGTATTTAGATCATGTAATTGAAGAACATGCCCCTCTACATCTTTTCCCTTATTCTGTGCACAAGAAATTTATCTTCTGTGGCCAGCTCCAGAAGGAAGCTGAGTGCATGGGGTAGTGAACTCCAGGTGGAAGAAAAAAGGTTAATTGCTAGAAAGATGATTTTAAATTAAAGATTTGGCCTTTCCATGATGGAATGAGAAGTTTCCCTCTTAGTTCACTAGATCCTGTTCCCGGGTACGTGATTTTAGATTTCCAGTAGATGACAGGGTACCCAGAGTTTAGCCGTAGCTGTACTGAAGTGGAAGGCCTCATGTGGCTCTATTTTCTATTTTATTAAGCAAAGAACATCAGTTCATTCCAATGCAAAAGAAGCAGAAATGTGGATTTACTTGTCCAAAATTTACTCTGATTTACACGAAGTTGTGAGTTACGAAGGAATTCACCGCAAGCCTGATCTTACTTTCTTTTAAGTGGTAAAGTCTGCAAGTTCCCAATTGCAAAGTTTGCAACAAGTCATGCTGTTCTGGGGACTAAGTTAACAGGACCTGCCAACGGCTTAGAAGGACAAAACAATGTGATCAAGTATTCCCAGAGGGGGCATAAGAAAGCTGTGGAATATATAGAGGCATAATATAGCCCTCCAACCCCTCAGGCAGCTGGGGTCTGACACCTATGTACATACTGTCTAGCTCTGCACGATAGGCCTAGGAATCTGGGGCAGGGGGCGGGGGAAGTTAAGCATTCTAAGTATTAATTTGAAAAAAATTTAGGCTGGCATTTTTTAATGCTTCATACTAAAGAGCTGCAGGCAAAACTGCACAGAAGAAAGACACCATCTCCCATTTGTTCTCTGCTGTCATTCAGCTACCCCTTGACTAGCTTTGATGTGGAAGGGATTGTAATACAGCACAGGTTCCCTGCTCTGACCAGGGCATATCAATATACCTTGAATCAAAAGCAAGAAGAAATTATTTCTTGACAAGACTTATAAAACATTAGCAGACATCTCAGTGAACCATTACAAACCTGAGAGCAAAAATGTATGTCTACTAGCTTCTAAATTAATTGATGGGCCTATTATTCTCCTCACAGGGCGAAAAAGAGATACCATTTCTTGAATTTTCTTATTGGTGTTTCCCTTTCCCTTAGGGGAATGGGACTAATGTTAGGTACATCAATGTAGTTACCACTGAAAATGAGGAACCACATGGAGCAGCTTTTTGGTATGTTGGAGATCACTCATTCCTGACATATAATGAAGTCACCAGCTTTTTTTTTTTCCCCTTTCTTTTTTTTTTTTTTTTGGTCTTTAATTGATCCAACTTTATTTCTATTTTGAAGACATTATCTCACTAGAAAAGTATGAAGATCTGATAAGAATTGAGCCCATTATAGCCAGCCAATTCCATGTAACCCTAGGGCAGCATGCCATACTTTTTTTCATTGGAAACTGGCTTAGTCCCACAAATGGAGACAGGTCAGGGGGAATAATGCCAATACAGAAACATAAGATCTTAGAAATACTGCCCATGTGAACTATGACTAAAAATATTGTATTAAACATAATAGTGTTTCAGGGGAAATTTCTAAAAAACAGTTTAAGTGCAGTAGAGCAGCTCCAACAGGAACAATAAAGAAAGGACCACCTTAGACTTCCAATATCTTCTCTATTACTTGGTACACCCCATGGGATATTGGCCTTTTGCCACACCATTCATGAGGTCAAAATGCACTTTATGCTTACTCCTCAGTGGAAGCATCCTAACAAGCTGCCAGAGAGAACATTCATGTGAACACCACCCCCCTTTCTCGCTTTACATAGAGTAAACCGTGCCTAAGATAGAACAATTTGCTCTCCAGGCTGCTGGTTAAGACAATTCTTTCTGAGCCCTACAGCCTGCTGATTTCAGTATTCCCTTTGCTCACTGGGGCTCTCAGAGAGATGGGAGAATGAGAACATGAAGTTTGAACGTGGCTTTCCTGCCCTTTTTTGAGTACTCTCTTAATCTGCATATATGTGCAGAGAACTAACAGAGCTCAAGGAACCAGCTCCTGTTAAAGAAAGGTTTTTAAAGCACTTTACTGAAAATAATTACAAAATTCAGCAATTAAGAGTACATCATACAAATATTTTATGAAAATATGCATACTACATTTAAAAGAAAAAACGAACAGAAATAGAAGAATTATAATTCAGAAGTTTTTATGTTTTAAGATGTTAGAAAACACTAACAGGTGGACAGTCTGTTAGGG
Organism: Falco cherrug; assembly: GCF_023634085.1. NCBI lineage: Eukaryota > Metazoa > Chordata > Aves > Falconiformes > Falconidae > Falco > Falco cherrug. The sequence continues at coordinate 70,470,136 of NC_073702.1, read as the reverse complement.
ATAAATCTTGCCTAAGCTTTAGATGTTAAGCTGCAAAAGAAATGGAGGTCTCATTGCATTTGCAGATGGGAACTTTGGCATGAATATGAGTTCAATGCCAGATGAAGGCTGCCTCGTGGAAGAGTCTTCTTTTATCACCTAATCACCAGCATTAAGCTGCACTAGTACAAGTATGGCAAATGAATGCATTTAATGTCTGTGGGTGGACTAGATCTGACTTTTGTCCCAATGCATATACTTCATTGTTACCTAAATGAGTCTGGTGTTATTCTGTGGTCACTTTTGTGAATGTGAAGAATTAATAGTTCTGTGAATGTGAAGAATTAATTCAGTGACCATGCCTTTTGATTCCTGTTCTCTGTTCTGACTCAAAAGCCAGTCAAAGTTTGACTAGAGGTCTTAATTTATAAATCTTAGACCTTTAGTATTCTATTTCCTGCTTATTCCTGGAAGCAGTCTTTTTACTTTATTTGCAACACCCTCACCCTTAATCCTAGAACTGTTAAAAGGTTTAGAACTGAAAAAAAAAAAAAATGGAAGTGAACTGGAATATAGCCCCCTGTTTTCTTACTCTAAGTATCCAAAGTTATCTTTTATTTTTTTTATGCCAAAGGACATTAATCTCAAACAGTTCACTTTGGCAAGAAAATTCCTTTCCCATCCCACCCACCACCACCATTTTGCTTTATTTGCTCCAGTGAAAAGAGAAGAAACATTAGCATACAACCCTGAAAATTCATAACTTATACTCACAGAAACCCTGATGGGCAATCAGAGGAAGCTGACAGAGTTTGGGGACTGTTGCCTCCATCAAAGAATGTGAAGACAGAAATAAACAAACCTGTGGGCTCACAGGAAGTGTTTGCCAAAAATCATCTGGGAGGGCAGACAGTGATGACCTGTTCCCATAGATGGTATTACTGTTCCCACATGAGAAGCAATTTTATTTACATTGCATTTAAAAATCGTAATTTGTGTTTTCAAAGCTTATATTCTCTGGGACTGGTCAAGGTCAGAATTCATTGTGGATGCAATACTGACTTTCCTTTTTCCATATTTCTGATGATACTAAGGCCAAAGAGACCATTAGGTATAGTAACATCTGTATTATCTGCTACTAATTTAAGCCACTATGAAGTTACAAATTCTTGCAGGATCATCCTGGCCCATTATGCTACTAGTAGATGTATGCACTCTGCTATCCAATGAAAAAAGTAATTTTTGTGGATACCATTATTTTAGACCCATATTTCAATAAAATTTTATGTTACTAGTTCCCAGAATTTATCCTTAAAGGAACTGGTGTGCCCAGAAAGTGAATGTGCAAAAATTATTTGATACTTTAAAAAGTGTTCCTGGTACATGTCTAATCTAAAACTCATTCCTCACTCTCCTGCAAAACAGTGGTTAGCTCAGCAGAACTAAGAGGTGAAAGAAAGAGAAAGTTATCCTTCCTCAAACGTGCTAGAGACACCATTTCAGTTATAGATACAAAATCATTACTGCTGAACATAAAAGATTAAAAACAACAGAACAGCCTGCCTAAATGTCAAGAGTTTTAGGTAAATATGCAGAGTTACATGTTTGGTAAACCCAGATCTAGATAAAATAAAATATTCTAAATGGTATTTTAGGCAATGATAAGACTGTCATTGTCATTCTAGTTATGGTCAACTAGTACTCAATTATCTTATTGCACTTTTCAGAAAAACCATTAGTCGTGTTACGATTTAAGAAGAAATTATTCCTTTGTACTAACATACTTTTAGGAGGTTTACCACAGAAAAAAAAAAAAACTTACCTTTTCATCAGTTCTTGATGGCTGGAAACTATTTGATTTCCTCAAACCATCTTCCTTCATTCCTTCAAAGGAATTATCTGGACAACAAATTAATTGAAACTGAAGACTCTGCCAGCTGAGTCAGTTCATCCCAAGCTCATTAGACCCATAAATAATTTTTCATCTCTTACCAAATCTAGAAGCACCTGCCAGCATCACAGTGTTGGTCAAGGGTGGCCATCAGTTTGCGGGTGTATGAAGAGGTTCCATCCTGAAGCTGTGATTCATAAAGTGATTCACAGAGAAACATACTTTGTTAGCTGCATTACTCCTCTAACAGCACTGCTAACGGTGACAATCTCTGTCCAAGGTGCTCGCTCCCTGCACCACCTTCCTCTCCCTTCCAGCAGCTGCACAGTGAACCAGGCCAAGGAGCTGATCCAGCAGAAACACAGCTTTCCCAATTAGGCAATTTTCCAGCCATATCACAATTCTGATTCAGCTCTTTTCATGGTTATCCAGTAGAGGGGTATCAATCAAAGGATGGGCACCTCTTAAGAAGGTTTGAGCATTGCTGCAGCCAAATGCTAGATTGATTTTTTACTGATTTCTTATCAGGGAAGCTAAAGCATTTTCTTTCAGTATAGCTTGATGCTACACTAAAACCTTGGCCAAAGCCCAGTAGTGTGGTGAGCTGTTTATCCTCTGGAGAGGTGACAACCACATGTGGTTACTCTTAGGAACATCAGCATTATGACTGGTTGAGGATTAAAGTGGTCAGGAAACAAGAAGGGAAACCCCTTTCTTGTTCATTCAAAATCTGAGGTGGGAGAAAGCAGAAAGAGCAAAATGGAAACTTGGTTTAAATGGCCTTCCAAGGGATGCTTGGACTATAAAAGCAGGGCTCCAGACCAGATCCTTCTTCATAAGTGCAGCATAAAGATATGAAGCTGAAATAGGAGGGGCTGTCATTAAAGAGGGTGTGATTGTCTAACATTTGGCCAGCAAGAGAGTGAAGGCTGAAAGGAAATTCTGGTGATACACTGCTAAATAGATCTGCCAATGGATCTCTTTTCACTTTTATTCACCTGTTGCCATGAAGTTTTCAAACTCACTAGAGCAGTAGGTGATAGGGAGGATGAAAAGAACATCTGTCTTTGTTTTATGGAAATGTTCTGCTGCTAACTACCAATGCCTTCAGTGAACCCAGTAATGAGTCGCTGAAGCAAGCAAAACAAACTTTAAGGAAAATACGTAATTCCAATTTAGAGATTCCAGCTCCTTCTGTGTGAGAACCTTTTGGAACTGAGTTACAGATCTCCTATAGCACAAAGGAATATAAGTGCTGAAGACATAAATCAATCACAGTATTAACAAATTGTCCACATTTTTTAACAGCAAGTCTAGGCAGAATATGTGAAGTTTTATCCTGAGATGCAAAAGAATAATCGATCTACATAAAGACACTATTAAAAGAAGCAAATATTCAGTCATTTAAACAGTATTGAAGCATCTGCACCAAAAGTATACCATCAATACAAACAGACATTTATTTTTTTTTTATCCTTTAAAATCTAAGGGCTCTGAAATATTCAAGTCACACAGACTAATATATTTTGGCTTTTTATAAAAAGTTTGCATGCAATTATGAAAGGCATCTGCTAGTTGCAGACCTACCAAAAGGCCCAGTTTTTAGACTTCTTAGAGCTTTTGTCACCACAATTTTTCAGAAGAACTTTATCAGATTCTCCATTGCTTAGTATTTCCACTGTACTTAAGAGAGTACACAGTAAAAAGAAGCTGTGGAACCATAGTCAGGTTCATGGCCTTATACGGAAGGCTGGACTAGATCATTACATGATCCCTGGCCTTACAAAAGAAAAAAAAAAGTGTTAGAATCTCATCCAAGCAGTTGCAATTCCCGTTTACACAGATTAGTTTAATATCCATGCACTGGTTCTCAAAACTATTATCCCTTACTTCAAGGAGGCAGGGAAATTTGAAACAAATGTAGAAACTATAATTACAAAAAATATATACTTGCCAGCTGGAAAAGAAATGTGAAGCACTCTTATATGCAGAACATACTACTACTACTTCTCTCCCCAGATTAAATACAAAGCAAAAAGAAAGAAGCATATTAGCAAAGTCAAATCTGTATTACCAAGCCCATGGGTAACAAAAAAACCAACAGATCCTGGGAAGGGGGCTAAAAAAAAACTGTTTTGAGGATTACTACCCAAGATGTTTAGTGAGAAAGAAACAAAAGAAAAAAAGCTTATTGCAGACTTCCATTTATTTAGCCATCTTTTTCTGTCTATCCACATCAATAAATTTTCTGGACATACACTTAAACAGGCCAAATTACATTTCTCTGGAAATGTGAAATATTATTAACATGATTAGTATCCATAAGCATGATCCAATGGGATTTTTACCATTAACACATATACAGTACAGATTTTATTTCAACTACTATCCTGAAACAACTAGATAGGGTCTTTTTGTCTTTTCCATTTACCTAAACAGAACTTTTCCTTATACATGATAGAAGTTGACACCACACATTTCAGAAGACACCCTGCAACATGCAGAATCCCCCATCAGGATCTTATCCTTACCTTGGCAGTTAAAGAACTTTATAGTTCAAGAATGTGAGGGATACTTCATCTTCCTTTCTATAGTTTTAAATTGAATTATTGCACTCTGAATGTAATTGCTAATCATATGAAAAGACAGTTTCTCTTTCAACCCCACTGAACGGTTGGTCTTTATCACTTTCTGAACACAGATCTCTGTGCTGCTACCTCAGCTCTAGATTGTCTCTCAATTAATCAAATTGCCTTTTTCACAGAGACACACATGTCTTCCTGAAAGAGGAGTTTGATTTCAGTGAAGTCAGTGCACCCCCTCGCCAAAGAAATGCAGACATTTGTACAGCTATTTGAAAGTATGTGATATTTATCTCACATATCTACTAATATATTTTATCATGGTTTGCTAGGAAAATCGTGGCGTAGTTCTTCACTGGATATAAGTCAAAGCTAATTAATTTAGGAACACGAACAAAGTACCCCAAGGTAAGGCAGTCTGCCAATTTACAGTGCTCTCAGGATGCTCATCAAGAGCTCGTTCAAAGCAGCTCATCCATTGCTGACGACAAGACCATTTCCACAGACAGTAAGCCCTGTGTAACTGGCCCTTAACGCAGCTTAGCTAACCCAGGCTGGTTCAAGAATCCAGTCTCATGTGGACCTCTGCACAACTGCAATAGTTTATCACAGCTGAAGGGTCAGTTCTTAAGGTGTGGGGTTTCTTTTCTATTTTTCCTTTAGAAGAAAAAGAAAAAAAAATATTGCACTCTACAAATGGAGAGAATACAATGCTTAAAGAGTTTTGAGGGGAAAGCCTTGTGCTTTAAAACATGAAAAAGGAATACCAGTTCAAAACCAGGAAACATACACTATTCTGGGCTTGAGCCTGAGGTCCACAGACCTTACAGGTGCTAAGAACATTTTAGACTTTTGGGGAAAGTCAAGCCAGGGCTGTCTTAAATTTTCCTTACATTGTCAACTTTAAAAAAGGGGGTTTCCTCCTCCTGCTTTTAGCCAGTGAGAATTTTCTTTTTCATAAGGGTCATCAGGCCTGTTGGTGTGGAAAATCAGTTTGGGGAGTGTGAATGCCACTGTTGCCAGTAGTCCATGGTGCTGATGAGGAGATTTATATTTGAATATGGTCAGTGTCCTCAGCCTGCAGCTGGAATGGATTATTTCCAACATTTTTTGAAAGGTCAGTTGGTGTGTTTCTGTGTCAGCATTGTCAAGGATTTATGAACAGCAAGAAAAGGTCAATAATGCACACAAAATGGCCTGCCAAAATGAGTTGTGATCTACTAGTGGGTTGTTGCCCTACAAAGTTCCACTAAACTGGAGATAACATACAAAAGAACCCACTTGTTCGTTTACCATGCCATTTGGCAATTGCTCAGCATAGCTCAGGTCTCCTCCTGAGCTAAGAAAAAAAAAAAAGTGGTACTAAAAGTCACAATAGGAAAAATTTTATTATATATCATCTTTATGGTCCATTTTTCTTTCATGTGCTTCCCCATAATAATGTAGTGTTCACTAGATTGTCATGGGTATCCAGGGTATGCATGTTAAAAAGAGCTGATCATATTCACAAATATATTTGCCATTTTAACCCTATTGTTCTATGAGATCCTTAACTGTGCAATATTTTCATTAAAAAGATGCTGTTGCCTGTCTTTCATTAAACTAAGAAAGGAAGAAGTGTAGCAGGTTGGTATTATGAGATTTTTTTTAAAATTACTAGTGAAAAAGGCTAGACTATGTTGTCACATTTTACAATGGTAACCGACAATGGCTGCACATGAGAAACAGAGTGCAGAGATAAACTTCCCTTTATCCCCCCCATCCAGATTGTGTCCAGACCATCACATGTATTAGCAACTGACTGACCTAACCTTCATTAGTTTGGACCCATTTAGCTTTTGGCTCATAGTCAAAATCTATAGCTCTAGCAAATACAGGAGGACTGAGTCACCTGTCAATGCCCAGAGTAACCCACTGAGATCAGACCCAGCATGGCAGCCTTCATCACACAATGCTCATTCTGCCATGCTCATGGTAGCACCATTCTCATGAGTACTGTTAAAAAATGTCAGTCCCCAAAGCAAAGATGTGTGATGAGCACCCAGCTACTCCCAGGACAGGGGCTAACCAAGTCTCAGCACAATTACCTCCTCCTGAGTTGTCACTTCCCTTTGTGCAAAGAGACAAAACCCAGACTCCTCTTCTGTAATCCAGCCAAAAGATTCTGTGGAAAACAACGGAGTATTGTTCCTCCTAAAATCCTTCGCTATTTCCCTAAACATTTGACTATCTTCCCTTCAGATTTTTCCTGCCTCCCTCTGAGCCACCAGAAAGGGCACCTTGCTCTGACACCTCATTTTGGCCTTGGCTGAGATGTCTGAGTGGCTGCTTCTGCTTGGTGACTTGGTCACAGATGCAAAAAGGCACAGGCCCCCAACTAGAAAACATTTCTAGGACATTCCAAGTTGGTTGTTTGTGCCCTGTCCCCCAAATAAACATGCAGAAGTTAGGATATCTACAATGTTTTGCATCAGATGAAGGTCCCTCCCTCAATCTGCTTCCGTTTTATTGCTGTTACTAGATAAATTATGGAATTACATCAAAGAAGAAACAAAAACAGAAATGGCTTTTTTTTCTTCTATATCAACAATCTACCCTTACCCACTTCTGTGTCCTATAACCTTTTCAAGGAAGTCAGATAAACTTTAGATAAGCAATCAGAAATCTCCTGTTATGCTTTCATACTTCAGCTATTGTTTGTACTGCCCCTGTACATCCCAATAACAGGTATGTTTTACCTCGCATCAGAAATGCATCAAGCAGGCTTACTGTGGTGCACTCACCATGGGCTCACATCAGGCAGCACCAAAATGGGGAGAATAAACATGGAGAGAAGCTACTTTTAAATCTCAAAGTAGGACTTCGTTTTGAGTTTTGTTCATCACTGGGATCCATTCCAATTTTAATGAAACAGTATTTCTTGGTAATATTTCCACATTACTGTTCCATCTTTCATTAAAGTAGAGCCAGAAAAGCACTTAAGCACATGCTTAAAACTTCAAAATGCATTCTGAACGTATTGCCTAATTCCTGTGATATTTTTGTTCACTGGGGGTCTTAACAAGTTCAGACTAATACTAGAAATTGGCTTTGATTTAGATAAAAGCATTCTTGTGCTAAATGAGGTCAAATACAACAAGGCCAAAACCTGAAACCTTCACATGTGCTGGGGGAGACAGACACCATCATTCTTCCCTAACCTCGTGCAGTTAAAACATTGGCCACTCAGACGCGATGTGAAGAGGAATTACTAAGTCTGCTAGCTTCCTCGCTGCAGACAGCTGCCCGTTCGCTGGCCTGTGGGCTAGGTCAACTCAGGTGCCAGCACCAAGAGCGACAACTGCTTTCAGCATGGCGACTTGCTGAGTAAAGTGTTGTCCAAAATGAGCTCTAAAAGACTGTAGAAGTGGCAGCGTAACCATTGCCCTATCCAGATTTTTAGGACAGCCCTGAGTCTTTACTTTTATTACTGGCTTCTCTTTGTCAAAAAAAGGGCATTTTGTACTGTGGGATGTAATTTTCCCCCTTACGGACCTCATGTCTTCACATGAAAGCATGGGATTTCCTACGTGGTTCACAAACAGGCCAAATTCTTAATCCAGTTTCAAAATAGTATTTTCTTCAGTAGTCTTTGTGAAGAAGGTTCAGCTCCCGGAGAGCAGGAGTGGGCTATTTTAATACAAAGTAACTCACACCTTTAAAGGGATTCAAGCTGCTCTTTATATATTCCAGAAAGCCTTGCTTCGAATCTCATGCTTCCAGCATCTGCTCCCTATTCTCACCTATTCTCCTTCTTTCACCTGGGGAGTTAGGTAATGTCTGGCCCAAGTACAATAAGGCCCCCACCCCCTTTAAAGACCATCTTATTCTAGTACAACATTGTTTATGGATTCCATATGGTGTATCATTAGTGTTATCCTTGATTCTCTGTCTCTCACTTTCCTCTTGTGCAATAAAAGAGATGAAGTAACACATTGTAAAAGAATGTGTTTGCAAGATAGAATAGACATCTGCCTCTCTACTTTAGAGGCTGCTGTGAGAATACAGTTGCTACCTATTTTGCCAATTTGACCCCAACATGTCTAGGGCCTCTCAGAGCAATTGTGCGTGAACACATCAATCTGTTCATGAGCCATAGCTCTGTGTCTGAGATGGCCATTGATATTATTTTTTTTTTCGCTGTTACTTTGTCCAAAACCTGCCCGAGTTATTGTTGGTACCGTTACAAAAGATGTTAAGGATCTTTTGGGGAAGATATGACCTGATCTTTCTGGAACATTTTTAAAGAGATTGTCTTTCTTTTTTTAAAGAAAATATCATTCTTCCTTTGAGCCAGCAAGCCCCACATGCCCAGGCAAGGCCAGGAAGAAGTCATGTTTCCACTTTCAGAATTGAAGACAGAATGCTTTGTGCATTTCTAAGGAAAAACAACCCACTCCAATTCAACCACATGACTTGCCTTTAGATCTGTTGTGACAGCTTAAAAATTAGTAAGGATAATTTCATCATTAAAACCACCTGCTGTTTGATTTATGACAACTACATAACATCTAAGAATCAGTGAGCACAGTGGATATTGTCAAAAAGGCTCATATTGACCTCTTTTTCTTTACACCATCTTAAGTCAGGAATACCTCTAGTCAATTTGCTGCAATTAGCCTGCTGTAAAATGTACCAGAGGTGGACAGCTTCTAACTGCAGTGGAGCCATCCCCCCCCCACCTTACACTGGTGCGGCTGAGATAGGAATCAGGCACAAAGGCTGCAAAACTGGTCCTTAACCACACACTGTCAAGCCTGACAGCATTTGGAAATCTGTTTGTATATCTCATTACATTGCCTCTTTGCCACAAGGCCATTGTTTAAAAAAAATTATAAAATAATATGTCTTCTCTTATCATCACATAGAAAAGGATATAAAAATATAAATAAAACTGAAAGCATCAGTCTTTCTGGATTATTTGAGAATAACCTCATATTAATGAAGATATAAACAGTATGCTTTAATAGAACCTGCAGCACAAACTGTTTGAAAGAGAAATTATTATTTCTCTTCCATTTCCTGAGTAATCAAACTTGAAGGCAGGTCTTGTGTTACTTCACAGACATAAGACAAAGACTGTTTTAAAAACACTAAATCTGTTCTTTCCTCTTCGCTGAAGATCTGCTGTTTCACTGGTTACTCAGGGAAAACTATTGCTGGTGTTGGTGAAATATATTTGGACTGAGGGGTGCAGAGGTGGGCGTACTTGTTATAGTGCTAAAACTATCTTTCTCATGCAAAAGATAACCAATCAACCAACACAAATGAATAAAACCTTACTAGTTGCCAGCAAGTCCACTGAATCTTTCTTCTTAAGTTAGAGGAAGCTGAAGTATCTGCCTTCCTGTCAACTTCATTTCATGGTCTTCTATCTTCCTCCTACAGGTATCCATCAATTTCCAGCCAGAATGTTCTGTGTGCCACTTTTTTGCATGTGAACGACTCTTGCCTTATTTTTCTCTCTGCCTTCTGAAATCTCTATAATCTGAATTTATCTACAGGGTGAGAAAGAAAGTAAATTCAAATCTGTGGGAGAACCAAGGAAGTTCCCTCAGATCATCTTGCAGTTTTACAGGTAAGACTGGCCAAGACCATGACTAGATCCTTCACAACTGCAGCAGCCAAACAAATACACTGTTTCCAGGGAATGCAGGTGTACAACTAGCAAAGCATTCTCCATTCACTAGAAGAGGAAGCCCTTAAGAAGGACAAAAGACTGCATGTGGAATATGGTACAGTGGGAAAGACACTAAAGATCTTAACCTAGATGCACTCATATAAGCATTGAAAAACCTCAGGTCACCTCAGGTGTTTGTTATTATTTTAATATCATTGCCTCTGACTGACAGTAAAAGTGAATTGGAAGAGTATGTTTGAAAATCCTTATGTATAATACAATTATGCCAAAATGTATTTGAACCTCTATACTTGTAAGGGTCCGCTCATCATTAGTCTGGAACTGATATTTGGACACTGCTTTTTGCACTGTTTCATTTGAACTAGATAATGGTAAAGTCTTCTTTTCTTCAGCATACTTTGTGCAGTGTAATTTACAGTGCTATGCAGATGCTGGATCATTCGAATCTCCATTCTGTTGCACATAATTTACATTGCCGGTGGCAAATAAAAAGATAAGTGCAATCCATATTGCAAATGTATCCTACCATTGTGAATTTGCATGCTTTATCCTTGTTCTTCACCTCGTGGAATTTATGTGGTCATTGTAGCAATGTCCGATATCACAGTGAATATCCTCTTATCAGTCATGTTTGGATTTTAAAACTAGCTCTTTCTATATACATCATCATAGCAGTCTTCACTATCACTCTAAATAATTTGAAAGCTACAGTAAAAAAATCTGCAGAGCTGACATATCACAGTAGAAGTAAGGACACTGCTTGAAAATAGACATGTAATGTTTCCTCTTATTTGATTCATACCCAGGCAAGCAGTTCTAAGTCAGATGTTTGGGGGTTTTTAATTAAATCACTTTACAAATTTAAATCCATTTGTGTTGGGATATTTTTTAACTCAGTGACACTTTTATGTGGACCGTATAGCTCTTTTGAAATATTTTCAGTTGAGCATCAGTGTTTCACCATGTCAACAAATGTTCCCCTGATGCAGGAGACCATCTAGTCTTTCAAAGCTCAGACACATAAATTAATCTTCCAGCTATATTTGAATCAAAGTAACTTTAAATACAATAAAATACACAGTTCTAGGAGAAGATAACCCACAGAACCTCACTCTCTAAGGTCTGGTTTCTTGTGCCTTGAATTTCCATGTTCTGATGTTGTGTAAGATGAAAGCCTGTGCTTCACTTTACTTGAGCACAGAAGGTCTTGGCTCTTTGTAGCATCCTATTTTTTTAAAAAATGTGATAATTTAGACTGATGTCTCTTTTGAAAACTCAGTTCAAATAGGCTGAAGAGTTGCAAAGATATTAAGGATGAAGTAACTGACAGACGGACAAAGAGACAATGTGGTTGCATGAACTTCATTCCCATAGGAAACCATGACAACTAGAAAGAGAGATTTGGAGATCTTTAGCTGGAGCAAGTCGTTACAGCTTCACTTACCTCAGTGAGATGGAGTGACCTGCTAAGAATCTGAGCGGTAAAAATAGATAGCAATTAAAATGGAAACACTGGGCTGGGCAAACTCTGCCTGAATGTTCTCTCTCCTCTTCACCTCCTTGTAATAAAAATACAGTGCAATTGAATATGAAGTTCTTCATTATATTCATAAAGTAGCATGGTTTTAAGTGGGCATCAAAAACAGCACTTTAAAACAGCAGTTGTAGAAGTACCTTGTAATCTAAATACAGTACATTCTTTTTGGCATAAATGAAAAGTTCAGTTCTTACTCTTGACTTTTTGAAATTATTTTTATAACACTGCAATTCCAGTGCAGGAAAATTACATTTAAGAAATGGAAATTAAGATCCTCTGTTTATTTATTTTCTAATCACTTTTCCATATCCTTCTTACAAACTACCAAAAATGTTTACAGTAATTGCTAATGCTATAAAGCATCTGTATTTGGCCCCTCCCTGTGAAGCCATTACCTAACCAAGTGCCACATAATTAAACAAATAAACAAATACCAAAATATGATCCATTGCTGTTGTGTAAAAAAGGAAAATATTAACCAAAGTCTGTTTGAAAAACTTTCATGTGATCAATCACAACTTGTTAAAAAGTCAAATGAGTGAATGTTTTCATAGAAGCAGAAAACAGAGAATTTCAATCTCTTTTAAATTCTCTCCATAAAAAATAACCTCTTAAATTAATTTGATGCAGTACATTAGTCAAACATTGTGGATTAATATACAGAACCTGTGACGTGTTGATGTGGGTAGTGAGGGAGTTGTTTAAACTACAGAAGTCTTTAAAAACTTCCTTGCCCTGGCAGAGTGATCTCAGGTGGGATGTTAAATGTATGCTCAGCCACCGGCTGCAAGTAGTCACTAAAGCAAACACCAAAGCACCCTGGTGAAGGCAATTTCAGCCTCAATCCTATCAGCCGACACTTCTGCTCAGTGACCCTCTCAGGTCTTAGAAATGGTCTTTTCAGATTCCGGGTCTTGCTGTATTGATTTCAATCAGCAGCTTTTCCTATGAGCCCCGCTTTGAAATAGACCTGACAGAATTTCTACTCTCTAGCCCAAGTTTTATCTCTGGGGTTTTATTCACATTTGACATCGTTCAGCTAAATGACAAGTGAGGATTTTGTGTGCACTTGTTTTCCTACCCACATTTTTTTTTAATTATGTTTGTTTCAAACAGGAGTAAATCTCTTTGTTTACTTACGCTTTCACTCGCTCCAGCAAGGGAAGCAGACTCAGCTGCCTCAAGTGTTGTTTTCAAAATGTTTTTACATTTTTGGCCATGCTTCAGTGGGACCAAAGCATTTCTGTCAACGACTTCATTAATGTCAGGATTCTACCCCTGGCTTTTGAATGCCAGCAGCACCCCGTCGGAGGCTCTCTCACTGCTCAGATCCCCACGCTTCCCCTTTACCCTTACCCCAGCAGCACAGGCTCCGACAGCCCGCGCACCCCTATGGCACAGGCTGGCCAGGGACCAGGCAGCTGCTGCTCTGCACCAGGAGCCAGGAGGGGGGCAGAAGGGTGGAGAGTGGGCGCTGCAGCCCATCACACCTCTCCCTCGCCAGAGGCTGCATCCACTGCACCACACCGCCAAAGGCGCCCAGCAAAGCAGGCTGGAGGCAGGCAAAGTCCCTTAAACCATGTTTGCACCTTCTTACTTCTATAACTCTTGGCGTAAATTAGAGCACCCTAAAAGGGCACAAGATGGTTACGATTTGGGAGAGGGGGAAAAGGGTATTTCATATAGTAGAAAAGTTTCAAAGTTTTTCTCTTTTTCTGTTGTTTTTTTGTTGTTGTTGTTGTTGTTGTTTCTTCTTTTAAATGAAGAAAGCGATCAGGAAATCCTCAGCTGAAACTGAGAATGGGTTCCTGATGGCTGGATGGATTTTGCCAAAATCCATTTTAAGGTTTACTTTGAGTAAGCTCAAATCAGGTTGCCATATGGAATTACTCCATGCAGCAGCCTGACCCAGAGCAAAACTGAACAAAGCTGAGATTATTTACTAAACTCCTAAACTGCTGGCTGTTTTGCAACTCTCCCACACTGGATCTAATTCCTTAGGTAAATAAGCACATATTAAGTTAAAAACCCAAGTTAACCGATAGGCCAAATAGTTGTACACAAGGTAGGCTGTTTGATGACACACAAAACGCAACCATGAGTCAACATTCATGCCTCAGACTGTCTCAAAGCTTGCTGGCACCTGCAGTTTAGCATATTTACTGCTGTAGCCGAGAAGATTGATCACAGGAAGCCAAAGCTGTTCAGTTAAAAAAAAATAAGAATCAGCTGTTTTCTATGAGCAGTCTGTCAGATAACCAGACTAATGAAACTGTGGGCATTTCTCTTGAGCTCAAGAAACATTCATGCTGGAGAGGATACTGGAGTCATTCTAATACTTTGCAGTTGTTTTGGAGGTTAAATAGAAAGCGGCACAGAAGAAAGGTTTTGCCTTTGTGATTGAAGAAAGGCAGAAACATAACATCAAAATGCACAGTTGTGCCCTCAGCTAAAATAGTCATAACACTAATACTGTATTTTTCACCTCACTGATGCACTCCAAATTGAAAACACAAAAGATGTCTTTCACTAATATTGTTAAAAAAAAATAAAATACAACTGTCCCACAGAGAAACCAGCCAGACAAAACACAGTCCTGCTTTTGTAAAAATAATTCATAACCTGATGAAATGTCTTGTGTCAGAATCAAAACCAAGAAGCTTCATATGAAAAGTGGATCTGACTCCTGTTAGGACTGCATAAGCTGCTCTACCATCTTGGCTTTCCCCATCCTGGGCTCCAAATGAATGCAAAGGTAAAGGGGAAGCAGCAAAAGGCTCAGCACATGGTGATCTTAGTGTCCTTTGACAGGACACATCACCAACATGGAAAACACCGACATTCACGCATGGGCTTTTGGTTAGCTTCTACATACAGACATGGTTTCGCCAGCTGCCCCACTGTCAGTGCAAAAGGGCATTCCCACAGGGGCTGCCTTACCTGGCTGGATACAGGCAGGACTCTACTGGGCAAGCATTTCTTCTGCCCTGGTGAGAACAGTCTTGTGGATGTTTACTCAAGTTTTGCTGGGCAGTGTGGGAGAAAAAGCATAGTTTCACATCTTCTGGTACCTTCTTCCTTTCATTTCTTACAATTTGTGAAGCTAATAGCACGGAAGAAAGGTGGCAGCCTAGCCTAACCTGCTTTACCTCACAAGACACAATACTAATGTAAAAAAGTGTTTTTAAATGGTGGTGAGATGCTCACCACTATTCCAGCACTCTTGCACTTGTAAACTCACTACAAGCCAGAGGGCCATTGTTTTTCATGTGACAGACATGTAGACCATCATGGTAGGTAGCACAAATCAGTGTAGCCTCAAGGCCACTCTAGCTAGTCCCAAGAGGCTGACCGTTTCAGAGCTACCTCAAGCTTCAAGGGACATAGAAGGTGCCATAGGAAGGTTCCAGTCTGCCCTTTGAAAGTGAATCAAATCATCTCTGGCACTACATCTTGAGGGGAAATTGAAAGTGTCCAGCTTAAAAAAGGAACCTTAAGCTTTTTTCACTATTTTGTCATGTTTCTCCTAACCAAAAAAAACCCAACAAACAAAAAACCCAAGTAAATGTAGCACACTTGATAATATACAAGTTTATCTGTTGGCAGCACAGCTTTGGCATAATTTCCAAATACATCATACTAACAATTCCTAGGAATACTGCTGGAAGTGAAAGATGGCTCCTGTATGACATTTACCATCTGATACGTTGGGTACCAAATAGGGGAGCTGATAGCCAGTTGAAAGCTTTGAATATGCTGATACTTTCTGGGGTTTATTTTCCAAGCCTCATTTTATGCTCTGCATTTCATATTAATGTTATTTTTGTTATAGAATATTTTTATTTATAGATTAATAAGAATATAGGTAACAGGTGACAAATATAGATAACATCATAAAAAGGACAAAGCTGATGACAGCTTGTGATAATAATGGACAAATTAATAAGAATGATATGAACTGTAATAATGAAATTTTAATTATTTGCATGTAATTTAATGCATGCTTAGACAAAGTTTCCCTCTGAGGTTTATCTAATAGTAGCTTTTGTTGTTATTTTCCAATACAGGCATACATCCTCTGCTCTCACCTTTTATCTTCATGTTCTGTTTGCAGGCCAAGAATGACAATATTTTGCAATGCAGCTAAAGCAGTATGTGTATTTAGTATGCTGAAGGCATCTATCATCTTTTGTCTGTAGCTTTTCTGAAAAGTTCATCACCTCCATTCCCTCAACCAATAGCTTTCTTGTAGCAGAACTAATGCCTGTGAGGAAAAGATTGCAGGGTCCTCAGTATGGCATTTTCACCATCTGTATAAAAAAGGGAAAGGGGAGTGCAAGTGATGGAAACTGTTGTCAGATGATAGCTATTTTCCTCATGAAAAGGAAAACACAATTTTCAGGATCAACTGAGGACACTTGCTGGACAAGCTAGATCACAGGATTTGTGAAATCACAGGCCAGGGCTTGGGGCAGAAAGGAGGAAAGGGAGATGGAAGGGGCAATGCCTGAGAGTGCCAAAAATGAGAGGAGTTTGGGAGAAAGGTAATGACAGACTCTGGGCAGAGAGAGATGTCTGTGAGGATGAGCAGGCTTGATGATGGTGAAGCCCAGCTGTTTCCATGTATCTTGTCATGTATTCCAGTCTTGTACCTGACCTCTGGACCATAGTCCAGAGTGTTGTATGCATGCTTAGTGAAGCTCCATTTAACATCCATGAAGAAACCATGTAGTCTGTCAGGCTTTGCACTGTGGTGCATAGCCCTTTTTATTCACACAGGCACACCAGGCTGCATAGCAGCAGGCTATTTGTGACCTTCTGACAGTCAGAGAAGTTGTATCAAATGAAATTGCTGATGCCGAAATCTCTGATGGCCACCATATGGGGATAGAGGAAGTTCCTGATGGTATCACACACTTTTATTACAGTGGCCATGACAGCAGATTTCCTCACTGCAGAGCAATTTGCCAATGAGCCTAGGAGTCAAGAATGCATAGAGCCTAGTGGGCAATGGGTACTCTTTATGGGCTAGAAGAGCAGTCATAGATATGGCAGGACTTTCAGCGCATAACAGTGAGGATGATACTGAGTTTTGTTGCGGAGCTAAGCATGGAGAAACTAGGACTACTGCTGTCCTATGGAGGAAAATATGGTCCCATGAGTGCCTATTGATCTCGGTGTCTCTTTCAGTATGGGCTTCAAAGGCAGAGAGGTAGGTCAATAACAGGCACTTCTGAAACCCCTCACTCATGCATTTAAAAATAAAAAGAAAAGAATGAAAGAAACCCAACACATGTTTTGCACAGCTAAACAGCATCATTTGGGGGAAAGATGACACCATTTCCTGCCTGCATGGAAAGCCAGGGCCAAATTCAGGCCAAGGAGAGGGGAACTGCCTAAACTACCCTGTAGGAAATGCTAAAATTATGAACCGTGTTCAAACATCTAACTCAATACTGCAGAGTATTGCCTAATCCCAGGAGCTTCTCCAAGAACTGAGTGCCTACGTCCATGCAGGAACATAGGACCAGCGACACAATTTCATCTCTATTTTATGCAATTAATTTCCTTGAGATCCAAAACTGACTCTTCAGTGCATCTCACCCCCATCACTGCTGCTTATGCATTTTGCTCTGAGTCTTGAGAATGGAAAATAAGTGAGCAACCATTGTATCCTGAGAAAGCTGCTTTCTGATCCAACCACCGCATCAGGTTCCCATTACTCTGACACCATCAGTCTCGCATTTGTTCACTTGCAGAGAAGACCCTCAGTGAGAATGACTGAGAGGATGGGTTTGATGGCTCAGAAACCGCTCCAGAAAGTGAACGCTGTGACCTGAGTTCAAAAAGACCTAAACCCCAGACCAGGCAAGAGTTGCAGCCACTAAGCCGCTGCAGTGTCTCATGTTTTTATGGGTCAATTGAACCATACAAGCACACAGACCCAACTAATAGCCAGCTCTCAGGTCTGAATGCAGTTTAGCACAACTTCTGGCCTATTCCTTTGTCATAATACTGCTCTTTGTCTGTGTATAGTATTTTAAGCACCTAAGGGATGTTACGCTCCAAGTCAGCAAGCTGATTTAGCTGATGCACAGGGGTGGTGGGTGGCTTCAAGAAACATGGCAGACTATTCACAAAGTAGACAACCTTAACTAAGGCCCTGTGAGTCGGCTTTTCTTGATTCAAATAGTATCTGAGCAGATTCAGATGTCTTTCTTAAATGCGGTAGCAGTATATTATCTGTGTCTCTTCATATTTTGCTAAACTTCATTCAAGATTCTGAGAGCACTTAGGATTCACAGGAATCAAAGTAACTTACCTTTACTGTGTCCTCTCCCACTTCTGAGAAATGCTACCATTAATTAAAGTGAATTCCTGACAATGTATCCTACATAGGACAAATCTTAGTTTAAAAATGTAGAAGAACAGACAAAAATTGCATATTAGTAGCTATATTTTAAACCAAAAAAAAAATCTTCACATAATAAATACATCTTATGCACATTAACTTCAAATTTACTTCAGAAAGCTATTTACAATATAAATAATTATAAATGGGAACACTTTGCAAGATATTGTTGACATAGCTAAATTGTGTTTCCTACATTACATTCCAAAGGAAAACTTCAAATTACAGATGTTATGCTACAATGTCACTAGACCTTATACATTGCAAGGCATGGGATTTGAAACACTGGCAATCGGTGTCTTTTTTTCCATAAATATAACCCGTTGGTTTAAAGGAAACATGAAATGCTTCATTATGTCTCAAGTGCTTTTTTTGCTAGATAAATAGTTTTATGCATTGAAAGATCTACCTTGGGAAAAAGTTGCAGTGCCTTAAAAGTACTTTTTCCAATAGACTTTGTTTTCTTAGAGATGTAAGGATGCCAACATTTTGTAAGTGAGCAAGATTATTTCTTGCATTTCTAATCTTCCCACTGTATCGGTAGCTGAAAAGAAAAAAAAATCATGCAGTCCAAATTGCAATAAATAAAAATGTTTTAAAATTGTCTTTTGAATCCTACAATAGGTAATCTTGAGAAATTCAGTCTTGAGAAAGGGGAGTTAAATAGTGACTACAACCAGACAAAAAGCTTTGCTTCTTCCTGTATTTGATCTTGCCTTTCAAATACAGCTTCATAGATGGAGTCATAAATTACCTCTTTTCAGAAAGGGATGTATTCCTAGCAACTCAGAGCCAGATTTATCCACAGAGTTTTTGTATACATCAGTTAAATGCCACAGTGAAGTTTAACCTCACAACATATTTTTTTTTCATTAATAAATGCTCTAAGGAAATATGAAATGGAGTCACACTAGTGCTCTATCCACTCTGAACAGAAGACTATTTAATTTTTTGGCCTTCAGAATAACAGCTAAACCCTCAGCTACACCTCTAGCAGGCTTTACTAACACCAAACTGAAGGGTTATAATAAAAACTGGAGGGTTTTTTGTTTTGTTTTTTCTGTTGTTGGTTTTTGGGTTTTTTCAGTGCACAGAGCTGAAATATTTAAACCTCAATACTAAATGCAAATAAAGTAAAATAGGTCCTCCTCCGCACTGTGGAGGTATCTAGAGTTAATCCAGTATACCTACAGGAAAGCATGTTCATCCACCATTGTTCCTAATAACAAAGCCTGTATTGCCTTAAGACCCTTAGGTGTTTTCAGTAAACTTGCAAATCATGGAGAGACCAGAGCCTGAATCCATTTACTACCAGACATTAACTATAGCCACCTTAAAATAGACATAGCTAGGTCTGATCCTGGAACTGTATGCTATAATCCCCATTATATACAGCTTTGTATGCAGAACGTCTGAAACCAATGTGTGTGCTATAGCTTTGTTCCTTGACTGAAAGGTTAACTGACCTTTGGAGTAGCCAGTCTGATGTTCTGGGGTGGCTGCACCTCTTCCAGAAATGCTATGTGACCTTTTATTTTTTCCAGCTCACTCAGGATGTTCACATAAATGAACATATGGTGGTTGACATACTTAGGGACATTAATGAATAAATGCTGCACATCCAGAGATAAAAACAAGATTCAGATTAGAGTGATTAAAAGAGTTTAAAAGAGCAAAATTTCACTGTGTAACCTATGGCAGTGTTGTGGACACATCAGCAAAAGCCATTCAAAGCTTAAGAAATACTTCTGGGGCTCTTCAGTGCAGGGAGATGCACTCATTTTTTCAAAGCACGTATAAATAACCTCTATTACAGAAACACAGCCATTACAGCTATTACCTTCCATAGCTTCCATACTCACATCTTGAGATTTAAAAAAAAATAAATAAATTACAACCCCCAAACCTATTGACACTTCACAAGAAGTCAGCTTTTTTGCCCTTACATATATTAAGTAGTAGCTTACTCCACAAATATTCCCATTTGAGTCAATGGGACAAATTGCTGAGTAAGGTTCTTCTATTTTAACAATTGCTTTGCAAATTTGTCCAAAATTACAAACTCCATGCCCCTGGGCTGCGATTTTGTATAGAGGGGTTTTTTGCTTCTTTAAATAAGACATATATCAAAATCATAATGCATAAAAATCATAACACACCATCCACTGATATCAGTAAGAAATGGTTTGAAGGACCTGTGGTCACTCTGTATTTGGAGTAGCTACAAAATATTAATTTGGTGTTAATAGCAAAACAGTATTATTTCAGAGAAATGATACAACACAGCAGTTTATATTGTTTCTGTTCCAAAACACAACCTACATACCTCATTTGAAGTGGTAACCTTTAGCTAATGTGATACATTGGAAATATATTTGGTAGAAATGCCTTGCATTTTTCAGTTTTGCAAAATATCTCATCTTATCTGATTTAGAAAACAAAGAAACAAAAAAAAGAAGATGATATCCTTGAAGGATACTAAATGAAAAGTTGAATTAAATAAATATATACTAGAAAAAATAAGCTTTATACCATATTGAAAAGTACATGTAATATGAGCTGCAGTGATATTATATGCTAGAATTAAGATTGCAAACTTACTTTCATGTAGCATGCGGAGTCTAAGTCTACATTTAATGATTTCTGTCAATTGAGAAGAAATTCCTGGCTATCTAAAGAAGCAAGATGGCAAATTAGCTGACAAAAGGCATCTATCTCTAGCAGGTTGTACTGAAGTGCTAAGGAGTGCCAGTTGCTGGAATCCCATGAGAAGAGCGAGCATCAGCCTTTGCTTGTAGCACAATGTGGCTGCATGTACAGACTGCTGTACTGATATATTCCATTCATTACAGTGCATTTTTTTACATTTGTCATTGTTGTGGACTGGAACTATTGAAAATAGGATCAATAACTACAGGTTGGGAAGTTTTATTTCACTATCACAATAGATAATAATGGGGAATTTTTATTGCATAGCACACTGGCTTTTTTTCCTAGGTGAAATCATATAGAGTATAAGCATCTTATATTGTACCTGGGGTTTTTTTTGAAAGTGCAGAATGCGAATACAACCGTGCCCAAACTGTGGTCTCCTGACTGCTTGTGGCCATTAGATGATAGCCAGGGAACTGCAGCTGGTCTGCAGAACTCTATTAACTTCTAATGAGAAGATTGATAACAAGAGTGCTTGGTGATCCCAAGAAACTTGAGTGCTGACAAATTCCCATTCATCCAAACTGTTTAGGAAACTCTTCTGTAATACAAAATAATATTGACACTTAGACTTATTTTTATATGTACTAGTAGGGATAATATGATACCATGTACCTCTACTCTAATTCGCTTTGCAAATTGTATTTTAATACTGTACAATGAGACTCCAAATACAAGTTTATTCATATTATTCATAGGAATAAGTGAAATAAATATGTATCCAGAACTAGATTTATCAAAAATACTTTTTCATTCCTATGCTTTAGGAATATATACAATTGTTGGGCTGAAAGAAGTCCATTTTGGTCCATTCCTTCCTCTGAGTTAACAGTTGTCAATGTTTTACTTCCCCTCAATTATTTGTCTTGCTTTTATCTTAAAACAAACAAACAAACAAAAATCTCTAGCTGCTTCTCTTTATGACCTTTATTGTTCATTTGGCAGTTAGTCAAATAAACTTCTTGCCAAATCATTTTGTTCTCATTTTGCCTTGGCTAACATTCAATGCCCTGTCTCTCATTTCTGCCACTAGTTCAAATAGTTTTAGACCATTATTTATATCTCCTCCGTGCAGAGCTTGGTGCACACCAGTGACATTTTCCCTTTCTCTTTTCCCTTGCAAAGATGACAGACCCAGTTTATTTAAAGTTTTTATTAGATCTTTCAGTCTCTTTATCTTTTGCTGAGCTCTGCTCCACCTTTTCTATTATGAGGTTTAGATAATAAAGACCAGACTGTGTTGCCCTTCCTTGTGTTCAACGTACATTTCATCAGGAGTGATCACACTGCAGTCAACAAAGATTGCTTATGGAGTAAGGTACTACTCAATTCAACATTCACAATCTGCCTTGGAGTGATCAGGACTATACACAATATTCCAAGTTCAGAGAGGTAATTTCCTCTGCTTTCAAGTACATCTCTACTTACGTGGCTTAGAATGTTATTATTTAGCTTTTGCTTCTGATTAGTTTTATTTGAAAATAGATATTTTTAACCCACCCATAGCATGCTGGTTTATATTTAGTCCCATTGATGACTCAGTCCCATATGTCGAGCTTCTTAATGTTACAAATGAAGCTAGACTTAGTGCTGATCTCATTTTAGTAACCACAAGTCCCCTTAACTCCACATTGGTGTAATAGGGAGCAGTGGTCCTGCTCCCATGGCAGTCAACTTTGAGACTTCATATAAATGCCATACAAAGAAGGACAGGTCTACCAATTGTGCCTACAAATGCCCTATTTTACTCTTTTTAGCATATGCTTTTTATTTACTCTTTTCCAAACAATTAGTGTCTCTTCGTTCATGAGATTATTAAAAATTGCAAAACGTTTCTCTGCCTCTTTTGATGTCTTCTATAAGTCTAGGACAGGCCCCGATAACATCAGCATTCTTAAGACAACTGAATTTCTTGGAACCCTGACTTTCCTCAGTATTTTTTAATGAACATATGACCAATTTTGATACCCGTAATATGTTTTGATATTCATTAAATTTTCTGCTGCAAGTAAGAAAAGAATGCCTATCTCTTTTTCAAAGTTATACCTATTACTTCACTGTATGTCCGACAGAGCAGTTACAAATTTCTATACTTTCTTAATTTACTCCAAAACTTTATCAGAAGTAGGACAAACCACCATACAGTTTCTGTCTATTCTCATCTCTCATATTTTCACACTTATGCAATTGCATTTGCATTTTACAGCAAAATTTCTAGATTCTACTGAGTTCCTTCTGTGTTTCAAATTAATACTTCATTATTCAGCCACTTAGAACCACTTTTCCTGTTTTTATAATATTACTAAATGGCATACATAGCTATAGGGTTAAATGTGTTTATCTTGGACCACTCCTGATTCCAGCCTATTCTCCCCATTTCTCCTGACAATTTTCTTTCATTTCACTCCACTACCCACCTTGTGCAACCTTGCAAAAATATGAGGACAATCTCCCATCTCTACATCAAGACAACCAAGCCCTATGTGTTTCTCAAAAGTACACTGAGAAAGGCCCTCTTTCTTTTAAATACAGTAGAAGTAAATACTTGATTGTACTAATCATAAGGATACTGCTCATTTGACTCCTTTCAAATCAAGCATGTGTAAATAACTATGCATGTGAGTACACAAGGAAATAACAATTTGAGTTCTCTCTTCTTTCTCCCCTTTTTGATTTTTGTATTGGTTAGCCATGGATGCTTTATACCATGGAGCAGCATAACATACTTGGCCATTAGGGAATAAACAGATCACCAGAAGTACACTTTTTGTTGTGTATTTCAAAGGAACACATTCCAACTTTCCGCATAAAAAGAGTGCATAGCAGTTTTGTTGGCTGGGACCTGTGGTGCACATGCAGTTCAGAAGGGCTGCCCTTGGCAGTGTTTCCAAACAGCCAGCTCTTACACAATGCACACAAATTGCTCTGCTATCTGCCCCAAGCACTCCCTGCCTAGACCTTTTCCATCCTTCTCATCTTGCATGGCACCAACGTTGAGTTTAGCTCCACTCACTCTAACCTGCATGCCAATGCATTTTTATTTTTAAAAAGTAATGTGTGTTAACTAATTTAGCCCCTCAAACCTTAGATTATTCTTTGTAGTGCACTGTGTTATATCAAATGCTGGTAACGACAAGGGCATGAAAACATATAATATCTTCCAATTAGATCTCAAAGGTTACTTTTTAAAGCACAGAAGTTTTTAGAAAAAAAGTGTCAGCTTCCATTGGTTATTATAACAGATGTTCCCTTGTGTCCTTGTGCTGGATCTTGCTGCATCCTTAAGTGAGAAGTCACATCAAAGTGTGATCCATTACAGCCTAGTGAATAGTTTCTAATGGTTTCAGTGTCATATAGATGCTCCAGGGCATATCCAGTTAATGTGTAAGAATGCTTATCAAAGTACTGCCTGTGGGAGCTGTAATAATTTGGAGAGGCTGCTGGGTGATCCCCTGGGGTTTGATGAGGAGACACATCTGAATGCAGGTAGTCTTTTGCTAGTACCAAACTAGATTTTGATATTCTGTCAGAATTAGGGCTGCTTATCCTAGACAATGTTGTGGGGCTGTTGTCATAGTCATTTTCATGTGGGCTCATGATCTTTCCATCTCGTTGCTGGATGTGTTCACAGGGAGGAGTGTTGGCAACCATCGGGACGCGGCAGACATCCCCTGCCAACTGCTGCTGAGGGTAATTTGCAAAACAGATAGCATGCTTCTTCCCTGTGCCATTAATGGAGATCAGTGGATCAGGAGTCGTTTTCCGCAGTTGTAGTCTGTTTTCTTCCTCTTTAATCATTTGCTGGGTGGCTCTTATAAGAGTTTCAATTTTGCTAGGTTCGTGTGGACTGCTTTGATATTGCTCAGCACGGTATCGGTCACCTGATTCACTGGCAGAGCCAGGATCAGGTGAGCTAACAACACTGTCCTCATCCCAGTGTCCTCTCCCTAGGAAAGATAGAAAGGAGACAAGCATTGAGATTGAAGGAGACAAGCAATCTTAAAGAACAAGTACCCTGAATCTTATTTTACAGACAGAAAACCAAGACAGAGGCAAGTGACTCATAACAAAGTCACCAAAAATGACTGTGGTAGACCCCTTGCTTTTCAGTGACAACCTCTAGTTTCCAATGTCTGCACATGGAACAAGTGACCTAGCTGAAAATATACGAAGCAGAGGTCTAAGCACCTCAACACAGAAATCCAGTGCCACCTGAGATGCTCTAGGGTAACCAAGCTTCTGCACGGGCCCAGCAGGTATGGCACCAGCTCTACAGGAACTCTATGTCTTCTGGAGCAGCTAGAGGCTAGGCAGGGCACTATAGGGCATGTCAAAGTGCCCTCAGCACTGACCTTCAGGCCCTGACCCCTCACTACCTCTTTGTGTCAACAAAGTCTGAGTGAATTGGTACCATGATGAAAACAAAAATCTCAAGGAATTACAAATGTACATCATTCCAACGTATCTTCTGAGGCCTTTCCAGGAGCTAAAACATAAAGACAGCATTGTGGAATAGCTTGTGGCTCTATAGTGACTTTATGCAGGTTACACAACAATAAATAAACACAGGTAAGGAAGTAGATCTTTAGAAGCATAAGAACCCATAGCTATTAAACAGGGTTACTGTACAAATGCGATGTCATATCCCAACACATAAATATTTGCCATATAAAACTTTTAGAATGGGAAAATATAACTGTATTTGAACCTCTCGTTAAAAAATAAGGCCCACAGACATATCAGAGAAGGTGTTCAGCTTGCATATATCTGAAAGCACAGAATCAGACCTGTCAAACCTCACTAGGAAGAAAGCGAGTGAACCCTAAACCTGAACAACCAACTAAGGCCACACGATAATAAAGTGCTTGATAAAGGATTTGCTGAGATACATACCTGCAGGAGGGCATGCGTTGGACTTACAAAAATTACTTAACGATGCCTTTGCCTCAGCACATGCAAAGTCCTCTTTGGAGATGAGGCCCATTGGGTTGGTTGACCGGACTCCTCAAAGGAAACCCATTTTCAGACTAGCACGGTTTTCCCTGCTCTGCGTTTGATCAAGGCATACAGATCTGCCCAGCTACCACTGTGTGGCAGAGTTCATGGCAAAAATCAGTGATGGGCTTTTATCATAAACATATCCTGCCATTTGTTGGTGGAAGTACTACACTGTTCAATACTCATGAGCATAAATTTATCCTTCACACCTTTGTAAGATCTGGACCCAAAACACCAGGGCCTGGAGCTGGAAGGGAGCTCCAGCCATCCACGCACACAATAGGTCCAGCACACCATGACACACTGTGGAGCTGGTTGGCCGCAGCACTAAACCATATGCTCAGCTTGTCTCACTGCACAGACCATATCTGCAGTGTTCCAAACTTCCTGAGCATGACCAGAAATGCATGGATTCATGTGTAATTTCCAGGACCTGTCGTACTGGTCAGCTAATTCTCATTATCGTAAGGTGACTCCGAGCCCGGACTACCAGAAGATACATTAAAAGAACAGAAAAGGAAGCAAATATTTTCTGCCCAAAGAAACTGCTCTGACAGCAACATTCACATAGTATTGTCAAAAGGATTTTCATTTGTGAAAGGCCAAGGTTTGAAACTGCCTAAATCTAAATGAAAATGTCACATTTGCAAAGGAAGATGAGATGTTTCTCTCCTCAACTAAGGCCAACGTGTGAGGTTTTACCCTCAAAGCTACATGCAGACTGAAGGCCTATTGAAATACATAAGACTTGATACAACAAAGAAAATAACTGCAGCACATGGAATTACAACACCACCAAGGAACAAACTAAAATCAAATTATATTAACCATTTGCATTGATTAGCCTTGATAAAGGTGTGGAATAAATATTTAACACTTTTGTATTTGTACCTCCGTATGGTATTCCTACATTACTATCTTTCTGTGCTCAGCAAGAATTACCATGCATGAAATTTCCCAGCAAAATCATCATACTTTGTTCAATTCTCTTCTTTTTTTGGAGAAAAGAAAGCTAGAGAAACAAGCATGACAGACGTACAAAAGAGACACAAGGAAGGAGGTGTGTTCTCACAGGGAAAATGGAGAACTGTCCTCTTCAAAATTTAGGGCTCCCTTTGTTTCCTCATTTTTCCACTGATTGTATTTCTTAGAACTTGCTATTTAATCATATTTCTAATCTCAATAGAATTTTCCTCGGATTAGAGTGAAATAGTGCAGTTCTTTTTTATTTCCAAATTCTCATTCTGCAAGTCACTGGAGTGGTATTAATGTAATTAGCTTTTATGAGTTCTTTAGATACAACCTATATTTTAAAAGATTATTTTAGTAGAAAAGCATTTTTTTAATTTAAATTTATTATATATATATAAATATAAAAAAACAATTTTCAATAAAAAAAATTAAATTCACTATCCTTACAACCTTAAACTCTGCCTTCTGGGTCAGCTGCAGTCCTTCATCTCTCAGCCTACCCTTTAAACCCGAGGAGCTTCAGATTTTTCCAAACCCAAGATCAGTCTTTCACCGTGATTTTTTTATTAGCTTCAGCCTCTGATGATGTGCTACTGCATGGAGTTTGCAACCTGCCAGACACCAAGCAAGGCTTCAGACTTGGTGCTAAAAGGGTGAAGAAACTCCAATTAGCTAAAAATTATTGGTGGGGGTAAATGTCTGAAACCAAAAGCAAATGTTAATTTGAATTGCCAATTTTAAATAAAAATAAACAGCAAATTTTTCAGAATCTAGTAATATCCAGTTGGATATTAATGAAGAAAAAAGTAATTTGGAGAACAATTTCTCCAAAGACTTTAAAGATTTTTTAATATCTAGCTTGGATGGAGCTCTAATTTTTTGCTAAAGATATTCCACCCAAATCAGTTTGATCTTCAGTCAAATAAATAGCACATTTCTATCAAGTGTATCATTTTGTTTGTATTTTTAAGATTACCCTTAAAACCTCACCAGTCGGATATTTCCACTTTAATTTCACAGATTAAAAAAATATATAACAAAATTATATTTTGCTGCATATAAGCCAGACCATCAAACTCAACTTGAATTTTAAGCATTCCTCATCTCCATAGATGCGATCTCTGAGACCAAGACATATATCAAAAGCCTCTCTCAATTTCTGCCTCTCACATGAACAGCTGCATGTTTGTGTTGCGTTGCTCTGTCGGAGATGGTGCCTTGTTTTCTCTTACCATGAATCCTGTGCACTGACGTTATGTGGGGCATACTGTTCTCATATGCTTCTCTGCTCTCTGGGGATGACTTAGTCAGAGGCAATGCTGAACGAGAACCCCACCAGCTCTCCCTTCCCGGCTGCGGTGTGCCGAGGAAATACCGGCCAGCTTCACATCTGCCGCCTTCACAGGCCTGAGTATGGAAATGTCTGTCATCAGTCAGCCTGGAGTGGTCGAGTGCAAAACCGTAGCAGAGCGCACTGCGGTCTGAGTACTGTCTGTAGGCACAGGAGACATCATGGTGCTGGGAGCTCGGTCTGTCTGTGGGCTCCAGTAGCTGGGGAGAAGCTGTATCAGTCAGGGGGCTCCCACCCCACTGGCTCTCGTGGTCAGACTCGGATCTCTCAGTGTGAAACCCAGAATACTGCAAAACAGGAGAAGCAACAGGGAAATTACTACGCCTGGGTGAAATCTGCAAGTAATGGCACGGGAAAGAGAAAGCATGTATGTGATAGGGTGTTTTTTGCGAGCGTGCCCACATGTCTGCACCTTCTGATTGGGCTCCTAGTCCTTTCCTGTACAACACTCGGTAATGAGCTCACAGATGACAGCACAGACCTCATGAAAGCCTAAAACATCCCATGTCGACCCTTAATAGCCATCTCCTTTATGATGTGTAATATTAAGTTCAGCAACATCAATGTCACAATTCAATATTTTTTTAATATGTCCAGGTTTTTCCTATTGCTTTGAAAGCTAGTGCTTGTGCTCAGCAACGGTGCTCAAATGCTCTTCAGCAAAACACTTTCAAAAGGGACTGAAATAAGACTGCTCTGGAGCATTCTCGCATGTCAAATTGAAACTGAATGTATTTCAAATTCTTTTTCTAAGGGTTCCCTCTCTTTTTCTCATCTTTCATTTGTTGTTGGGTTTTTTTTCTTACCTGAAGTGGTATCTTTGTACTTCTTTCCTCCTATTAGTAAGGAAAAGAAAGCCTCCTGTAGATCCTGGGACTACCAACACTCCTACAGAAAAAAGCTCTGAAGTGATGGCAGATTGGCAAGAAGGTAAAAATCACAGCTCTGTTGCAACATGAGAGCAAGGAAAATCTAGAAACTATTTGCCAGAAAAGGTGACTGCTAGCCAAAGCAGGCAGAGTTGGCATTCCGCACCCTCACTTAAGCTTTCCCAACACGGAAGAAGCAAGTAGCAGGCAGTTGGAAAAGCAGAGCATGAGCATTTGTTTAGAGAGAAGTAAGGGTTAAGTTAAATGTCACAGATTTCTAGATATTCATAATGAATGTTTCAAATTTTTAGATACTTTTTGGGAAAGGAGAGAAAAAAAAAGATAAAGAATGCTTATTAAACCTCCTAGGATTTAGCTATCTCATTTTTAAATCTTTTTATTTATTGGAACTGTCAAACTTCATGGAACATCTTTAAATCAATTTCACCCATGATTACAGATTGGGATGAGACCAAAGCTGTACATGCTCGCCTCTTCACTACTGCACACTCATGTCACAAATCAATGTATTACAACATGAAACCTTGGAATTCTCCCATTCCATCACTCACCTTCCAGATGCCCACTATGCGTTTTCTTTGAATAGGCATTAGGCCTCTCATGAAAACATAAGCCTACCTTCCTTTTCATTAGATTGAGTTGCTATGAAACTCCTCATTATCAGCCAGGATCAAGGTTTTATGCACTTACCAATCGAAAGTACTGACCAGATGTTTGACTTACAGAAACTTAAACCATCTGTGCAACACCAGTAGTGGTTTTGGCATTTAATTGAGTATTTCTTCAGTATTCCAGTTTATATTTGTGAATACTGTTTGTTAACATGGTAGGCTATTTAAAGGAAAGAAAGAAAGGGTCATGGCTTTGGGGAGCTTGGTTATATTTTGTTATTAGTTGTCAGAGAAATACCTGTAGGCAAAAAGCCTGCCAGTGAATATGGAGGAGGTCAGCAAGTTAGTACTACCATACTCATTGCACAGTTTTAGAGATGAAAGGATAAACTGATTTTGCATGGAGGTAAGATAGTTTCAGAGGCAAAAAAGAGTTCTTTTAAATGCCAGTAGCTCAACACACATTAACTAGGAACTTTATTCAGCCATCACGGTGTTATGTGACCAACTGGAATGTCTAACTCTTCCATTACCCTTTCAGATCTGATGTCTTCAAACTGCTTTGTCACAAAGATATCTCTATAAATACAAATTGAGTTACTGTAAACTTTTTAACAAAAGCATACAAATCAAATTAAGTTTCCAATAAAAAAATAGAAATTATTAACAAGATTTTGACTATTACATTTTAGTTAAAATGGAAATTCACAAAAGGAAAAATATTTTTGTACCTGTTCTTAATTTATTTTTAGCACTTTTTTTATTTGACTTCTACAAACTGGTTTTTTTAAATTTAAAAAGCTGAAATATAAGATATTATCAGCCTATATGTAAGTAGAAAAAAGTTTTAAGTTAATTTATTTTCTTATTAAAAACAAAACTCATAGCACATTTTTCTTTCATGAGGAAGACAAGGAAAATCAATTTCCAATAATATTATAATGATATTCCTTTTTTTATGTACAGTTTATGATTATAAGAAACATCAGAGATTCTTTCAAACTAAAAATCCTTAATTTCACTTAGCTTTAATAGATATTCTCTTATTAGTTTTCTGTTTCTAAAGACACCTCAGGGTCAATACAGCTTCTCTTGAAAGGAATTTCTCCATTTAACTGAAAACTTGCTCAATTTTTTTTTACTTTTAACCTAACCACAAAGGATTCAATTGCACAGCATTCATGCACTTCTTTAAAAGAAAGGGAAATATTTTCAAAGTACACATGTTCAGTATATGAGAAATGCACCATGTAATGTCAAGTAACCATGTAGTCAAGAGCAACAATACTTCATGCATATTCTTTGTACTTGATGTAAATGATGATTATTTGAGATCTGACCCATAGCAGCTGCTAGGCCATGGACGGAATTACATTAGCACAGTGAATTATTTGTGGCACACATTGTCTACCAAGGTTTGATATGACTGCTCACCCTTAAGGTACAACATAAGCAGACATAGGCCAAAAATATGTCTAATTCCCTCCAAAGCTAATCACATCTCTATTTGGCATCACAAAGCTGCCTCTACCACTGCGGCCCTACCATTGCCTCTTCTGGGAATCTGATGTTGACAGGTGGAGACTCCAAATATGGGTATGTGTGACATGTTGACAGGCGGAGCAATGAAAGGATGATCAGAGATACTGCCTTACTGAAATGAGAGCGGAAACACTATCTCTCAAGTCAGAATTACACTCCCATATGTCAAGTGAAGAAAGACCATAGAAAATGGAATCAGATTTAACGAAAATGATGGCCAAATAAAATTACTGAAAATATATAGCTTTTTCAGTCCTGGTCCTGCCTCACCAGAAACATTTTCCTTTCTGCTAATTTTTGCCTTCTGACTCCTATCAGTCAGATTTTATTATTTTGGGGTTTTTGACAAAGTTTGACCAGCAGACAGAAGTTAAACATGATAAAGAACTTCAGATAGGCAACATCTGAAATCCCTTTGTGATTTCTGAATTGTCTTCTGGCATAAACAACAATGATAAATAAATTAAATGATCCTCCAGCTGGTTCCTGGAAATGGAGTTGCCATCTCCAGATACTAGAAATGCCTTCCAGAGTGCTAATCCAGCGTACCATCGCAGTAAGAGCACACCAGCAGGATTAGGACTGGTGTAGAAAGGGGCTATAGGCCACCACTGACACTATTTTCACCCCAAGAAAAACTTTGTGATGGCCAAAGGGGCAAGGAAATAAGAAAATATAAACTCAATGTCAAAGAAAAGCTTGCTTTACAGGAGTCCATAGAATTGTATTAGGCCAGTAGACAATTTAATATTTCTCTGGTGATTTTATTTTGCCTGACCTTCCTTCCATTCCTACAGGTGTCTCACTGGCCTGAGCCCATGTCCTGTCATAAGCAGCAACATCAGCCTGCTCCACACACTGTGCCAGATGTTCAAACAATAGATGTTATAGATATTTAATTTTCTGGCAACCTACTCAGGTTTTTATCATTATAAACATTAAATATATAGTGAAACCCTCTCAGAGTTCTCTTTTCCATGAAAAACTTTCACTGCATCAGCATTAACAGCTTTCCTCTTGATTTGTGTCTTAACCATGAGAAAAAAAATCACAGATGCTGGCTGCATTGTACTACGAACATATGCATGCTTTTAAATCACTTTTATCTTACTTTTTACTAATGTAATCCTGAAATGTAAAATACATTCTTTTTGCATTCACTATTATAGGCAGAACAGATGGTGAAAAGGCTTAGATTAAAGTAATACAGTATGTCCATTAAAATAACCCCCACTGCTGGTGACTCTTCACCAGATCAGGAGTTATGTTTACTATAAAAAGAGAAGTTTGCTTTGCTTTTGAATACACTGGGAGTTGCCAAGGCTTTAGTCTACAGGCAGAAATGGAAAAAAACCCAAACAAACAAAAAAAAAAAATAGGCTGACTAGAATTCAGCCTGATATGATCAAATAGAAGTGGACAGCAGAATTAATCCAGATTATCTGTTTAAAGGAGCTATAGAATCAATTTACCTCCAAAATCAGGTGCATTAATAGACACATACTAGAGAAGGCTCTTACTTCCAAAAACTCCTGCATGGTGTAGCACACACCAAAGCCTCCATCCAAGAGCTCTTGGGTACATCCTTACTTGTATACGTGCATTCCTTTTATATATATATATATATATACATATATATAATATTTACCCAAGAAATAAGATGAGATATGAATCAATAAACATTTATCCAGATCTGACCAATAAACATTTCCATTAGAGGCAGACAACAGACAATTTTAAATGTTTTCTTTAAACAATCATTACTAATGGGAGATTAAACTCCAAAGCGGTTGTTCAGATGATCACAATTAAAATGTTTTTCCAATCTTGTTGTTATTTCCTCTGTACAGAATAAATGAGGTCCAGGGCTAGCTTTTGGGAACACAAAATAAATGAGGTCCAGGGGTAGATTTTGGGAGCCCCTCACAATTATTATTATTATGGGGGAAGACTACACACATCTTTTAACCAACTCACAATTTTCCTTTTTCTGCAAAACCCTATCAAGCCTTCATCTTTCTTGTTTCTTCACCTCTTCTTTTGGCTGTCCACCTCCCTGGTAGGACAGGACTAGAAAAGCCCTGTTCAAAGTGTCTGGACAAATCCTACAGCTGTGTCGTGAATTTTGGTTTGCTCTCCTCTCTGCTGGCCTTTCCCCTGTCTGGGGCTGGTTTCACAGAACCCAGTAGCCCACTGTACTAATGTCAGTCAGTGCTAATCATATGCTGACTGATGCCTCCAATTTAATAAACTCTAATTTTGCTTAAAGTGCCTATAAGGGCCATATTGCACCATGTCTGCTTTTGCATAAGATTTGAGGAAAAAAACATTAACGTTGTCTTAGGTGACCAAAGCATCTGCATTTTGCTCTAGTGGTAAACATTCAGCTGAAATTTATTAACCTGGTTTTCATACAGTTCACATCTCATGTAGCTATCCTAGGGGCACACAGCTGGAAATGGAGAGGCTTCTCGGTCATCACCCAGTAAGGCATATGACTCTCTTTTCTCTTCAAGACTGAAGCAAAGTAAGTGGTAAGGTGAAAAGAAAGAAAAAAAGAGGAATTAAAAAAAAAAGGAAAGTATGTACATTTAAAATTACCTAGGTGCCCTTAACTTTAAGAAATACATTGCCCACTGCCATTATTTTACCAACAAACTTCCTGCTTCCTTTGTCCACTAAAATCCAGGCTCCTGTGTAAACCAAAATCTGTGACTTCATCTTTCAGTCATGGCTTTTGAGTCACACTCTGCTTCTCTGCAACTGACTGGCAAATTATGTAGGCTGGGGACTGAGGGACACAGGCCATGACACCTGCTGCATGTTCTTCACAGCAGCTCTTACTCTTTCAACAGTTTGTTCAGTGGTGGGGGAGGACGAGAGGGATGCAAAGCCAAGCTGCCAGTGTTGCTTGTGATGATGTGCTGCAATGAATGGTATGACCATTTTTCAAGATATTGGCAACTAGTACAGCTGGTTCTTTTTGAATTATGAAATCTGTGACTTTGCTACCAGGCAGCTGGTAATGAGGATACAAAATGAAACTGGAGACTAAACACCCTGAGCTGTCAGACAACAATCCCTGGTAAACCAACAGTCTCGACACTGCTAGTCCAGGGTTTTTTCTGGTGGCAGAGAGAATAAGGAGATACCGATGAAAGTCACATTTTCAGAAAGCAGATTGATGTGGGAGGATAACAGGTCTTCAGCTGGGATCATCCTGCTAGCAAGTGAGGACTTCTGAAAGGACTGTGTAAGGGGAGATGAAGGGTAATTTCAGCAAATCAAAGATAGTTATCTTAAAAATCTAATTTAGAATTAATTGTAGGGAAGTTTCCCAATTCTTTAAAGCATTTTTATTACAATTGTCTGGTGTAACGCATTCAAGAGAAAGACTCTCCTTTAACAACCTACAGAAATGCATATGAACAAATGATTAAACAACCTCTGGCAAAATTAGATTCATAAAATTAAGAATCTGACTTCATACCTAGGCACTTGGTTAAATATTCCCTGTGCCAAAAGCAGATGTCATTTAACTGAAATTCTTACCACCCGGTACTTTTGAGGGGAAAAAGAAAGAAAAAAAAGAAGTGATGTAGACACTTGGGCTCACATTGTACGGCCTTAGAGGTCAATTTAGAAAACATTGTGCCTGCAGAGAAACTGTAGTCATCAAGGTCATTTATCAGTTAAATATTGACCTGAACTCTTTAAAAATACATAGCTTTTAAATGTTACATCATGAAGGCATATATTTACATCCACTGTGTGGTGGCATAAGGGCAGTAAGACTTGCATCATTATTTAGTAAACATAATGGTTATTTTGACAAACAGATTTATTTGAGCTAAAGGGTTGACAATGTAAGTATGCAAGTGCTGTGGCATTCTCTGCAGAAATCAGTTGTGTTAATGTATTAGGTAGGCTCCAGTCCAGAGATCTAATCAAATTTGGCCCGTTCTCCAGGCAGGGACATGTTCCTTACACATTAGGCCTGAAAATGGAATCTGGGAAATTACAGTCCACTGATGCCAGTGGCCATCTCCTAGCGCTTTCTCCCTTTCAAAGCTTTGTACGTAGAAAAGCTTTCTTGTTCCCATTCAGCGTTAGCTTGTTGCTTTCCCTCCTTAAAACTCAGTCCTCCTGACTAAGATTTCAGTATTAAACTGCTGTCAAACATCTGGCAGCTTTCTAGATATGCTGGAATTATCGAAGAGTAAGAAAAAGCAAGCTTTCTCAAATGGCAAAACTCACAATTCTCTCGAACCAAGTATTTCAAAACCAACATTTTCACTTTCTTTCTGTCCGCTCCTCGTTAACTCTGAGCCCTGCACTGTTATTGTTGTTGATGATGATTTATTATGCATGCTGAAACATAAATGTTTCCAGCTTTTTAGAAACAGTTTAAAGAAATATATTCCTGCCTCCAGATCTTTTAACCTGTCATCCTTTATTCCCTTTCAGTAACATGTTCTTTGGCCCATTCTAATTACTTGGGTAAAATAGCAGTCAAAATCAAGATATTAAAAAAGATATTATTTTGGTTTTTAAAGGCAGCTACCTGTGGGTATGGTGATGTCCTTGATTTTGACTTTGTGCTCGAGAGGCGAGATTTGCTTCCCTTTCTATTATCCGTTATGGTCGGAGTTGTATTTGCGTAAGAGAATGCCGGCTTGGTAGCAGTGACCTGATCCAGGGAGAGCTGTAGTCCTTTATATTCAGTATCCCTATATAAAAGGCAAAAGTGAAAAAGAAACTCACTTCGTATCTTAATGGGAAACATTTCTTCCTTCTTAGTAGGGGGTGGAAACAAAACATATTTCTAAGGAAAAAATAAAACCATCCAGGGCAAGCCACTATATCCCCCTAATACATTTAAGTAGTATAGCTTACTAAACAATCGCACTATTTTTATACTGAAAATATGATTGCTTTTTGCATCCAACTGTTATCATGCTGATCTACTTTCTTCAGTAATAAAAAACAATGGGATTGAAATTTCTGAGATTTATATTACAGTTCTGCATTGGTCATATAGCTAAGCAGTAAATAGGATACATTTTCCTCAAAACTCTTTTAACTGTACAACTACAAACTTACCACATGTGTATGTGTGTTCATGCATGTGTGGGGGTGCACATAGCAGCCTACATAGATGACTAAATAAATTTAACAATTTTTTTTTTTTTATGGAAAACACTTATTTTGAAGTTATTTTTCATTGTTCACAAAATTTCAGGCAACTGGTGCAAATTTTTGAATGATTCCTCTTCTATGAGTCTTGTGAGTGTTTATTCCTCTCTTTTAAGTTTACCAGTCAGAGAAAACAGCTAAATAAATACATATCTTCTGATTTAAATGGTCTGTCCCCCACTCACCAAATACTAGAGGTTTTCTGTGGGGAGCTAGATGCAATGGCAGTTTGTGATGTTCAGTGTTAGTTTCTTCAAACTTTCTAATGAATACATAAAAGTAAGGAAAACTGGCATTATTCACAATGTCTTACTGCGCATAACGAGGGCATATGCATTGGACTGCACCCCTCTGCACACATGTGCATGTCTGCTGATACCCGGGGGAGTAAGAAATGAGCTCTCCAGCTTTCATGTAGTCATACGGAACCTATTCTGACAATGATTTATTAAAAGACAGCAAAGCAAGAGTTTCTTCCTGACCTACCTACCTGGAGGAAAAGAGGAAGGATTCATAGCTTTTCTCTTCCTTTGTGTTAATCAGCAGAAAAGTAAGAGAGCAAGGGAAAAATAACGCTTCTCTTATGCAGTCAAGGAGGCATATTCATTCACACATTACCCCATCTAAACCTAACTCATCCTTAATGAATTATATTAAGTCCAGCTTTAGCAAAAATATCTTGCTTTATAATTACACATATATCAATGTAAGCCATGAGAGTCTTAACATTTTTAGAAAGGAACTGCACCACAACCTGAGCATAGCACAGCTTAGTACACTGGAATGCTTTCATATAAAAGTCAGGGACAGAAGGACAAACTTAATAAATCACTGAAATAAATGAAATAGGATGAATCTTTGAAAAGCCACAGATAAACCTGCACAACAGACAGATCTATTCATACCAGTCCTACACTAAAATGTTTTTGCACTTGATAAACAACAAACTTGTTGGTTGAAGAGGTTTAGGTTTTTTGGCAATGCAGGCAATGTGTATGTATCCATGTGTTATATATAAACACATGAAAATTCATCACTGACATTAGAACTGTGTTGACTACACTGTTTCCAGTCCATAGAAGACAGAGATTAGCCAAGTATAATCAATGATTTCTAATAAAAAAATTACTTCTTAATGAGGCCATTTCTTCAAACTTTGGCTTTAGTAGATATAGGCTTCTGCTAGAATATTTGCAT
This sequence comes from Falco cherrug, assembly GCF_023634085.1. Taxonomy (NCBI): domain Eukaryota; kingdom Metazoa; phylum Chordata; class Aves; order Falconiformes; family Falconidae; genus Falco; species Falco cherrug. The sequence continues at coordinate 70,432,586 of NC_073702.1, read as the reverse complement.
TTCAAACATCCTGCCTGCAATGAAAGTACCTGAATATAGGGATTTGCTTTGGCCTATTTGACAGGTAAAGCTCATCCACATGTTTAGAAACCGTCATTTTTTCCCGTGGTTAGCCTCCAGAATTTCTATCCAGACACCTTGACTCGACATGCAAAACATCTGTCTCCATAACTGAGTCCTACCAAATTATCTTTATGTTGTACAAAATGTCAGAAACAAAGGATGCCAATTAATCTTCATACTTTACTACTACAGTAGCATGACATATTATCAATAATCCTGAAAAAACTATCAGTCTCATCCTGATACACACATTCCCCCTGACTATTTGATTGTAAGAAAAGGAAGCCTCCTGTGGTCTCAGTGTCCAATGCAGCAAGTATTGCCTCCAGAAATGAAAATTAATCAAAACTAAGTAGGTAAATTATATACAGCCTTAGGGATATAAGAAGGTTATTTCATTTTTTAACCTTCCAACCCTTTTGCCTCCCTGTTTGCTGGAGAACCTGAAGCTCTGCACTCCTGCCAGTACCCCTCCATCCCTGGTGTATGCAACCCTGTAACAGTGTGCTGCTTTCTCATGTCAGTGGAAGAGTTTTAAAAAATTGGACGAAACACCACCCCAGCATTCAGACCACAGACTGCCACTCTAACACTACTTGGCTGCCGTTACAATCTGTGTAAGGGCCAAGCATTCAAATCACAGAGACTGCGCCATAAAATGCTTCTAGGTCACAGAAATCTAAAAAAAAACAGGCAAACGAGGCTGCCCAAAACCTTGCATGCCATTATCTGTTACTTTTCTAAGTCCTTGGTATCATTACAGTGAGGAGTCACCCTCCCAGACCACATATAAGAATAAACACCACAAGGTGGCATCTGCAGCCAGTTGCTTAGATGGCAACATCATTAAACAAAAGATAGAAGAAAACTATCTGAAGTTCTTGCTGTGAAATGCAAAGTTTCCCCTTAGAAAAAGAACACATCTGTACTCTCCTTGCAGATGAAACACCTGGACTTTTTTGCATCACCATCTCAACCCTATCCTAGCACAGCTACCCTTCAGAAGAGCCAAGATAGACACCAGAACACCAATAGTAACAGGCCAAGATAAATACCAGATTAAAAAAAATGCAAAGAAAACATGAGGGAAGGGTCCTGTGGTCTCAACGTCAGTTGCAGACGATGTTCCATCAAGAAATGAAAATGTTTGAGTATATCCATATCCACTATGAGGCAAAGGACTAGAGGAACCAGGGCTCCTAGTGGTACACAAACTACAGATGAAAATTCTGACAACTTCCTAGAGGAATTTATAAAACTTCCACCACCTGTGGAACTGTAATCTCCAGATTCCTGTTCTCAGGCACCTGAATCCTCTATTAAACAATCCCAGCAACGCAGTAGTACTGCATCTTGTGTTCTACATGCAATTTAAAAAAAGGTGGTGGATATGAGCCTCTTCCTCCAAGGTCCTCACCTTCAGGATCCCACAGGGATCCATACAGTCTACATCTATCTACATGAGACTGCTGAGAGAGAGAGTGATACGGCATATGTTCAATTGCTAACAGTATGTTGCTGACAATCTACTATTTATCTCATTTTCTGATGCAACTATCATCACTATAAAACATCAGAATAACTACAGGAAATTAGCTCTTAAATGAAGAACAGATGGAATAAACTGAATCCAGACAAGACCAAAGTGATGCTTCTTTGCAAAGGGATACATATTGAAGACCTCCACCTTTTCATGATGGGAAACAGCCATTCTTTCCACAGTTGGATGGAAATTCTAGGTCCTCTTTGACTCCTCAGAAAACCTGGATGCAGATACTTTTGGTAGTGTATGCTTCCAAAACTATTATTTCTCCTCTGCCTTGTCCCTCCCCCCAGTATGAGAATCTGGCCAGTATGGTCAATGTATCAAGCACCTACAGACTGGATTACCATGCTTCACTGTAAGTGAAAAGAAATCAGAAGACAAAGTATAAAATCCTCTTGCTACAATATGTCGCTTCCCGTTTTCATCTCAGATCTAACTCGCACAAGCATTTCCACTCTGTCCCATATCTCTGGCTCTTCCAACGCCTATTATAAAGCTTGAGCCTAATTTTGAGAGCACTTGTTGATGTAGTAGAGCTAGCATCATGAAAAAAAACAAGGATCAATGGCTGTACCAACTGCACTTCTCTGCAATAAAGCATCTGAAAGTTGAGTCCAAAGCATTTTTACTAAAGGGATCTAGCTATAATTAGCTGCATAGGTAGAGAAGGACAAAGGCTGTAGCAGAAAAGCATTTGGAAGAGGAAGGCAATCTGTTTGCTCACAACTTGGATGACAGCTGGGTCTGCAACACTTGTGTAAAGAGTTCTCATAATTCAGCTTTAAGAGACACTTTCTGCCACTACCATTGCCAAAATGTACAATATGAAACATGGTGGCAACAACAGTCTGTCTAATGGAAGTTTGAGGAAGGGATAATGACTTATTAGCAGATAGACCCAAAAAAGTCTGGTAAGGGAGTATCAGAGTGCCACAAAACCTGAAATCTCAGCAAACAACAGCTTGCACAAATACGGCAACTGAATGTGTCGATAGAGCTCACCATAAAACTGAAGAAAATGAAAGGGTTTTTTATATGATATCTTTGAAGGAAAAAAGATGAGGAAAGGGTGAGTCAGCATTGCTAAAATAATGTTGGGAAGACTGGAATTACTGACAAAGGTCCCGTGGGCATGGTATGCCCCAAGACAAACTAAAACTGTACAGACAAGCCACGCTTTTTTGTAGTTGTGTTTCTTCAAGTAACACGATGAAGTCTGGAACTACTTTAACCAAAATCTAAAAGTAAAAGTGAGACTAGACATTAGCATTAGAGAGCTAAAAGCATAAATAATTTTGAAGATATTTAGATTCCTACTTAAAGACAGTGTTGGCTATGGGACAGAAAAGAACTTAAGCACTGAAAAACGCTTTCAAATAGAAAGAACAGTTCAAAAGGATGTATGCAGAAGAAGGACTAAAATAATGGCATCCATTAGTGAAGAATAAATATCCAGATTCAACCAAAATAATTTAAGGACAACCAGACTTAAAAATAGAGATCTTACGTATCTACAGTCATAAGCAACATAACTTTCGAACCAAGAAGAAAACCTTCAAAACAGAAGAAAAAATGCTCAGCCCATGGAAAACCCTGCAAAAGCCATAAGAGAGAGCATCTTCTTACCTTAATGCCACAACATGCCAGAAAGGAAAGAATAAGCTCTTCATAAAGTGACAGAGAATACACAGATAACCAAAAAGAGGCAGATATTTGTCATCTACCTGGACTTGTGCAAAGCTTTTGACATTGTCCCACACAATATCCTTGTCTCTAAACTGGAGAGACATGGATTTGACAGGTGGACCACTCAGTGGATAATTGGCTGGATGGCTACGCTCAAAGAGTTGCATTCAACATCTCAATATCCAAGTGGAGACTGGTGACAAGTGGTGTTCAGAGGTCCGTACTGGGACCAGTGCTGTTCAACATCTTTGTCAGCAACATGGACAGTGGGATCAAGTGCACCCTCAGCAAGATCACCAGCACCAAGCTGAGTCGTGTGGTTGACATGCTGGAGGGAAGGGATGCCATCCAGAGGGACTTTAACAAGCTTGAGGGGTGGGCCTGTGCAAACGTTGTGAAGTTCAACAAGGTCAAGTGCAAGGTCTTGCATGTGAGTCAGCACAACCCCCAGAATCGGTACAGGCTGGGCAGAGAACAGACTGAGAGCAGCCCTAAGGAGAAGGCTTGGGGGTGCTAGTGCATAAAAAGCTGGACATGACCCAGCAATGTGTGCTTGCAGCCCAGAAAGCCAACCATATCCTGGGCTGCATCAAAAGAAGCGTGGCCAGCAGGTCAAGGGAGGTGATTCTTCCCCTCTAGTCCACTCTTATGAGACCCCACATGGAGGCGAGTCCAGAGGAGGGCAATGAAGATCATCAGAGGGCTGGGGCACCTCTCCTGTGAAGACAGACTAAGACAGTTGGTGTCGTTCAACCTGAAGAAGAGAAGACTTCAGGGATACCTTGTAGCAGCCTTTCAATACTTAAAGGGGTCTTATTAGGAAGATGGGGACAGACTTTTTAGTAGGGCCTGTAGTGATAGGACAAGGGATAACGGTTTTAACCTAAAAAAGAGTAAATTTAGATTAGATATTAAGAAGGAATTCTTTACTATGAGGGTGGTGAAACACTGGAACATGTTGCCCAGAGAACTTGTGGAAGCCCCATCCCTGGAAATGTTCAAGGCCCGGTTGGATGGGTCTCAAGCAAGCTGCTCTGGTGGAAGACGTCCCTACTCATGGCAGGAAGGTTGGAACTAGATGATCTTTAAGGTCCCTGCAACCCAAACCATCCTATGATTCTATATTTTATGATATTTACAGTGTATTTAATTCCATCAAAAGACACTAAATTGAGACGCCTTAAAGAAGATTCACAGAAATTCAGTTTTCATGCATGGAGTTATGGCATTGGATTATAAACACATATCAGATCATTCTTTCCAGCAGCAATCAAATTCTAATTTGATTGGATCCAATACAGCAATTCCAGTATACAACTGGAAACAGAACTTATTCTTGTTTTTAGGTATCTTTCAATTTATAGTCTGAATAATATGCAATTTTGTCACTGGAATACTGTCACTGGAAATCACAGCAAATAAAAAATAAAAAAGCATCATGTGGCCACATAAACCTGAAAAACACTGGATAACCTACACCCATGTCATTCCCTACACATTTCAAAGTAATTGATGACATACAAGCTGCAAGTAAAGGCATTAGATGATTTTAATGCAGCAGGTTCCTACATCATAGGTACAATCACAACTGAAACAAAGTGGAAAGCATTGTTCATGCAAAAGAAATCAAGGTGCCATTTTAATTGGTTTCACTATTTTTTCTATTGAACTCATAATATATGTATGTTCATCATTTCCTCTAGTTTTACACGCAAATCTATGAAAGGGGTCATATGCACTCTGCATTTTTTAGTTAAAAATCAGAAAAATTATTTGTCAGATTTTCTGCCAGTCTAAGAGAATACAGGATAGAAATGTTGGGATTAAACTGAAAGTGTTAATGTCATTAATGCTCAGTCTATTTTGCCAAGTTGTTGCAATTCATTTAAAATCAGCCATGAAGGTGGTAAAAGTCTGGCACATCCTCGTACATGTCTGACCACAATACTATAATATATCATTCTTCTACTTTTAAACAATGCCTGCAACTTTTAACATTTCCACACTCCAGCTTATGCAATGCTAACAGAGCGCCATTCAGCAGATGAGTGAAAATAGAACAGATTCTGGCTGTTTGTCATCTTCAGGCTTTCTAAATCAGCAGATGGTACAACAAAACAGACAATTTCCTCATCTGCCATGTCCTCTGTTCATGTACAATGTGTCTCAGAAATGTTTACAAAGGCCTCAGTCTGCTCACAAGACTTGTCAAGGAGGAGCGTATACAATCCCCTTAGCATCTTCCACAACCAGTCAAAATAAGATTTTAAACTTAGCTCATTCAGGAAGCCAAATTTCAGGACAAAGTAGGAAAAAAGCTTTGAACCTCACTGCTTGTTATGAAACTACACTGACATTCAGTTGTGCGGCATTGAAGATACTCCCTGCCTCGATATTCCCATTGGTTATTGGGATGGTGTTAGTACGCCTCTTTTCTAAAACGTCCCAGTTGAAAAGTCCCATATAGGCCTGACCTACTGCTCACCAAAGTCTTTGGAAAGACTTTCCAGAAATCTTTCAAGTGGCTGTCTATCATTAACACACTTAATGGTTAAGCAATGTATCTACTTGGAGAAGTACAAGATCTGTATATTGGATCCCTTCATTAAGTTCCAGGCACCCATTTAATTCCATAAATAGCATAAGCAACGGTAATACATCTTGAGTCAAAGTTTACAGCTCCTCCAGCCCTGAGATTCACATACATGATATTTTGTTTCTGTATTTGTGTTTCAACACAGAACGATCCAAACCAGGAAGCTTAATTAAACGATTTGATACATTTGGGAAAATTGAAGCACAAAGTTTCCTATACGAATCATTTAACACAAATATCTGAGGGTATCCTCTAGACAGCTACTCTCAGAGAAGTTTTGTATATTCAGTGATTTGTTTCGGATCTCAGAATGCATTCACTTTACTGTCAGTTGGAGTTAAATAAAACACCCTGGCCTCTAGACAACCATGGTGTGGCAGAGTTTTCAGCAGTCTGAAGGTACCGTTTGTCATTCTCAACCACATAGCTAGCATCTCTGGCTCCAAATGGAATCCTTTGTACACCATATTTGCCTTTATTTACTAGATTTGCTAGATGAAAACCTGCACCGGGGATTTATTATTGTTTGTGAATAAAATGCCTAAGATACCTTAGGCTAATTATATATAAATGCATTACCATTTTGTTACAGATAGCACTGAAAAAATGCTTTAAATAAATAAGATATGATGACCTGAGTATAATTCTGTAACATTTATATATACTGTGAGTGCTTTTTTTCAAATGTGAGGTGCCTAGGAGCACAGCTGGCTAAAAGTTATGTTCTATGTGTATTCAGCCAAGTTAAACAGAGAAATATATTTGACAGTAGTTTATAAATGTTTGTATATGTTAAAATCTGTCTGATAATGAGAAATTTGGATTAGAGGGACATAGCCAACAATGCTTTTTTTTCTTTTAGTTTTTTGGGGTTTTTTTGTTATGGCCACCAAATAGTTAAGAATACTTTACCTGAAGGCATGTTAAACCTTGCAGAACTCCATGACTCATGTCCATACTGTCAGCCTTTGTTAAATTATCATGGTGACCTCTTTGTAATCATTTGAGGGTTTCCATTACTTTAAATTCACCTGCACATTCAAAATAATATTTCTGAATAAACCAAAGGCCTGTTAAATGAGACTTCAAAAAGTCTCATTTTTTTCTCCTAACTACTCCCTTTCAACCCCTCCATAAAAAAAATGTCACTTCAGTGCATTGGCAAGCTCAGGTACGCAGCACCCCTTTAGGAATTAATGCCACATAAACAGAAGTTCTCATGTATCCTTCCGTTTTGCAGAAAGCCAGACTGACAACAGCACAACAGACTGCTATTAGAGAGGGTACATTTTCCCATCTTGGGCTTCTTAGTATTTTTCCATGTTGAAAACCATACCTTGAATACCACTGACACCTTTAAGACACCAATCTGATAACCAAGTGATGTGGATTCAATTCTCAATCCTCCCACAGCGTACAGGTGCCACACTGGACAAATCACATGTCATGGGATTTCAGCAAGCACTTGGCACTTGCCTGAGCTTACTTGCCAGGTGGCCAGCAGGACTTTCCGTTTTGCCAGGGTCAAATTTAGCCCAGCACTGATCACTGATCACTTCTGAGAATCCCTACCTTAACTTTGCTGAATATTAGCTCTGAAAAGGAGCATAAAAATATGTTCTTGTAGGAAACGTTTTTGTGAAATATCTTTGTCTGTCTCACCTATTAAACTGAAGCTTTTTGTTGGAAGGAACAATCTCCCACTATTAATGCATGCTAGCTAATGTTACTAAGCTAACTCTCAGCTGCAGCCCCTGGCTGTACATCTACCAGAGATGCCAAAAAATACATTTCTCAAGACCAGTACTCATGTCACTATTGATGCAAAGCATAGCTTTATTATTTCAGAATCTCCATGTATTCAACACAAATGTTTTTAACTACGTCCTATACTATTTATCCTTGATTAAACCTCTTCTAGATAATCATTAATGATTTATTTACAGTTGCTGTGTAAACAGTTAATTCACACCTATGATATATCAAATTTCACAGACATGTTCTTTAATTGGATTCATTTATTTCTAATCTATTTAAGCCCTCACTACTGTAATGCTTGACTAAATATACATTAAACTCACTTATTTAAACTGCTAAAATAAATTTGAAATGTATTCTATGAATAAAAATACTTGATTGAATACATGTAATACCATTGTTATTGTGTACCTAACTGAGCAGAAATTCTTGGGAACAGCACACTAGATAGCTATATGATACGCTTGGACAAAAGGATTTGAGAGGATGCTGACGATTTTTTGGCAGAGATTATAGATTAACGGTTTTCTAAATCCTAAGAATTCCTATATCACATTAAGGTATGGAATAAGGAGAACCAAAATGAGCTCCTCATTATTTTCTTGATGGATGGTGGGTGTTTCCTTTTTAAAATCCAGGTATTTTTTTAGACATAAGAGCCTCATACCAGATCTGTCCCCTCATGGCAAGAATAAGAGCTAAAACAGCCAAGATACTTTCAAGATTTGACTATTCTATGTTTTGTAAGTAACAGCAGCTGAAAAGTTGACACAAAAATGGGTAAAAGTCCTCTTTCTGGGTGTTTAGAAGCCACAAAAGACAATTATGTAGCTAGGGACTCCAAGTTACTAGGGATGTATATAAGAGTCTCCTCTATGGAGCTTAAGTATGGTCTTTAAAAGCTAGTTTCAGATTTTTCTTTCTAAAACTAGTAGCCTTAAACCCTGTTTTAGTGAAGAATCCTCTAAGGTATATGTTTCTTCACTTACACTGAGAAGTTTCACAAAAGAAAGATTCATCACATTGCAGAGAGGTCACTGATAACACAGACTGCCCTGTGTGTAAGAAAATGCATGACTATGTAGTAAATGAGGATTATAAAAATGAGGTTTATACCTGTCATGCACTGACACCTCAAATACTGCATACTCTGACTGTCCCATCTGAAAACCTGAAAAAGCTCAGAGTGGGACAGCAAGGATGGTGGGCTTGGAACAGGCTTTCTATGAGGAACAATTAAAAAGACTCCTCAGACTGAAGAAGAGGTGCCTGGGAGAAGAAAATAAGATCTGTAAATTAAAAGCAACATAGAGAAAATGAGTGGGAAGCAGTTTTTCACTTTTCCTTCTAATGCAAGAAG